>NC_092872.1:407196284-407504226 GCF_028372415.1 Notamacropus eugenii
ACACTCTACATCTTTTCTGAGAAGTGGATGTAGATTCTCCTTGAAAGATTCCAACGAAAGATAATTCTCTATCTTCTGAAGCATATATTTTCCCCTTATGTCCATCTAAAATTGTCCTCTCTGAAACTTCTGCTCTTTGATCTTAGTTAGGTCCTCTGGAGTCAAACTGAACACATCTAATCCCCTGCTTCTGCAGTTCAGCGTAGAGACGAGGTAACTGGATTTAGAGTCAGAACGTCTGTATTGAAATTCCAGTTCTTCTACTTACTAGCTGTTACCTTGAGCAAATCACTTTGCCTCTCTTTGTCTCAGTTTCTTCATCTGTAAAATGAAAGTGGTGGACTGAATTACTTTTTCTCTTTTCTTTTCCTTCCTGTCCTCTCCCCTCCCATTCTTTTGCCTCCTTTTCTCCTCTCCCCTCCTTTTCCTTCCTATCCATTCCTCTTCTCTCCTCTGTTCTCCTCCTCTTCTCTCACCACTCTTCTCTCCCTTCCTTCCTTCCTTCCTTCCTTCCTTCCTTCCTTCCTTCCTTCCTTCCTTCCTTCCTTCCTTCCTTCCTTCCTTTTAACTTCCTCTCTCTGTTTCTTTCTTTACTTTCTTTCTTTCTTTCTTTCTTTCTTTCTTTCTTTCTTTCTTTCTTTCTTTCTTTCTTTCTCTCTCTCTCTTTCTTTCTTTCTTTCTTTCTTTTCTTTCTTTCTTCTTTTTTTGAGAAAGGGCCTCCCTATCTCATCCAGGCTAGAAGTTCAGTGGTTACTTATTGGTCCAATCTCAATATTGGTCAGCATGGAAACTTACACTGCTCCATCTTTCCAACCTACTTTATGTCACCCCTCCTTACATAGCCCTCCACTCCCGAAAACTCCCTACATTGGTTCTGAAGTTAATATGGACAGCCTATTGGCTTCAGCCCTTCTGTAGTTCAACATTTATGAAGATGAAGGATAAACCAGCCTCAGTCTCCCCCAGAAGCAGAGATTACTGGTATGATGTTTCATCATAACTGGCTGGCCAGATTATTTCTAAGGGCCATTACAGCTTTCAATTCTATGATTCTAGATAGTTGAAAACAGCAATCATGTCTCTGTTAAGTTTAAGTATACTAAGTAAACTTAGTTGTTTCGATTGTCTTAGCTGTTTCAACTGATCCTCCTACAACTAATCCTATGGTGTCATTTGAGTTCAGTCCCATCAAGATTACTATCTGATGGATGCTTTAATTGGTATAATTTATTGTGATTTATTAAGTTATTCCCAAGAATGGAAGAATAGTCCTTTAATTTATGTCACTTGCTCATGGTTCCATATAGACAGGGTGTCTCAAATCAAAATGACCATACATTTTCTGTGCAGGTAATGTTAAAGAAGCACCCATTGTCCCCTTGTCAGAATGTCCTTGAAACATCTGGCAAGTAGCTTTGGAATAGAAGTCAAGACTTTTCCAAAGCCAGCAGGGGCTTGATAGTAGGACACAAGGAGGACATAAATATAGGCAGCTCCTAGTTCCTAATCAGGATTCAACCCATCCCTTTCCTTCCCCCATCCTCAATAAAAAGCTAAAGAAGTCAAATCAAGCTTGTTCCACATCTTTTGATTCATTTGTCAGTGTTTTCACTCATTCCTTCATTCACCCATTTCAATCATGAGTGCTCATTCATTTAACATAGCATTTATTGGACTCCTATTGTATGCTTTGCTCTGTTTTTAGCCTAAGGAGGGTACAGAGTTTAGAAAGAAATGGTTTCTGCCTCATGCAGGCTAATAGGGAAATTAGGTAAACATTCAGAAAACCATCATATACAGAATTTTCTGATAGGTACCTTAGAGAAGTAAAACAAAGAACCAAAATGCTGTATGGGTTTTTCTCCCTTGTTAGTGCTATCAAGATTTGAGCTCTTTAGTCCAAACTTTTCATTCTGCCATTCATCTCTTCTCCTCCTCACCCTTCTGCAGATTTCCTCCTCAGGTATCATATGCCTTAGACAAACTACTCTTGAATATTATTCCTAATGTCTGCTACTATTCCTCGGTTCATATACTGCTTCCATCCCTTTGAATGCCTCTCCCTGTCTATTAAAACCCTAACCATCCTTTAAAAGCCAGGTCAGATATCATCTCCTCCATGATCATCCCAATGGAGTGACCCATTGCTTCCTTTTCTGAACTCCTAATAGGCATTTGTTTATACTTCTTATAGGACACTTATTTGGTACACAACCGTTATTTGTGTATTAGTTCAACTAAACTATAAACTATGAGGAAATGTTCTGTGTTCCTAATTATTTTATCTCCCATAGGACTTACCACATAGTAGGTGTTAATACATGTTTATAGAAAAGAAGTTTGCATTAAGTAATAGAAATATGTAGTGTCTTGTTTTCCTCTTTACTTCCCATCTTCCTAAAAAGTACCTGCATATAGAAAAGGACTAATAAATACTTGATCATTGATTACTACTTCTGGAGTACTGGCCCTAGAGAAAGAAGTAGCTAAAGACCACAGGTTGGGATTGTGTACTTCTAATCTTTGAGTCTCGATACTACCAACAGAGAATTGAAGCCACTGAATTTTACTCAGTTTAATTCAATTCATTGAACATTTATTAATAACTATGTACAAGGCACTATACTTGGTATTAAAGGTGCCAGAATAAGGAAATAAAAAACTCAAAGCAACACAGTTCCTACCCTAAAAAATCTCAGAGTCTATTGGAGGAAAGTATGACATAAACGCAAAGGTAAATATAAGTATAATAATACAGATTCAGTATGAAAGGGGCAGAGGAGAGAGATCTACACAAAGAGTTTTAGGAAAATTTGAGGAGATGGAACACACTTTAGTCTGAGATAACAGGGAAGGCTCCACAGAGGAGGTGCCCTTGGCTCTGAGTACAATACATCAGACAAGGAAGAGATTGGAGGTAAAGGATACAATGAGAAGGCTATTGCAGTAGTCCAGGGGAGAGGTGATGAGGGCTTAAATGTTTTTATTATTTTTTTTTAAAATAACATGATAATTGAGACCAGAGCAGGATCTGGATCTAAGTTCTCCCGCTGGCCACCAAGTTCCCACTTGGCTTTGTCATGCATATATGGGACATGTGGGCCCCAAAACAAAAATCCATTTGCAGGTAAAGAGCTCAGACCTTTAGGGGAATAAGTTTGCTTTTAGATGTTCTCCAAGAGAGTGCACATCTTGGACATATTAAAAAAAGGAGCACGGAAACAAATGACACCTTGACATGACCATCTTTTCAGAAAGAAAAAAAATGTGCCAGGGGACAACCTTCCCCATTAAATGAAAAGAAAAGGGGACCAAATGAATATCGGTGGTCAGGCCTGAATCAACCCACCTTCAAAGTGGCCTGAGTACATTTTTCACTGAAATATTTGACAGATAGCTGAAGCCCTAATGTTTTTCCCTGTTAATAAGCCCGATATGAAACAGAACTCCTTTAGAATATGTACGGTAAAGTGGAAATGCGTGCTTTGGTGACTGTTATAAAGCAGGCCAAAGAGATGTCAAGTCCAATTAGTGTCAATGAAGAACATCTGTATTTGGGTACCCAAGTTACTTAATGCAAACATTTCATAATTATATACTCTAGCACACACGGCGCATTATGAGATGTGGTGTCCCAGTGTGAATTGTATTCACATTTTTCAGATCAGTCAGCAGACTTGGTCTGGCTTTGGCTCAGCTTGCTGCCTCCCTATAAGAGCATTTCTTTATAATATTGAATTAAGCACAATCCAGATTTTTTTTTCTTATCTGTAAATCTTGTGGTTGGGGCTTGACTGTTTTTATAAAATGAAAGATATAAAATATATAAAATGCACATAAAGCTGAGGTTTGGGAAGGGGAGGGAGGTGTTTGGAAGGAGAAAGATGCTTGTCTTATTCTTCTTGTTTCTTGCTTTAAGCTGAGAAGGAAAGTTTCCCGAAGAAGAACCTATCTCTAGGATTTTATTTCTGACTCAGTCTTCACCAAGTTAAAAGACCCAGGAATAAAGAAACTATAGCTATTTTGCCATACAAAGTCCTTTCTAGACATGTCTTCCAAACGGGCTGTAGAACTAGGAGGGAATTTGAGTAAAATTTGGCCTGAGGCTGAAGAGATTTGGAAGCTCTTCTGATGTGTTGGCTATGGCTAATTCAACTGAGTTCAATTAATATGTATTAAATGCCTACTATGTGCAAGGGACTGCATAAGGTTCTGGGAACACAAATGTACAAAAGGTACAAGAGGACTGTCTCTGCCCTCAAAAAACTTGTGCCCTACTAAAGGGCAGATGGTGTGGAGATAAGAAAGCATAATACAAGGTAGAATGGGGCAGAGATGTAGCAAAAAAGAGACCTACACAAAGTGCGCCAAGAAAATTCGTGAGGATGGGGGCCACTTTCAGGAATTCGAGTGTCAGAAGAAGATTTCACTGAAGAAATGGCATGAGAGTTGGTTTTGAGAACAGAGAATTTCATAAGATCATAGATTGAGAGCTGGAAGGATCCTTAGAGGTCATCGAGTTCAAATCCCTTGTTTTACAGATGAAGAAAGAGATCTGAAGAATTTAAGTGACTTACTCAAGGTCACATGCCTGAGGTAAGGTTCAAAGTCAGGTCTTTCTGATTCCATGTCCAATACCTTCCAGTACACCCATCTACCTCTCACTAGGCAGCAATAGAGTGAGAGTCTATTTTAGCTTTGCAGCCTGTACTGCATGAAGATGGTACAAGGGGGAAGGACAGAAAAAGAACAGGGAACAGCTAGCAGTGTACTCTAGCTGTACATGATGAGGGACAGGGTGAAAAATAAATAAAAGATACAATACTGGAATCAAAGAATTTAGAGTTGAATATAGATTTAGATTTAAATCTTAGAAATTTGGCTTAACGCGTTCACTTTACAGGTGAGGAAGATGAGTCCCATGGAGAGGAAGTGACTAGCCACAAGTCACACAGGGAATAAATAGGAGATCTAGAATCCAAAACCAGCTCCTCTTATCCTCAAAACCAGTGCTCTTCCCATCATAACAGGGGGTCTTTCAGCTTGGAATCAGATTGTAGAAGATCAGGAGAAGGAGCTTGTATTTTATCTTATCTGTAATAGTGAGCAGGAGAGTGACTTGATCAGACACGTGAGTTAAGATTATTTTGGCAGATGCATGAAGGATATCATGGAGAGGGGAAAGGTAGGAAGCAGGAAGCCCAGTTAGAAAGTAGAGAGAAAAGAATTCATTAAAAACACAGGTAATTACTGTACAGTCTTACGAATCCATCATAAGCTACCTTAAGTAGCTAGAGAATATTAGTGATGCTACATGAGCTATTTAGCATAGTACAGTGCAATAGATAAAGCTAAATTTCAAAGCAGAGGACCTACATTCAAACCCTGCTGTTGCTCCTTAATAGCTGTGAGACCTTTATCGGGTTGATTAACTTTTCTACATTTCAGTTTCTTCCTTGGCAAAACGAGGGGACTATATTAGATTGTCACCAAGGTGTCTTCTAGCTTCAAATCATGTGACAGGAGACTTAACTTGAAACATTTTATTCAGAAAATAAGACAGTATCCAAAGTCAAGAGATTTTAACAGCTAGGTGATGCAGTGGATAGAGCATCTGACTTTGAGTCAGAAAGATTCTTCTTCCTGAGTTCAAATCTGGTCTCAGACACTTACTAGCTGTATGACCCTGGGCAAGTCACTAATCTCAGTCTTGCCTCAATTTCCTTGTCTATAAAATGAGCTGAAGAAGGAAATGGCAAAACACTACAGAATCTTTATCAAGAAAACCCCAAATGGTGTCACAAAGAGCTGAACGCAACGGAACAGCAACAAGAGGTTGTCTGGTTACAACTTACACATCAACAACCATCCCCAGCAAGTTATCAAGCCTTTGCTTGAAAACAATGTGGGGAAACTTACTGCCTCTCAAGGCAGTCCATTCCACTTCTTTATACCTCAGGAAGGATGCTTTGGTCATGTTTGTTTTCTCCACGTCAAGCTAAAATCTGCCTTTCTGCACCTTCTACTCATTCCTTCTATCTCTTCCCTCTGGGGCCAAGCAAAGCAAATCTAATCTTTCTTCCATATTTCAAGTAATTGAAGACAGTGATCATGCTCCTTTTACATTTTCTCTCCTCAAAGCTAAACACCCTTCATTCCTTCAACAAATCCTCATGTCTTTAGTCAAACACCTTAAAAGTCCTTGGCTGCTTTATTCTCAAAACCTTCCA
Source organism: Notamacropus eugenii (assembly GCF_028372415.1). NCBI lineage: Eukaryota > Metazoa > Chordata > Mammalia > Diprotodontia > Macropodidae > Notamacropus > Notamacropus eugenii. The sequence goes on from NC_092872.1 coordinate 407,202,515, forward strand.
GCTAGGCAATGGTTTCCCTTAAGCATAGCACCCCAAACTGAGCACAGTAGTGCACCTGAGATCTGACCTGAGCAAAGAATGGTGGAATTGGAGAGATGATCTCCCTAATCTTAAATACCATGCTTCTCTTAAGGGGGTAAGGGAATAATTATTATATAGTACCTACTATGTGCCAGCAACTGTACTAAGCGCTTCCTCAAAAAGATTCTCATTTGAGACCCAGAATAGGCCTGAGAAATAGGTGCAGTTATTATCCTCAGTCTACAGATGAGGAAAAAATGTTACGCAGTTACACAGTAGGTGACACAGTTAGGGTCTGAGGTTGGATTAGAATTCAGGTCTTGATTTTAGACTCAGCACTCTATTTGCTGCACCACCTAGCTACCTCTGCCTCTGCTCTTATTGCATCCTAATATCAATTTGACTTTGTGTGATGCCACATCACACCGCCAATACTGAGCTTTCAATTCACTCAGACCACAGGATCTTTTTCAGTAAAACTTCAATCTAACCTTGACTCATTCATCTTAGATGTGCAAAATTGATTTTATGAGCCAGCTTATAAGGTTTAAAAAATATCTCTGCTAAATTTCATGTCATTAGATACACCATGCTACAGATGGCAAGGGCTGTGGAAACCTAATTAGTAAAATAGTCTTTTTCTCTTTAACAGTTAGGTTTGAACTTGATAATTGTAGACTCTTAGTTTGAGCCTGTAAAAAAAAACAAAACAGAAAGCATCTGGCAGTCTTGATAATGCCATAAAACTTATTTCCTATCCCTTCTAACTTTTGGTAGCCTGAAAATTTGTTAAATATGTTCTTTGTGTTATCAAACACCTGACAAAGGTATAAGGGAACCGAAAGATCATTTGGCCTAAACAAAACTGTAATCTGTCTAGCCTAAGCCACTTAACCAAGTACAGAAAGATAGTAACTGACAAAAGTCAAAATCCAAGCCTAAATCCCTTGATGTCCATTCTGGGTGTCTTTTAACTGCCTTGCAATTGGCCACCAGAAACCTCTTTCTAGATTCACCCTTTGGGACTTACTTTACCCACCTGTATCCAGCCAGTCCACATCTCTCTTTCTTGTCTTCAAGGATCTCCTGGGGGTTTCAGACACTGCAGAATTCTTGAGGAATGAAGGATTCTAGTAATAACCTCAAATAGGACAGCGTATTCTTGGTTAAATAAACAAATATTTGGTTAAGAACAAAAGACTTAATAGAGGCATAACAATTTAGCCAAGGAGATACAGCTGACATCAGCTACTTTGGACGTTTTTATTTTTTAAATAATGCTGGTAACAGGTTTGGAGAGAAAGATTGCTGAAATTTGGCTTTTAGAGGATAGTTTGTGAATTTAAATTGATGAGGAATACTTTGATTTTCATTACCAAAAGAGTTGTGTGTTCGTCCTTCATTGCCAAAGACCATGCCATCAGAGAACTAATGACATGACTTGCACTTGACTTTGTTTTGAGTGAGGGAGGGCCGTGCAGGTCACCAGCCTCACTTCTCCTCCAGAGCCATCTGAATCCAGTGACCAGATATTCATCAGGATGACTGGAGATGACCCAGGATGAGGCAATTGGGGTTAAGTGACTTGCCCAAGGTCACACAGCTAGCGAGTGTCAAGCGAAAAGAGTTAGAGGTGAACGAAAAGAGGAGGAACAGGAAAGAATGATGGATTACGGCAAAGGAAGGGTCAGTTTTGTGTCTTAGAGCTACTTGAGAAATGTATCTTACTTCACAAGGTTTCAGAAAGACCTTTCCCATGTCCAGGGAATGGGGAGGGAATATGACAGGAAACATAGTATAATGCAAAAGGATTCTAGAATAAAAATAAAAAACTTAGAAGACTGAGACTCACATAATTAGACTGTCATAGCTGTAAAGGCTATGTAAAGGCCACATGTGGCTTTCTAGGTCCTCAGGTGTGGCCCTTTGACTGAATCCAAACTTTTGGATTTTTGAATTCAGTCAAGGTAGCCTTGAGGCCTCAGATTCTCCATCCTGTCCTTAAATGAATAAAACCCTCCCCTTCAAGTTACAGACATGGTCTTGCAGCTTTGCCTCAAAGAAGTCTCTGGCCAGTATGAACTTTCACTTCAGGGAAAGTTCAATTGTTAGAAAGTCTTTCCTTAACTCAAACCTAAACTACCTCTATACAACTTTTCATTACCCTTAGTCCTATCCAAATAGAGCAAGATGAGGCTATTTTTCAAGTGATAGCCCTTCAGATACTTGAATGTAGTTACCCTGTCACCTATAAGTATTCTCTCCTAAATACTGAACATTCCCAGTTCCTTTATCAGCTATTTCCAATACCATTTATGTCTTTTTCTGATTACGACCGCTTGGGTTACCATTTGTCTTTTCTAGGATTAAATTTCCTGCTCTGTAAAATGAAAAAATAAGTGTGTGGGACTAAATAATCTCCATAATCCATTTTAGGGCTTGTCATTTGTCCCATCAATGTGATCTCTGAAATTTCAGGCTTTGCTCCTTGCTCTGATACATTGCTTTGCGTATCATAAGCCCTGATTTCAGTTCTGGTGCTGTACTATGCAGAATGTCTCACCACCCCCTTCCTCCCTCATCCATCTTGGAGCTATACTCTTCTATATACGTTATCTCTCCCTCCTATATTTTAAAATTTGATAGGTCAGGGACTGTTTCACTTTTGTATTTTTATCCCCAGAACAATGCCTGACACATAGGAAATGATTAATAATTTTGTTTTTATTCCAACTCTGACATTCTGTGATCCTGTGAACCACCCCAAGGAGTGAATTATCTTGTGAATCAGTTTTACAAGTACAAGATGGGAGAAATATGACAAGATAGCATTTTGAGGGGAGTTTAAAGTTTGATGATATGGCGGTCAAGCAAGCTGAGATGAACATGGATTGCATTTGCATATGTACATGTATATATGTGAATATATTTTCTTATGGCTGTTCAGTTGTTTTTCAGTCATATCTGACTCTTCATGACCCTGTTTTGGAGCAGAGATAATGGAGTGGTTCACCATTTTATTTTCAGCTTATTTTACAGATATGGAAACTGAGGCAAACAAGATTAAGTGACTTGCCCAGGGTCACATAGCTAGTAAGTGTCTGAGGCCAGATTTGAATTCAAGAAGATGAGTTTTCCTGACTTCAGATCCACCACTCTATCTACTGCACCACCTAACTGCTGATATGTGTATATATAGATACATTCATATATGCATATACATAAACATACATATACGTATACATGTACACACATATATCCACATACGCACATGCATATATATGCATGCATGTATATATATCTATGTGTGTGTATATGTGCGTATATATATATATATATATGTATATATATTCCAAGATTAGGTAACAGACAGTCTCATTGCACCCTTGTCAAGATCACATCTGGTAGTCTGATTACAATACAATATTGTACATCTTGCATATTGTGTTCAGTTGTGGAAGCAATAATTTAGGAAAGGCATTTGTGAGATATTGAGTTTCCAGAGGAGGGCAACCAGGAAGCTGAAGGACCTTAGGTTCATGACATATGATAATTTGTTGAGGTAACTAGAAATATTTAGCCTGAGGAAGAGAAGGCTTGGGGGCAGAGAGGGGAAGCATAATTGCCTCCAAGTTTTTTAGGAAATTATGCAGAGGAATTATTTATTGTTCAGACTCTTATTCAGGGATGAGTTGCACTGGATGGTCTCTTAAGTCTTTTCTTACTCCAATTTGAGAACCTGCAGGTCTGTGATCAGTGGTGGTGCCAAGTGAGTGTGCGTGGGTGTCACGCTCTGAAAGTTTGGAAAGAACTTCTGATTACATTTGCAACTCATCTCCTTCAGAGATGTCTACCAAATGATAGGGAAGCAGAAGTGATCTGATTTCAGGAAGGTGAAAGAAACAGAAAGACAGATATGGAAAGGGGTGACAGAGAAAGGGGTCCCTGAGGAGGCTGCAGGAGAAAGAAGACATGGAAAACAATCGTAATTTTGACATATTCTGACTTCAAATCTGTTTTCAAGTGAGGCTTAAGGAGGTCATTGATCTATTTAACAAATATTTGTTAAATGCCTACTTGCTATAATGCATATAATGTAAGAAGTTTTTCTGAACTGTCCTCTGAGTATTGTTTTGGGTGAGGGATTTTTGTGTGTGTACGCGTGTGTGAGATTGAAGAGGTGAAGGAGTACTTAAAGCAAAGAGAAAAGAGAAGTAAAAAAGATTAGAAAGAGCAAGAAAGAAATAAGAGAAATGAGAAGGAAGAGGAAGAAAAAAGATAAGGACAAGGAGTAGAAGGGGAAAAGGTGAAGAAGGGGGAAGGAGAGGGAAAGGAGAAAGAGGAGAAAGAAAAAGAAAAAGGAAGAAAAAGTTAATGGGGACAAAAAGTGGGGAGGAGGAGAAGGAAAAAGATGAGGGCTTTTAAGAACATGACAAGGAATCTTTTCAACTCATCCATCTTCATTCCTTGACATTTACACAATATGTTACATTTTTCTCATCTGATCTTCCAGGTAGCCTGTCTAGGTCAGGTATAATCCCCATATTGCACACAAGGAAACTGATGTTCCAAGAGGTGGTGTTCAAGATCACAAACTGATAGGAAAGATAGGATTATAGCTAGATATCCTAATGCCCAAGCCAGTGCCTTTATGCCCCAATTAGCATAACCCATATATAATTTTAAGCATCTGACCACTCTGATAGGACAAAATCTGACTTTTGAAAAACATTTGATTTACAAACCAACACGCCCACTTCAATGGATATGATTTCCTTTAAGGTTTTGTCTTTAAAGGTGGAGCTGCCATTCCAGCATTAGACCCCACCTTCAAAACCAACATGATGAAACAGAGAAGTCAAGGAAGTAAGAACCAAGGGTTTCTGACTCTCTCTTTTTTTATATTGCATGGGAAATTCTCAGCTGCTAGCTCAGCATATAGATAGTATCTGGTAGCCCATTTTTCTCAGGTAATAGCATCACCTCATGCTGTTTAGAGATGAGACTTAGTAAAATACGTTCAGGTTGTTATACTTCTATCTCATCAGAGAAACACAAGATCTTAGAGCTAGAAAAGACATTATATCCAGTCTAACATCTTTTTACAGAAAAGGATACTGATTTCTAAAGTGGGAGCTCTATGGCAAATAGAAAATTAGTTGCAGAACCAGGCCTGGAACCCAATCCTCTACTTTCCCAGATGCTTTTCTAGGCTACCAGCTGTCTGACTCCTCACTGACTTAAAGTTAAAAGAACATTAGAGATTGTTCAACCTCTCCCTCTTTCTCTCTCACTATAGAAAGAGGAAAACAGCCCCATATTGCTAGAGTTATTTAAGAAGCTAATGAACAGCAGAGCCAGTAATTGAGCAGCAAGTCCTCCATTCCAAATCTTTCTACTAATTACACTACCTCCAAGTAAATTCAAACCCAAAGTTCACTTCCAGGACTGGCCTAATGAAATCATTACTTTCCTGACATTATTTAAAAAGATACATCTAAACTATCATCAAATATTCCTTTGACTTAGAGACTGGGAAACTGCTACTAAGTGCAGATGCTCATTTTTGTACTTCTGAGAACTAGGAATGGGTTTTATAGTTTTAAAATAAAGTAGTGAATTGGATTCGGCCACTGGATCATAGTTTGTCTGACCCCTGCACTTATCTATCCCTTAGCTCACTGTTGATGCCTAAAATTCCAACATTAAGCTTTATGCCTTCAGGGAGACATTTCTAATTCTTAAAGTACATGTGTATGTCTCACTGTGAACAAGCTGAGCAGGCTTCTTATGGTTGAGACTGTCAGTTAGGGTTGGGGTACCCCCTATCCACACATTCTTTATAAGGTGGTATGGAGTTAGCTTTATGACCTCCATGTCAGAGAACTGGAAAATTCTCAGTAAAGTTCACCCTCTCAAGAATCACCTAAAGCTCTCCAAGTCATCTACCCTGGTTTCCTGAAACTACCTGCCAAATTATGACCTGATATCATTAGATAACCTTGCTCGACTGTCACTCCCCAGGCTAAGTTTTAAACCTTTTCTACTCTGCCCTCTCTGCTCTCAAATCCCTTGCCCTCTTATCCTGTCACCACTGATCTGTTGTCAAACCTTAGCCCTATATTACTCCTGCTGATCACTGCCACCAACTCAGTCTGCTGAATGTAACTGGAGGAAGTCACACAACTGTAGTGACTGAGTCTGTTATAAATTCATCTTAACCAACTCCAAATGAGCCGCCACTTTAGCAAGATAGTCCTTGTTATTCCCTATCTTTTCCCACAGGAACTATTCCAAATTTTCTTTTCCATCCTTGTGTCTCTATACCTTCCTTTTTCCCTCTTTTGACCTCATCTCTTTCTGAAAAAACTGAGGGCATATCAATGAGCTCTTTTCCTTTTCATCTCAAAATCCCTTGAGATCATTTCCCAGTCCATCATCTTTTTCCTGAGTCTTTGACAATGAGACCAACTCCTTTACCTGTGTACTTAATCCCAATCTCTCCCCTCTTCTCCAGCACACTGCAACCTCAATCATCTCCTTTCTCTCTAATCTTCAGCCTCTACCTCTCTACCTCATAGTTCCTTCACTATGGCCTGCAAACATGCCCATTTTTAAGGATGTCCCAAATCCTACATTGTTCCCTCAAGTTCTTATCCTATATCTCTTTTTCCTTTCTCATCCAACCACCCTAGAAAAGCCTGCTTAGTTTCTTTCACTTCCTCTGTTCTCATTCTTCCATCATTTGCACCACTCAACTAAAAGTGCTCACTGAAATTATTGATGATTTCTTAATTGCTAAACGTTATGGTCTTTCTTGATTTTCATCTTTATTGACTTGTTGATTTAATTGGCTCATCTTTGTATGACTACCTTTTTCTCTCAGATAATATCTCTTCTCAATATTTTCATGACCTTACTCTCTCTTCTTACCTGTCTGACCACTAATTTTTTGCCTTTTCCTTCTAAAGTCTCTCTTCTCTTCACACTTTACACTCTCTTGGTATCATCACTAGTTTCATAATTTTAATTATGATCTATGCAAATGATTTCTAGATCTATATAGCAAGTCTATCTCTCTTCCCTGAGTTTTAGTCCCATATCATGGATTTCTTATTGGACATTTCAAACTGAACATCCCAAAGACAACTCAACTTCAATATATTTAAAATCAAACTCATTATCTTCCCTGCTAAAGCATCCCTTCTTCTAAACTTCCCTATTTCTATCAAAGGCATCACCATCCTTCCTGTCTCCCCTATTTATAATCTTGATGTTATCTGCAATTCCTTATATTCTCTCCTTCAACATCCTGTCAGTCACAAAATCTTGCTATTTCTACCCACAAGAGCATCTCTCACATCTAACATATTTTCTCTGCTCACAGATTCCTCCTTAGTTCAGTTCCTTTTCAACTCTCACCTAGATTAATGCAATAGCCTGGTGTCCCTACCTCAAGTCTCTCACTGCTCTTGTTCAGTTTTCCTTATATTCAGATATAGCCATGTGACTCCCCTACTTAATATTAGTGGTGTCCCATTGCCTTCCCTCTCCCCCTTCCCCATAATAAACTTCTGATTGGCTTTTCAAAATTTCAAATCTTGGCAAATTTTGTTTTAACCTAGCTGATAAACATAAATATTAATGCAAACCACAGAGTATACTTCTTTTTTAAATTAAATTAAATTTTTTTTATTTTTAATGTTCTATAATCATTATCATAAAACTTAGAATTTTTTCCCCCTACCTGCTCCCCACCACCTCCTTCCTTCCCCAAGATGGCATACAATTCTACATAGGATCTACACATACATTCCTATTGAATACATTTTCACTATAGTCATGCTGTGTAGAAGAACTAAAATAAATGGGAAAAATCATAGAACAAACCAAAACATAATACACACACACACACACACACACACACACACATGCACAAATGATCTGCTACATTCTGCAATTGAATTCCATAGTTCTTTCCACAGAGTATACCTCATAAAAGATGTTTATGATCAATAGTATACTCCACTGTATGCTTTTGAAATCTATCATTTGTTTAAAAAAAAGAAGATCTTATGATTTAACTTATGCAAGATTAAATAGGCAATCAGTTTTACCAATTGAATTTTCTCTGCGTTTTATTGTGGAATAATGTTTTTATTTGCATAGTTGAACTCTATGTTTATTGTTCTTTTAGATCTGCCTTCACACTCTAGTGTTAAGATTTTTTTTCTTCAAACATATATTTTTTTCTTAATTCCACTTTCCCCCATGCACTGAAAAGAAAGGGAAAAAAAAATATGGAAACCCAGTATAATGTAAGCACAGTCAAGAAAAACAAATTCCCATGTTGGAGATCCCATGTCTAAAAATGTGTTCCTTATTCTCTGTCAAGAAGTGGGAAACATTCTGCTTTATTAGTCTTTTGGAACAAGATTTGATCATTTAAAAATCCTTCACGGCCTGAGCCCAATGTATATTTTCAGCCTCTCTAACTTCCAGATGCAGTCAAACTGTCTTTCTTTTTATTCCTTACACATAATACTTTAGTTTACATAATTCATCTCACTGAATTGACTATTCTCATTTCTTGGAATGCACTCCTTTGTCCCCTCCTCCCTTGTTTTCTTTCAAGACAAAGCTAAAGCACTGCCTTGCACAAACAAGAAGCCTTTCCTGACCCTCCCAATTGCTGGTGACCTATCTCCCAAATTTCCTTATATTTAACTACGTTGTATATAATTGTACTTAAAAATATTCTGCATATTCCTATATATGTATATGCTGCTTCCTCCATTAGAAAGTAATGTCATTTCAGGTAAGGATTTTTTCATCCTTTGTATTTTCTCTGGCTTCTAGTACCAGTATATAGGTGCTTAGTGTTGCTGTTCAGCTCCTGAGATGCTTGATAAATGGTTATTGATTGATCCTCAGTAGACATGGTGTGTGGGATAGCATGACCCCCTCCCCCCCCCCCCAACTCAAATTGACTGCTCAGAGGCGTCTCAAAGTAAAAACAGAAAATCTCCTTTATTCGGTTCTCGGGAGAAGCAGGCAGTCCTTTCACCAGTAAAGCAGGAGTCGGGAGGTGCCTTACAGAAGCAGAATGGCAATTTATATAGACCCTGACGTGGACATCCGCCTCCTACCACTGACCATTATTCTCATTGGCTGAGAAGCACGGTATTACATTCTAGGTGTGAAATCTAACCAATCCCTTTTGAAACCATGTTCAAATTTCCCACTCTCCGACCTTTACAAAGCCTGTGAAAATACGTCATCATATGCAAATTATGCATTGAAAACATATGCAAATAAAGCATTGACAACTCATGCAAATTGGGCACTGAGAACTTATGCAAATCAGGTGGACCAGAGTGAGGGCTGCAGACTGCTGCGCATATGCAAATTAGGTATTGAGGAGTTAGTGAACAATAGCTAATCATTGATCCTAATGTATTATATGGAAATCACTGTATTATATGGACTGTATTATATGGAAATCACCTGACTTTGGAGGAATCGAAATCTGGGCCTAAAGTCTCTTCTGCTCTAGGGAGGAGTCTCATACTCCTGAGAAGTCTTTGTTAAATCTATTCCCATTCAATGGTATCAGGATAGCTTTCACAGTTCCAGGAATATTTACATTTTTAGTTGTAAATTTTTATTTTATTTTATTTTAATTCAATTTAAAAAATTTTTATTTAAAGTTTTGAGTTCCAAATTCTATCTGTCCTTACCTCTCCTTCTCCTCTGGGATAGTAAGCAATCGGTCTTAAGCAAAAAAAGAAAAAGTAAGCAAACCAGATATAGGTTATAAATGTGCAATAACGTAAAACATTTCTATATTAGTCATTTTGTACAAGAAGACTCAAATAAAAGAAAAAAAGGAAAGAAAAAAGTGAAAAACAGCATGCTTTGGTCTATATTCAATAAATATCACTTTTTTCTCTGGAGGTAGGTATTAAACTTCATCATTAGTCCTTTGGGGTTGTCTTGGATCATTGCATTGTTGAGAACAGCTAAGTCATTGACAGTTCTTCATCAAACAACATTACTCTGTACAATGTTCTTCTGGTTCTATTCACTTCACTATGCATCAGTTAATGTGAGTCTTTCCAGGTTTTCCTGAAATCATTCTGCTTGTCATTAGCTCCAATAACATTAAGGCAAATAAGAATAATATCTCACCTTAAACACTTCAAGGTTTGTAATAATAACAGATGTTTTATATGTTTTTTAAATGTTAAATTTTAAATGCAAAGCATTTCTAATATATAGATGGGTGGATATGTGGACAAATGGATGAATAGATAGATAAATATATAGAGAAAGCATTTATTAAATATTTTTTATGTTCTGGCAATGTGCTAAACATAGCTAGTGAATACTAAGGTCAGGATCTGAACCAAATTGCTTACAAAATCCAGCCCTCTTTCCACTAAAGAGCAATGTTCTCTAGTTGGACCATAAAATCCAGGTCAGATGAAATTATTAAGCACTTAATGTATATACAACATTGTGATAGGTATGGACATGATAAAAAAATAGATAAGATATAATCCCTGCCCTCATGCAGTTCACATACAGAAATAGTTAAGGTACCATACATCAGCAACTGTTAGAGGCAGGAGAAAAGTCAGGCAAAAGACTTTCTGTAGGATAAGGCATTTGAGTTGGACTTTAAAGTATAGGAAGAATTTTATCAAGTGAAAAAAGGAAAGGAAGGATATTTTAAGGTCAGAGAAAAGTGTAAGCAAAGCCACAGAGAAGGCAGGGTGTACTGAGAAGGAAGTATGTAGTCCAGTTTGGCTAGCTCATAAAATGAATGAATGAAGGGGTGTAATACATGATGAGGCCAGAAAGGTTGGCTGGGTAGATTGCAGAAGGGTCATGAATGCCAGGCAAAGGAACCAGAACTCTCTGGATATGAGAGGTAAAGGAGAAGAAAGAGTCAAGGATAAAACCAAGGTTTCAAAGTGGGTAGAAAGAAGGACTAGGTTGAGTTAAAATCAAATCACCTTTTCCCATGATCCTTTGCCTAGAGACCCTAAAATCCAAAGCCCAGTATGGATTCCTAACAGAAGTCTCAATCTAGGTAAACTCCCAGCATATTATGTCCCTAAAGACTGAAGAATTACTGGAGTTAACAAACTATACAAAGTAGCTATGACTCCTTAGGGTCATCTGGAGACTGCTAATTTCCCATTTTCTTGATATAACTTTCAATAAAACCTATGCAAAACAACCAACCATGAGTATGTTATTTGTTGGTTTGTTGTTGTCCTTCATCTTCAAAGAAGACCAAAATGATGCCACCATTGTAAAGTGAAATTTCAGTGTGTCTCACTGTGGCTGATCAGATCAATACGAGCTTGGAATGCTCTACTACAGGTTGGGCACAGAGAGTCTGTGTGAATATTTGGGGTGGATATCCCAAATATCCTACTTTTCCTTTGTGCTATCTTAATTCTGCTTTGCTCAAAGAGCACAGCACCTTTTCTTATGTGGTCATCCCATGCTGAGCAGTCCTGCGCCAGGGTGTCCCATATTGCACAGTCAAATCCAAAGTACTTGAGAGAGACCTTCAGAGTTTCCTTGTATTGCTTCTTCTGGCCACCATGTGATCGGCTGCCCAATGCAAGTTCTCCATAAAATTGTCTTTTTGGCAAGAGTACATTTTGCATTTGAACAATGTAGCCAGCCCATCGGAGTTGCGTTCTCTGAAGCATAGTTTGAGTGCTTGACAGTTCAGCTCGAGCAAGGACTTCAGTATCTGGTACCTTATCCAGGTATTATTATCCTTATCCTGATATTATTTGTATTATATTATCCTTATCCAGATACTATTTGCATTATATTATCCTTATCCAGACCATTGGAACACTTGCTTTCATGAATAATACAATGAAATGGTTTCTCAGACCACTATTAGGTTTTAAGTTCTATTATGCTGTGATCTTGTAACTGTAAAATGTTATTAACAATAATTCCTGGAGAAATCTTGAAGATTAGTAAAGAGATAACCTAGTAAGATACGAGTTCAAGCCCCACCTCTGGTGCATGTTGACTGTGTGACCCAGAGTAATGACCTAATCGCTGGAAGGCAACCTTCTTAATCTCTTTTTTTGTGTGTGTGATGGACACCTTTGACAATCTGATGAAGTCTGTGGGCCCCTTCTCAGAATAATGTTTGTAAATGCATAAAATAATTTGTGAGAAATGCTAAATTTCAATGAGAACTTAGTGAAAATCAAAATGAGAATTTTTCCTCCATCCAAATTCACAGACCTCTCCCTCACTACAGAGTCCAAGTTAAGAAGTCCTATTCTAACCCTGAGAAGTTACAGATAAGATGCTTGTCTGCCTTGGTTGAGGAAGCTTCTCACTGAAGTTCCCCACACCAATGAAATCACAGGACTGGTTAAAAGAAAAAAAAAATACAGGAGATACTGATCAATCAGGAAAGATTTTTTTTTTTTATTTCAAGTGCTTGCTATATGCCTGGCATTCTACAAGATAATAGAGATACAATTACAAAGTATGAAACAATCTTTATGGGCAAGGAATTCTATGGTGGGAGTGATATATAAACGTATACAGCATCAGTGTAAAGTGAATACATACAGATGCAAAGTAGTTAAATACGTAAGACTGGGAAAAGTCTAGGATCAGTTCACATTGAACTCACTTCATTCCTTAATATTTGTATAGTGCTGAACAATGAGAATTTTTCAGAATAATTCCACACCACACCACCTCCCCTTCCCTCCACATATATCAAGCAAACTGTCAAAGACAGAGTTACTTGCCAAGGTCAAAGAATGGATATGAACCTTTTTGGAAAAGCTCAACAACTGGGGTTTGAAAATCAAAAGGAATTTACAGTCAGCCAGAGAACATTTATTAAACACCCACTATGTTCCAGGTTAAGTGCTGGAGTTACCAAGAAAAGCAAAAGACAACCACTGCCCTCAAGGAGCTCATAGTCTAATGGGGGGACAACACATGAAAAAGAAGCTGAAAAGTGAGGATGGGTATGAGTGGAGGAGGTACCCGCCATGATGAAGTACAGAGTAATACAGTCATATGGGAAATAGATGGCTGGTCTGGGCATACTACTTAAATGGAGGCTCTTGGAAGGGTTCTCTTCACCTAATCTCCTCTCCAGTCAGGGGGAAAGAGGAGCCCCAGGGGCAGAGGGTACTGAGATGGTGTGAGTTCTACTGCTGATGTGATCTTGCAGGATGATGAGGTTTGTGGCACGTTCAAGTGTAGCCAGTGCAGAGCAGCCATTGGGACATGAATATCTCATTCCCCAAGAGTTTTTCCCACATCATCTACTTTTTGCTATAACATGAAACAGTAGTCTAAAATATGGAAACAGTGTCAGATTTTTTCCTTGCCATCATTACCTATGCCTGTGATTCAAAGGTACAATTAAGAATATCACAGGGAAGTTTGTCTATTTTTTTCCTTATCAGGATACCCACAGAACTTCAGATAAAAGCAAAAAAGTTTAGAGCTAGAAGGGGATGTAGAGGTCATTTAGCCCAATACTTTCATTTTAACAGAAGAGGAAAGTGAAACCCAGAGTGAAGACGTTACTTGTCCAAAGTCACACTAGCAATGAGAAGCAGAGGCAGGAGGTTTTCTGCCTCCAATTCTAGGTCTCTCTCTGCCATAAAGCACCCTGCCTCCAGCCTTTCTTGGATCTCCTTGATTTGGTCTAAAAAAGGGGCTTGGCTTCCTTCATTGACACCTTCCCCTGCATTTTGGAACCTCACTAGCTCATCACAGAAAGTTTAGAAATAGTTTAATGACACCTCTCAGGGTAGAGGTCTGACTAATTTTACCACATTTGATGATAATTATCACCTAGTATAGGTAATGTACTGTATTTCTGACTTCAGGGAATTACATGCCTCTTGGTATCATAGGATTTAGATGTGGAAGGAACCAAAAAGCATCTAGACCAACCCCTTCATTGAACTTAATTGAGGTCTAGAGAGCCCGAGTTACTTGTTCAGGGTCACAAAGGTAGGGTATCAGAGTTAGCATTCGAACCCAGATCTGACTCTAAAAGCACTGCCCTTTTCACTACACCTCACTGATGTAGATGACATTAATGACATAGTTAGATGGAACACTGGATGATTTTAATCAATCAATTAACATTTATTCAGTTCCTACTATATGCTAGGCACTGTCCTAGGAAAGCAACCTTAGCAATCATGTAGTCTAACTGCCTCATTATACAGATGAGGCTCCTGAGGTATAAAGAAGTGATGGGACTTACCCTGGGTCAGATAGATAGTAAGTGGCAAAGTTGCACCCAGGTCCTCTTACTCCAACCCTGTCACACCTTCCATTGTACCACAGGCTTTTCATTCCTATTTTGTGTGTGTGTATACATTATTTAAAGAAAAAACAAACTTTAAAGATAGATTTTAAAGAAAATGAATCTCTTTCATCTAAGCCTCAAGCATAACCTACAATAGAGAGAGTCAGGATTCACTGGATGCAAGGGTCTGAAGACAGGAGCTTACTGCTCATGCCATGCAGGAGACATAGACAAGCTCATTTTGGACATTGCCTTGGGCTTCCAACATTAGGAGTAATTAGTTCTAGAAGGAAAAATGACTTGGAGACATTCCTATTCATGAAATCAACATGGGAAATAGCTCAAAAAACCCAAATCTACCACAACTGCCACCAGGCTGTTTGGCATCACCATATCTGTGGTTTATCAATAAAGCCAGACTCCATGATAAAGCACTAAGTCTTTCCTGGCAAAGCCATCTTCCATGGCTGTCACTCACACTACTCCAGTGAAAGTTACCTTAAAATGAGTCTTGTTCTAAATTTCTCATCAGCCCAATTTTTAAAAACAAGCTAAAAAAAACCTGAGCATTTTCAAGCAGAAACAAAATGGAAACTTTTTTTTGAAACATTTGAAAAATAGGCAAATGATCCTAAATTTATGGGTTCTTCCTCTCAAGATTTACCCCACTCTTTACCTGTAGTGGGGGGCATTGCTCAACTTAGCCATTGATTAATCCTCTGCTGAGTCAGTTGATCCCCACTGGATAAAAACAAATAGACTTTCTTCAACAAAAACATAAGGGGGAGGTAGAGATTTTTTAATAAGGTTGATAAGAAGTTCAACTAAAAAGGAATATGTTGTATTACAAATTTCCTAGGGATAGAGAATACGGTGATCCCATGAATATGGTGATATTGAGTTGTGATGTCAAACTCACATAGAAATGAAGGCACTAAAGCATACATAAGGATCCCTGTGGACTACACATTAACTTAATTTTAAAATGTACTATTACATATGATTTATTACATATATTTTATTTCATTAAATATTTCCCAATTACATTTTAAATTTGATTTGGGCTACACTCAAGAGTATTGTGGGTAGGCTGTCTGTTTGATACCTTTAGCATAGAGAGCTCCCTGGTAAGAAAACTTCCTCTATCAAACAACTCTATCTTTTCTGTATCTTTCAGTTTAAGAAAGTTGCCTAGAGAATTGAAAAGTGAAAGGACTTACCCAGGGTTAAACAGCTACTATGTGGCCAAGGGAGGATTTGAACCCAGAGCCTACTAACTTGAAAGCCAGCTTCCTAACAATTAGGACAAGGTACCTCCCAACTACATAATGCTGAGGAAAAATAGCTGATGATTTACAAAGCTGATACACCAAGACCAGGGCTTGAGGAGATTTTTCCATTCCTAAGTCACATCTTCTAATAACAAGTAGGATAGAATTTCAAAAGACCCTGGTCTTCTGACTCATAGTTTTTTACACCATACAAATGTAATGTTCGATATGGCAGAAGGAATTGTATGGGATATTATTTTATTCCCTGCTCCACATTTCTGATAATGGCTACTATACTTAGGCAAAAATGAATGCTGGTAATAATCGCACTAGCATCTGACACCTCTGACTTGAATTTGTACCTCTCAATTACTGTTAACACCTCAGATGCTAATATGACATTAGTTCACAGTTCTCATTTTTTTTAATGGGTTATTGGGTTATTTAGGTTCCTAAGTTTAGTTGAGGTGTACAACAGGAACCACCCCCTCCCCAAGGGATATAATGACCCAAAGACATTTTCTGGACAGACCTTGGCCTATCTTTATGATCCTTTAAGAGCTCAACCACCTAGCAAATATTGGAATGATAAAGAACAGGAACGAGGAGGAGCTCAGTCACCATTGTTTGAGGATATGGAATCATTTTCAAGCAGAAAAAAAGTGGAGACATTTTTTAAGAAAATTAAAAAATGGGCAAATGAGTTTACATTTCTGGATCCTTCCTCTGAAGATTCATCCTACTTTAAATGAATCTTCACCTGTAGACAGGGGTGTTGCTTAACTTAGCCATTGATTGACTAGGTAAAGAACTCTATCGTTTGTACCACTTGGTATCTGTCTTGATGTAGCGATGTAGTAGGGAAAAATTCCGTAGTTGGAGCAAGAAACCTCTGTTCAAATTCTGCTTCCAACATTCCTAGTTGTTTGTCTACTGGCAAGTCACAAATCTCTCTATCCCTCTCCTCTGTCCCTTCATCTGTAAAATGGATCAATAATTCTCTTTAACTACCACACAGGACTGAGAGTCAGCATGGCTCAATGGCAAGAAAATGGATTTGAAGTCAGAGAATGTGGGTTGCTCCCCACATTGCCAGTTACTACCTGAGTGACCTTAGGCAAACTATTTGACTATTTTAGAAAAAAATGAGGGGCTTGAACTAGATGATTTCCAATGTTCCTTGCTGCTCTAAATCCTATAATTGTGAAGAAAGCACTTTGTAAATCTTAAATTTCAGGGGAAAATAAGTTGTTATTATTACTAATACTTTTTGTTGTTATGAAGGAAGAAGATAGAGTTGCTATATTTATAGAGGTTACAGATGCTAATCCAGAACACAGGATGAGACGGGATAAGATACAACAGAACCATAGAGAGGGATCTCAATATACATAATACATACATCTAAATCCTAAACTGTGTACTTAATGAATACCCTGAAGTGGTCACATGACTTTGAATTCCCATTATTTAATGTTATAATTATGTGAAATACAGTCATTGGTTCCAGCCCAATGGAAATAGACTTCGTCAATTCAACATTGTAGACCATTTCAAAGGATTCGTTACTTACGCTAATTGAGACCCAGATATAAATAGAGAGTAAAACCACTTATTAACAGTAATAATAAGAATAATGCCTAGACATTTACCCAAGGCACTCTCATTGGTGGTTTCTCTACATGTCACCTTCTTCCCAGAGTGTTTTCTTTCCTTCCAGGGGTCTTTCTTTGAAGAGAGGCTGAAGCAATGAATATCTTTTTCCCAAAGTCAGAAACCAGAAAAAGTCTCCTCTTTTAAATTCTCAACAGCCTCGCCCACTAAGAAGGTTAATTATTCTCTCCATCAATAAGGAGAGCCTTATATAAATGCCTTGCGTTGAGTCCCAGGTTAAAATACCACCTGTGTAGCACTTAAAGATTTTTAAGTAACTTTCCACACTTTTTCACATTTGAACCTTACAACAACCCTGTTAGAGTTTTCTTCCAGTTCTATCATTGTATACTCTGTGTACTAAGATCTTTTCAGCGGTAACATTCCACAACTTGGTGATTTCTTAGGGATTTGGGAGTGAAGGAATCTGGGAACTTTAAACAGTGGTTAACATTGATTTCTTTATTTGCAAAGGGGCCCTTAGGCTAAACTAGATAGTAATTTAATCATTATTATCTCATTTTTAAGATGGGGAAACTGAGTCTTGGAGTGGTTATGTGACTTGCCTAGGTCACACAAGTAGGAAATGCTAAGCTCAGGATTCAACTTCAGATCATGTTGACTTCAAATTCACCACCCTACCTAATGGAAGGTATTAGTTAAAATATAAGTTGGGGAAAATTATTAGACTTGAAGGCAAGGAACACAGGAACACATAATTTAACTTATAAGACCATAGTATTATTGAATATTAGATGAAACATTAAAGATCCTTTAGTCCAAATAGGGACCAGGGTTGAGAGATTTGTTTAAGATCAAACAGAAGGGAAAAAAAGGGTTCAAATTCAGATTCTTTGCTTTTGGATCTGGTACCCATCTCACTATACAACACCTCTAAGCAGAGAGCTTGAGCTAACATGGAGTCAGTGAACAGGATGGTTAGATAGGATTAAAACCCATGATCAGAGCTATAATAAGGAATTCTGGCATAGAGGGAAAATCCAATTTTGGGGAAGGAACCAAAGAGTATAGATTGTCTCAGGCCAGTATAGTTGTACTCCTGGAGGGAGTTGGTCTATATCTCAGACTCTAGTCCTCCAACACTAGATGCGGGAGGGAAGCACAACAGCAGGTAGAAGGGAGAAAGTGGGGTGATTGGACATAGGAGAGATAGGACCTTTTGTGTTGGTTCTATGGAGCACAAAGAGAGTGGAATATATGAGCTCCCTCTCTGAAAAAATCCCAGTCCCTTAAGAAAATGTCATGATTTCCCTCCCCTAGTTATAGTACTGCTCATTTCATCTGAGAGGCAACTAAGAACTGCCCAAAAGGGGGATAATGTGATCAGAATGATGCCTAAGGAACCCCTCAGGAATTTCATAGAGAGCAGTATAATGGATGCCAAATCCACATTGTATTATGTCTGCACAGTAGTATCCCTGGTTTCAAAGGATCAGTTCAGCTTTTTTAGTGCCAACAGTTTCTCTCCCATAACCCCAAAGGCATAGAAGTTAAGGAAGGCAGCTTGGTTTAAGGGGTGAGAGTTAGGAAAATCTGACATCTAATTATGACTCTGTCGCTGACTAGCTCTGTGGCCTTGGACAAACCTCATTGGGCGTCAGTTTCCTTACCTGTAAAACTGGTGGTTGGACTAGATAATTGCAAAGTTTTCTTTCAGTTCTATCTCTGTATACTCTGTGTACTAAGATCTTTTCAGCTCTAACATTCCACAATTTGGTGATATCTTAGGGATTTGGGAGTGGAGGAATCTGGGAAATTTAAACAGCAGTTGACATCGATTTCTTTATTTGCAAAGGGGCCATTAGGCTAAACTATCCAGACATGGGGTTTATTCCAGGCCCAGCCTCCTAAAAGGCAAGTTGTCCTACTGCCAAGTCTCTGAAGCCATCAGCTGGCTGTGCTGTTGGCCCCAAAGCCTGAGCCTGGGACTCCCCTTGGGCCAACCAGGAAGTAGGCTGTGACTCACTCAGCTGCCATCCTGGCTCCCTGGGTTCTGACTCAGCGATATCTTGCAGAAGCCCCACAGGGCTGGAGGGGAAGTGGTCCATTTCCCATGCACCAGAATGAATTGCACAAAGGGTAGGGGGAGGCAGGAGTCAGAGTGAGAGAGAAAAGGAAATTGAATGTTTGAGCTGGAGGCAAACAGAGAGCTGTTGAATGTCAAAAGCAGGCAGGCCTTGCTTCCAGAGCAGGCTAACCGCAAAAGAAAATTGGCATGAAGGCAGTAATCTATTACTTCTGGTATTTACCCATCCCTATCTGATTTAATTTAATGAGATACCTAATTAAAAGACAGTCTCAACCTGCTAATTTCCTTCTCCCTTTGGAACACAAGCCTGTGCCCCACATTTGTTTTATGTCCCTGCTGATTCAGCAAGGCCAGCATTTAGGGGAACAGCCTCAACTTTTGGGGGTCTACATGAGTTTATTTTTTTAGCTCAGCTTTTATTTTTCATGACATATTTTGTCTTTATATCACTTATATAAATTTCTCAGTAGAGTCCTCCCAGTGAACTATTCTTTATCCTGAAAAATAAGTGAATAGATAAATAAATTCATAATCAAATAAGTTTTCCTACTTTTATTCTTACATCCAAAGAAAGTAGGAACACAGACTCTCATCATTTTTGGGGGGCTGAACTTGGTCACTATAAATACATAATATTCGGTTTAGACTGATTTGTTGTTGTCCTTTACACTGGCATTGTTTTATAATTATGTATATCATTCTCTGGGTTATTTTTATTTTACCTTGCATCAATCCGTAGGCTTTCCATGCTTCCATTCATTAGATACATCATTTTTTTTTATTGAAGATAAATGTTTCATTACTTTCATTTACCCAATTTGTTTAGCTATTAATAGCCAATTAGCAGCTACTTTGTTTCTTTTTCTTTACTACTACAAAAAGTGCTGCTACATAGATTGTGGTACATATGGGACCTTTATTTTTGTCACTTACCTCTTTTAGGTTATATTCCAATAGTGAAAGCTATAATCCCTCCCCAGGCCTCAGAACCTAAGGATGTGACTAAGTCAAATAGTGCGGTAAGAAATTCAAGACTGGTGAACAGCCCCTAGTTATGGTTACACAAAACAGAGACACAAGGATATAGGTAGCCCATAATATGGCATTGTATGTTAGAGATACAAAACCTGTTCAAGTTCCAAATTAGTCAACTGAACCATACCTTTATCCCTGATTGGCTAAATAAAAAAGAACTGCCTCTGGTGACAAGAAAAATCCCATAAGCTAATCCTGTAAAAGGATATAGCTCACTTTGTGGACTTCTGCTGCTTCTGAATTGGGTGCATCTCAGGGAACCCGTGTTATCTAGCAAAGGACAGTTTTTTCATCTCTCTTTTATTTTTGGTCATCTACCCTACTGTCTTAATCTCACTTCCCACTTGGGTCAAGTGTACAATTAACTAAGTTGCTTGGGAACAAAGCTCCCAGGAGTTTGGTGGAAATCTGGATCAAAATGTATGGATATTTTAATCACTTTCTTAGCATTATCTCAGATTGCTTTCCAGATTGTTTGGACCTGTTCATAACCCTACTACTCTGTCAATCAACAAATGTTATTATACCCTTGCTACATGTCAGGTAATGTGTTAAGTGCTAGGGAGACAAATTAAGAGGGAAAGTAATCACTGCCTTCAAGCAGCCCACGTTCTGATGGAGAAGAAAAAAATGTTTAAATCAGAACATATAGGTAAATACAGAATAGATGGAAGATAATGTTAGAAGGGATGATAGTAGCATTGGAAGGACAAAGTAAGGCTATACTTGCAGGAGGTGATACTTGAGTACTAAAGGAAGACAGATTCTAAGGGTTTTAAGGTCTTGTAATGTATATATATGTGTGTGTGTGTATGTATATACATGTATATACATATACATATCCACAATGACATGTTAAAATAATTTTAAACATTTTTTTAAGGTTTTGAGTTCTAAGATCTGTCCCTGCCTCCTTTCCCTCCCTCCTCCATGAGATAGCAAGCAATTAGATATGTTGTATATATGCAATCATCTATAACATTTCCATATGTATTGTTAATGTATTTTTGCTTAATTTGAAGATCTTTCCCACCTATTAATAGGCCCATATGACATGTATAAATCACATGGAAGCCTAAGTCACATGTGTTGGGATGAGTTTGCTGAATGGGTGAAACAGGAAGGACAGGATGGAGTAGAACTGGGAGGAAGTTGGTGAGATCAGTTAGGACAGAGAAGAGAGAGGACACAGGCAGGCATAGCTAATGTTGTGCATGATTCCCTTTGGGAAGGCCCCTGGCAGGGGCTTGGCGGTGGGGGAGAAGGATGTTGTCCCCTGTAGTGCTAATGTTCATTGACTTTTTTGGTTACTATGATGGCTTCAGCTTTTTGGTGTTGGGATTTGGCTTTCTGGTGTCTTAGTAAATGTTTTTCTTCTGTCTTCTATGTGGAGAGTCTGTTTTACTTTGCAATTCAGAACTATGCCAGCACATTCATAGTTGCTCTCCATGTTCTGAATATTGCCTTGGTGATATACTGTATTAGTAATTTTGTACAATGAGATTCAAATGTAAGAAAAAGAACGAAAGAAAACAAAAAAATAACATACTTAAGTCTGTATTCAATCAATACCATTTCTTTCTCTAGAGGCAAGTAACATGTTTCATCATTAGTCCTTTAGGATTATCTTGGATCATTGTAGCTAAGTCATTCATAGTTCATTACACAATATTATTGTTACTGTGCACAACATTCTTCTCATTCTGTTCACATTACCTTGAATCTGTCCATGTAAGTCTTTCTGGATTTTTTTCTGAAATCATCCTGCTTGTCATTTCTCATAGTGCAATAATGTTCCATCACAGACATATATCACAACTTATTGAGTCATTCCCTAGTTGGTGGACATCCCTTCAATTTTCAATTCTTAGCATATTATCTTCTTTTAAAAATTTATTTATATTTCATTTTTTCCAATTACACATAAAAATAATTTTAACATTTGTTTGTAAAAATTAAGTTCCAAATTCTCTCCTCAGTCTCTCTCTTCCTCCCTCATTGAAAAGTCAAGCAATTCAATATAGGTTGCATATGTAATCATATAAAACATATTTCCATATTAATCATGTTGTAAAAGAAAATAAACCAAAAGAAAAAAAGAAAGAAAAATAAAGTTTAAAAATATGTGTTTCAATCTGTAATCATTCTCCATCATCTCTATCTTTAGAGTATTTTTCATCATAAGGCCTTCAGAAATTGTCTTGATCATTGTATTGTTGAGAACAATTAAGTAATTAGTAGCTCATCACTATATAATATTGCCTTTATTATGTATGTTTTCTCTTGAATTTGCTCATTTCACTTTACATTGATTCATGTAAGTTTTTCCAGGTTTTCTATAAGTGTTCTACCTGCCATTTCTTATAATAGAATAATATTCCATCAAAATCATACATTATAACCTGTTCAGCCATTTCCCAATTGATGGACATCCTTTCAATTTCCATTTTTTTTTTTTTGCAACCACAAAAAGAGCTGCTATAGCTCCTTTACCTTTTTTAAAAATCTTTTTGGTATGCAGACCTAGTAGTGGTTTTAAAAGCATTTGGGCATAGTGCCAAATTACTTTCTAGAATGGTGGAATCAATTTACAACTCCACCAACAGTGCATTAGTGTCTCAATGTTCCTACATCCTCTTCAACAGTAGGCACTTTCTATCAGTTGCTCATGGGTAGACCAACCTAATATAATCAAAATGACAGTTGTACCTAAATTAATTTACTTATTCCATGCCATACCAATCAAACTACCAAAAATTATTTAATGGAGCTAAAAAAAAAAATAACAAAATTTTTCTGGAAGAACAGAAGGTCAAGAATTTCAAGGGAATTAATGAAAAGAAATGCAAAGAGGGTGGCCTAGCCATATCAGATCTAATACAGTATTATAAAGCAGAAATCATCAAAGCTACTTGATACTGGCTAAGAAATAGAGTATGAATCAATGTAATAGGTTAGGTACATAAGACATAGTAGTTAATAAGTATAGCAACCTACTGTTTGATAAACCCAAAGGCTCTAGCTTCTAGGATAAGTACTCACTATTTGACACTATTTGACAAAAACTACGAGGAATATGGAAAACAGTATGGCAGAAACTAGACAGAAACCAGTATGTTATACCATATACCAATATAAGGTCAAAATAAGTACAAGATTTAGACATAAAGGGTGATACCATAAGCAAATTAGGAGAGCATGGAATGGTTTACCTATCAGATTCTATGGAGAAAAGAAGAATGTGTGATCTGACAAGAGATAGAGAACACTATGAAATGCAAAATGGATAATTTTGATTGCATTAAATTAATTTTTTTTTTGCACAAAGTCAATGTAACCAAGATTATGAGGGAAACAGAAAGCTGGGAAACAATTTTTACAGTGTCTCTGATAAAGGCTTCATTTCTAAAACCTATAGAAAACTGAGTCAAATTTATAAGAAACTAAGTCATTTACCAATTGATAGATGGTCAAAGGATATGAACAGGCAGTTCTCAGATGAAATTAAAGCTGTCTAGTCATATGAAAAAATATTTGAAATCACTATTAATTAAAGAAATGCAAATTAAAATAACTCTGAGGTGCTACATCTGTAAAGGCAAGCAAAGTGGAATCTTTTGCTGTTGTTGTTTTAGTATAATCAAATGCCTCTGAATGAATCTTGCCTTTTTCAACCAAGAGTCTTTACTAAGAGTAAAGTACAGAAAAAAGTGTTTCTTTAACTAAAAACAAAATATGTATTTGTATTGTTAATGTGATTAAAGATCTTCCCCACCCATTAATTGGCCTGCCCATTAAGGGGAGTTTGATTAGGGAGGATTTGTAAGAAGGCCCACATCTTTTGTTAATGAGGCACTTCTCAAGGGTTGGGATACCCTTTGACTCTCAAAGAATGTTGGGATTGGAAGTTCAAATCCGTGTGGACGGTCTCGGGCGGGTAAAAGTGGGACTTCTAAATCTTAGAGTCTTACGAGGCCCTCCATGAACAGCGGGGATTCGAGAAGGTCAGACTGAGCTAGCTCAGCTAGCTCGGGTATTTCCGCCTCTCCCCGGGAGATACGTGATGGGTGGAGTCTCCCTGCCCTCGAGGTCGTCCCGGATCTGGGCACACTATTGTTATCTAACAGCACGGTATTCAGATGCAAACTGTGTGGCTGAAGGTTAAGTAGGATTGAGGAAGCCTGAAAGCTCTCTTAGCACGTGAGGAGCCAAGAGGACAGTAGGCTCCGCTTCTCTTCTTTCCTCTCTCCCCTCCCCCTCTCTCCCCGCTTGTACTTCTACTTCCAATCCCTTAAGATCCTAGCCTCCTTAGGAAATCTCCCCCTCTTCCTCCTAAGGAAGACTCCCCTGCACTTGTAACTAGACCCTGAAATAAAGCTCAACCCTTGTTCGACTCTGGAACGTCCTTTCTCTCATATGAGCATCCGGTTTTGGCCAACCGAAGACCTCGGAGGTGAGGTAAGAAGACTTGGGTAGCCCACACAGGCCTCTAGGCCTGGCAAAAGAAGGTATGAATTCTCTGAGGGTGAGGTTTCACTTTGGAGCCTGGTTTTTAGAAGAAGGTTTGTGCTCCAGATGAGACTCTGGGAAACTGCTAAGCAGCCCCCTTAGCTTTGAAAACTCAGATGTTGGGGCTTCCCTCTCTGGTAACTATGGTCAGACAGTGGAACCCGTCTGTTGACTTATGATATATGTATTGCTTATGTCAGACAGTTTGGAAGTGTAGTCTGTTGATTTTTTTATTTCTCTGTATTCTCTGAAGTTCAGGGTACTAACTTTTTCCCCCTGAACTGAGTGAATGATTATGTGCTTGATTAAAGTGATTGCAAACCCCTCAAAAGTTGCCTTTCCTTTTAGAAAAACAGATAAAAGAACCTATGATAGCAGCTGCTCCTGTGTATGTCAGGGTGCTTACTGATATAGCATTACACCTATCAGTTTGGCTAACATGACAAAGCAGCAAAGTGATATATAATGGAGAAGATGTGATTGGAGCACTAATGTATTGTTGGTGGAGTTGTGAACTGATCCAACCATTCTAGAGAGCAATTTGGAACTATGCCCTATAAGGTTATAGAACTGTGCATATCCTTTTATCCAGATACCACATCTATCTCCATATGCCAAAGAGATAATAAAAGAGGGAAAAGGACCCACAAGTTGATAGGTTGTTGTCCTTTGTTCTTGAAGAGGACCAAAATGACAACACCATGATAAAGTCAAGTTTCCATGTGTCCAACTGTGACTGATCAGATTAATATGAGCTCAGAATGCTCTACCACAGATTGGACACAGATAGTCCATATGAGTATTTGGGGCGGATACTCCAAATTTCCTTTGTGCTGTTTCAATTCTGTTTTGGTCATAGAGCACAGCACCCTTTTTGATGTGGGTATGCCATGCTGAACGGTCCTGTGCCAGTGTCTCCCATGTCACACAATCAAAAAGAAAAGGACCCTCATGTAGAAAATAGCAGCATTCCATCAATTGGGGGATAGCTGAACAAGTTATGGCATTTTAATACAATGGAATACTGTTCTTCTGTAAGAAATGGTGAGAAGGCAGATTTCAGAAAAACCTGGAAAGATTTACATGAACAGATGTTGAGTGAAATGATTAGAACTAAGAGAACATTGTACACAGTGGTGACAATATTTTACAACGACCAGCTTTGATAGACTTAGCTGATCTCAGCAACACAGTGATCTAAGACAATTCCAAAAGACTCATGATGGAAAATACTATCCACATCCAAAGAAATAACTATGGAGGCTGAACACAAATACAGACATGCTATTTTCTCTCTTTTTTTTTCCTTTCTTGTGGTTTTTCCCTTTTGTTCTGATTTTTCTTTCACAACATGACTAATGTGGAAATATGTTAAATGTAATTGTACATGTATAGCCTATATCAGACTGCATGCCATCTTGAAGAGGGAGAAGGAAAGGGAGGGAGGAATAAATTTGGAACTTAAAATCTTATAAAAGTGAATGTTGAAACTATCTTTACATGTAATTGGAAGATATAAAATACTATTGAGTGGGAAAAATTAGTCATTTTCCTTTTCTGTCACATTAGTCAATCTGATAGATGTGGGATGGTAGCTCAGAATTGTTTTAATTTAATTCTCCAATATTTGGTGATTAAGGGCATTTTTAAAAATATGACTAGAGATAGCTTTGATTGCTTTTCCTGAAAACTGCCTGTTTCTTATTTTTTGACCATTTATCAATACTTGTATTATTATATATTTGACTTAATTCTCCACGTATTTAGGAAATGAGGCCTATATCAAAGAAATATGTTATAATTTTTTTTCATAGTTCAGATTACTTTGTATTTCCTTCTGTCCTATTTCCCTGTTTATTCTAGTCCCTCTCCCCTTTTACCCTGTCCATCTACACAAGTGTTTTGCTTCTGACTAATGCATTCCCCAAACTACCCTCCCTTCTATCAGTGTTCCTCCCCTTAGCTTATCTTCTCATCCTCCTAATGTCCTGTAGGATAAGATAGATTTTTTATAACTAACCATCTATTTATGTTAATCTCTCTTTGAGCCAGTTCTGATGAGGGTGAGGCTCAAGTGCTTCCCCACTCCCCCATTTCCCCATCCACTGTAAAAGCTCTTTCATACCTCTTATATATGAGATAATTTACCCTAATCTACCTCTCTCTTTTCCCTTCTCCCAGTACATTTCTCTTTCTCACCTCTTAAGTTAATTTTTTTGAATATTGTTCCATCATATTCAACTTATACCCATATCCTCTGTCTATGTATATTCCTTCTAACTGACATAAAAATGATAAAGATCTTAAGAATTACAAAAAACATCTTCTCATGTAAGAATATAAAGAGTTCAACCCTATTGAATCCCACGTGATTTCTCTTTCCTGTTTACCTTATGATGACTCTCCTGAGTCTTGTATTTGAAAGTCAGATTTTCTATTTAGCTCTGTTCTTTTCATCAGGAATGCTTAAAAATTTTTTATTTCATTGAATGTTCTTTTCCCCTTCCCCAACCCCCAAAGAATTATATTCAGTTTTGCTGAGTAGATGATTCTTGGTTATAATCCTGACTCCTTTACCCTCTGGAATATCATGTTCCAAGTCTTCAGATCCTTTAATGTTGAAGCTGCTAAAACTTGTGTTATCCTGAATTGACTCCATATTATTTGCATTGTTTCTTTCTAGTCACTTGCAATGTTTTCTTTTTGATCTGGGAACTCTGGAATTTAGCTATAATATTCCTGGGAGTTTTAATCTTTCAGAAAATGATCAGTGATCAGTGGATTCTTTCTATTCTTATTTTAACCTCTGATTCTAGAATATCAGGACAGTTTTCCTTGACAATTTCTTGAAAATAATGTCTTGGTCCTTTTTTGATTATGAATTTAAGGTAGTCCAATAATTTTCAATCTATTTTCCAGGTCAATTGTTTTTCAAATGAGGAATTTCACCTTTTCTTCTATTTTTTCATTCTTTTGATTTTCTTTTATCTTTTCTTGTTGTCTTAGTCATTAACTTTTACTTGCCCTATTCTAATTTTTAAAAAATTATTTTCTTCAATTATCTTTTGGTACCCTATCCCCTCTCCCCAAATTTGGTCAATTCTAATTTTTAAAGAATTCTTTTCTTCAGTGAATTTTTTGTATTATCTAAAGAAATGTGTGTTTACTATTCTTCTGATCTGTACTCTGGTCTGTGAACAACCACAAGAATCTTTTCCACCCTGGAACTGTGACTAGGGTCCCTTCTCCCCTATGGTCATAAACTCTACTGTGCTAATACTCCTTCTTGCCCTGGGACTGTGATGTAGGACTGCAACCTGAATCCCAATATGGACAATGCAGCACAGTCCTACACAAAATTCCACCAAAGGGACTTCTTTAATCTCCTGACTAATTGTTCAGCTTTCTTACCATCTGTGGGCTGAGCTCCAGAAACCACTACTATTTCCAATTACCCCCAAGATCAGTACTACCTGTGTTGCTCTGTGTTCCCTTCTCAACTTGGCATTACAGACTTTTCCTGTTGACCTTCTAAGTTGTTTTGGTCTAGAAAATTGTTTCACTTCATTCTTTTGTGGTTTCTGCCACTCCAGAGTTAATTTTGAGGCATTATTTAAAGCTGTTTGGAGGGGAATTTGGGAGAGCTCAGGTGAAGATTGTCAACTGAGTAGGAGATTGGAGTGGGGAGAGGCTTGAAGGCTGTTGCAATAACCAGGGAAGAAGTGTTAAGGGCATGAACTAAGGTGGTGGCTGTGAGTGGAGAGAAGGGGACATATGCAAGACACATAGAGAAAGAATTGACAAGATGTAGCAACTGATTGGATATGTGGAAATCAAATGAGATAATAGTTTGGAAATACTCTGAAAATCTTAAAGGTTTTGACTGATGATTAACTGATGATTAATGATTAATGAAAGGAGAGAGTTTTTCCTTCTCCATTCATTGGCAAAAGAATTCTCCTCCAAGGCTCTATATTGTATGGTATTTTATTATACTTTCCTTATAAGTCTTTACCTCCCCTCTCTTCTCAATAAACTCCAGTGGTTGTCTATTACATCTTGGATAAAATACAAAGTCCTTTAGCTTGGCATTTAAAGCTCTTCACAGCCCACCTCATCCCATTTTGTTCATTGTTGTCTTGGAATGATCTCCTAGGTAAGTGAAGAATGTCACCCAGAACAGGGTAAGCCTGGAGATAGACTTACCCAGAATTTTTCTTTCCTTTCCTTTCCTTTCCTTTCCTTTCCTTTCCTTTCCTTTCCTTTCCTTTCCTTTCCTTTCCTTTCCTTTCCTTTCCTTTCCTTTCCTTTCCTTTCCTTTCCTTTCCTTTCCTTTCCTTTCCTCTTTCTGTTTCTTTTCCTTTCCTTCCTCCCCTCCCCTCCCCTTCCTTCCCCTCCCCTCCCCTCCTCTCTCCTTTCTTCTCCTCTCCTCTCCTTTCCTTTCCTCCCTTCCCTTCCCTTCCCTTCCCTTCCCTTCCCTTTCTTTCTCATCTCTTCTCTTCTCCTCCTCCTCTTCCTTCTCTTCCTCCTCCTTCTTCTTCCCCAGAATGGGAAATTTAGACTGGATTTCAGAAATATAGGCTTCTTCTGCCACCCCCAGCAGCCTATCCAGGATCCAGTCACAGAACTTGTTATCAAGTATCCCTCCTTTGGGTTGGAGTGAAGAGAAACAACTTCATACCAATCCCAGAGGCAGCTAGAGGTTTTATCCTCACCTTCCCCTAGTCTGACAAATGTTATTTCTGGTCTTTGCAACATCACAACTCATGACCAACCATTATCAATGCCAATGAATCCCATGAATGTCACATGATCAACATGCATTTTAATACTTCACCTTTCAAAGATCTCTGATTTCATCAAAGAAAATCAATATTCCTTTATCAATGTAATTCACAACCCTTCCATGACTTAGAGAAGACAGTCCTGTGAAGTTGCTATAAATAAAAGAAAATCGATCACCCTACAGCTAATCTACACTGCTATCCCTCCAAAAATTATCTTCTATTTTACATATAGACATATATGATGTATATGTATATACCATATTATAAATATCATATATGTATATGTCTATATGTGTAACACACTATATGCTATGTGTGCATGTATATATGTAATATATTACATACTTTGTATGTATACATGCCTATATATAGGCCTATATATATAATATATATATAATAGTACTGCAGTGTTTAACACATTTTTATCTATTCATCTGTCTATTCATAGACTGACAAATTGGGTTTCTAAAGGTTGCCTGCTATTTCTGTCCTGAGGGATTAGTTGTATACTTCCTCCATTGATTAAATGTAAATACTAACTAGTAACTGCTTCTCTTTTACCCAGTAACCCTGAGGGTCTTCTCCTCCCAGTTTGATTTTTTAAAAAATTTTTTGAAAGGGGCCATCCCTTGAATAACTACTTAAAGTGGCCTATTCATTGAATGAGTATATCTCACTCAAAGTGAGAATGTGATAAGACCTTAGCCTAAAATGGTGAAGATGTCATATTGCATCCTGGGCCATTGTCAATCATCCTGATGAATATCAGGCCACTGGACTCAGATGACTCTGGAGGAGAAAGTGACGCTGGTGACCTTGCACAGCCCTCCCTCACTCAAATCAAAGTAAGCTGCAAGTCATGTTAACATCTTGAAGTCATGGTCCTCTTTGAGAACGAAGAACAAACAACAATCTGTCTATATCAATTAGTCAACTAGATTTAATTATGGAAAGGTGTATTTATCAAGTAAGAACAATTGGTATCTCTCCAAAAGACCTGTGACATACTTTTCCATTAATACATATATAATCCAGTAAGTAAGCTCAAGCTTAGAGAGAATTGTGGCAAAAATATAACTCACAGCTCTAGGTTGCTTTCATTGAGGAACTCATGGAGGCTCTCTTGGGGTATCTTGTTAGTTATTTCAAAGGGGTGGGAATCCATGATTGATTGATTCAACCCTTATGCTTTCATATATATATGTATACACACATATTATGTGGATATACACACATGAATATGTATACATATGTGCGCATATATATACACACATAATACATAAATATGCATACATATATCTACATCCATCTATCTATCTGGTCACAGTATCCTCTGATAGAATGTAAGCTCCTTAGTGTGGAGACTATTTCCAATAAACATTTATTAAGTGCCTAGGAAAAGCCAAGCAATGTATTAAGCATTAATAAAAAGAAAGGCAATATTTCTTTTTTTGGCTTTGTAACACTAATGCCTAGCACAGTGCCAGGTATGGAGTAAATCCTTAATAAATGTGTGTAGATTGACTGATTAACATGCTTATGAATTTTTCTGAATTTAGTGAGGTATTTCCTCAGATAATAGACACACAGTTGGTCACTGGATCCAAACTCCAAGTTTTGGCAGCTTGAAAGGACTTGCCAGGGCTTGCACCCCAGCGGCATAACCTTTGAGAACCCAAAGTCACCTCCAAGGCATCATGAGGCATCAAAGAGGGATGTTAGAGGAGTAATGAATATACAAAGAATGGAGCAATGAATTAACAAATGAAATGAAATAAGGAAAAAGCATTTCTCAAGTGTGTATGATGTGCCAAATATGGCAATAAGTGCTGAGGATACAATCCAAAAGTAAGACAACCCCTTTCCTTAAGAAGCTTACATTCCAATAGGGAAAGACTGAACACAGGGGAGTGGTAGTCAGACAGAGTAGACTTTACTATAACTCTTTCCAAAACAATGAAAGAGAAGATTTGATCATGGTTCTAGAATCACAAGGACAGTGAAAGTAGGTATGTCTACAATGCCACCAAATTCTCCTGACAGTGTCAACTCCTTCTAGCAATACTTACTGCATACTCCTTACAAGGGCCACCACCCAGCAGACAGTCTGGTCAATGATATACCATTCCATTCCTTTGACCTATCTTATGTGCCCTGCAGTACCTTAGCTGGTTATAAGACCTAGTAAAAGTTCTGATACAATCATGCTCTTGGTTAGTCCAGCTGTTGTCTGAATCCTTTGCACTGTGAAAGTCCCCTAAAGGATTTCTTTCATGCTTTGCTTGGTTACACCAAGATACCCAATATTGCTCTATTTTCTCAGCTCCTTAGAGCAACCAGCTAAAACCAGTTTTGTGCAGAGCAATAATACTAAAAAGATAAGTAAGTCTACTTAAGGTTACTGTGACTGAAATGAAATGCAGAATTTAAACTATTTAACACTCCATCTTCCATCAGATTACTTAAATTTCACTCAATCTGGAGCAGAGATTATATTAATCATTTTGGTTTTCTTTCCCCAAATAAGTCTGCTCTTTGTTTTTTCATGAACAGACAGGGTTATGTTAGTTGGATTATTATTATTTTTTAAGGATCATAGAATTTAGAGACAAAGGGACCTTTGAGATCATCCAGTCAAACCTCTTAATTTTACAGAACAGAAAACTAAGGTCCAGGGAAGTTGTAACTTGCCCAGTGGTACAGAGGTGGTAAGTGTTAAAGATGAATAGAAAACAAGTCCTCTGACTTCAAATCCAGGATTCTTGCCAAAGAAGTAAAGTGATTTTCTCAAGGTCACACAGGTGGTCATTAGTAGAGTTTAAAGACAAGCCTTGGCCATGGAGGCAAGTTCTTGTAACAGCCCCAGGTATCTTCTGCCTGATTTCTGTTCTTAGAGCATGCACAGCAATTTTCTGCCTGCTTCCAATCCAAACACAGGTGGAGGCTTGGTGAGCTACTTCCTCCCATGAAGTGACTAAGAAGTCAATGCTGGGTAGTGATGGAAATTCTAGTTGGTTGAGGAGCAGCAAGGAATGATGACTCATGCTTTGCTGAAGCAGAATTATGCATGTAAATAAGAGCAGTGATGGACTTCTTTTGCTCTTTTTCTTATTGGTGAGAAGACCAAACTGTGGTAGGCTGCTGAGAGGGGATGCAGTACCTGGCCCTCATGTGTCCATGAGCACATGGTGCCTTTGCTTCATTTGTGTTTGTTTTTCCTTGTCTTAGGTGAATGAGTATTCAGAGAGGGGAGTACTCTGCATCAGGGGCGCTATTGGAGACAGCAGATGTGCCTCTGGAAAACAGAATGGATAGCTGAGGTCACTGGAGCAGCAGATAATGGCAAAGAGCCTGAAGAGAGAGGCAGAAGAAATGGCAAGTTAGTCACCAGAGCAGAGGTAGAAAAGGGTCAAACATTCCTCTTGTATACATGTTTAGTTTTGGCTCAGCAGCTTGGGTCATCCATCCTTCTGCTTCCTCAGCCAACCAAAAGAAGATTTTTTTCATCACTAAATAGCACCAGGCAAGCCTTGGTCACTCATGGTCAAAAATAGGTTCATCAAGCCTCTGCATGTAGTTGTATTGGAAGCAAGAGGAGAATATCTGTACATATTCTAAGGACTGACACCAGCCAAGGAAAATCTGCTTCAAGAACTGGTATCCCTTGGCCAGTCAGTTAGAAATTACTTTGAAGATTAAATATCATTTACCCTAACTCCCTACAAGTTACCCTTTATATTCACATATAAATTTGACGTGAATACTTCTATTTATATTGTGTTCTTTAGTCCTTACTGTACCACCTAGATGGCTACTTGTTGAGAATGTTATAGTAGATATTCTGGGGGCCATCTCCAATTGCCCAGTCTTGCCACGAGACCCAGATGGCTCTGGAGGAGGAAGTGAGCTGGTGATTTTGTACAGCCTTCCCTCACTTAAATTCAATTCACATGCAAGTTATGATGTCACCTTCCTGACATCATGGTCCTCTTCAAGAATGAAGGAAAAACAGTGATAGGTATTCCTGAACAGCTATAGGTTGGACCAGATGGCCTTAATACTCTGAAATGGCCTTCAGACTCTGAGAATGTGTGATTCTGTGACTGATGGAACATAGTGAAGTAATATAGAGGAAGGAATCAAAGATGAGATGATGATTTTGAGCCTGGATGACTGGGAGAATAGTAAGAAAGAAACTAATGGCTTCTTATTACCCCCAAGATTAAACATAAACTCTCTCTGGAATTTGTAGTTCTTCACAACCTAGCCCTGCTGATGTTTCTAGCCTTGCACATTAAACGCTTCCATAATTCTGATAGATGTGCATTGGTGGGCTGGTTGTGCTGGCTCACTCTGGGGGCCCATTCCCATTGGTTATTCATCTTCCCTCACATATAAAGATCTGTCTCCCTTTGTGCCTTTGGAATGGCTGTCCTGCATGTCTAGAATGATCTTACTTCCTCAACTCTACCTCCTGGACTCTCTAATTTTCCTCAAGAATCAACCAAACTGCCAGGTATCTTGTATGCACGCACACACACACACACACACACACATTTATTAAGTATTTATTAAAAGCCTACATTGTATGTTAGACACTGTGTTAGATGCTGGTGAAACAAAGACAAAAGTAAAACATCTCCTACCTTTTAGGAGTTTACAATTTAGTGAGGGGAGACCGCATATATACATATATATGCCCACACACATGCTTATGTATGCACTATAGATGTATATATGTTATCTCTCTACATTTGAATGTAAGCTCTGCAAGGAAAAGGTCTATTTTACTTTTATTTTCCAGAATTTAGTACAGAGACTGACACATAACAGGATCTTAACAGGGAAAGTTAGGTAGTATAATAGATAGATTATCTATTACCAGGCCTAGATTTGGAATCAGGAAGACCTGAGTGCAAATCCAGTCTCAGACACTTACTAGCTATGTGACCCTGACCTATGTGACCTATGTGACTTTACTTCTGTTTGCCTCAATTCCCTCATCTGTAAAACGATAGCACCTATCTCCCATGCTTTGTTGTGAGGATCAAATGAGATAATAATTGTCAAGTGTTTAACACAATGCCTGATGTATAGTAAGTACTATTAAGTATTTAAAAACAAATAAATTAAAAATAATAATCATAACTCTTGTTGATTGAGTGAAGTGAGAAAAAATAAGCAGTTTTCAACAAAGGACTATGAATTCAGCTTTCAACATACTGAATTTGATATAAAGAGAAAATTTCCTAACGAGTTAAGTTGTCCAGTATGGGATCCTTTGGGAGGTGGAGGGTGCCTTTTCACCTGAGGTGTTCAAGTCAAGGATAGATTACAGTTTGGTATGTATGTTGCAGAGGTGATCTTTACCCTACTCTCGGTTGTACTGGATGACTTCTCAACTCAGTCGACATGCATTTATTAAGAGCCTAGCACTGTAATAGATGTTAGTAATATCAAAACAAAGTGACACAGCTCCTACCCTGGAGGAGCTTACAATCTAGTGAGGGGAGACAAGATATGCTTACCTTGATCTATGGAAAATAGATACCATTTTTTTTTGTGAGGAGAAGGCACTAGTAGCTACAGGGATCAGAAATAGCTCCTTAAAAGATGGTGCTTGACGCTATATTTTGTTTATTTTGATTTTGCTGTATTAAAATTACTCAGCTGTTAAAAAAAGGTGACAAACTAGACATTTAGGGGACAAAAGACATTTTACATTTGTACCTATTGTGTTGATCATTTGGCTTGACTAAACCTACTTGTTAAAAAGCAAAATTTCTATTTGGGGGTGAAGAAGTTGGTAGATAGTGACAGAGATGGGAAAAACAAAAAAAAAAGACAAGAAAGAAAAGAATGTTAATGAAACATCTAAAAATACAGAGAAGAGAATAGAAGGAAGCTCAGAGGGGAACGTGAAAGTAAGGCAATTTTGTTACAAAGAGTTGGACATGACTGAATAACAACAGTAATAGCTTGGGCCTTGGAGAAACCTTCATCTACAGGTAAGAAAAAGGAAGAGCTAGAAAAGGAAATCAAGGAAGACTATTCAGAGAAGAGGAATGAGAATGTGTGCTGTGTCCCAGGAGCCAGGGAAATACTTAGGATCCAAAAGGTAGAAATAGTTAACTGACTGATGCAACAGTCAGGATGAGGATGACGAGGACTGATAAATGCCATTAGATCAGGCAATTAATTTATTATTAAAAACCTTTTCAGCAACACTTTCATAAAAGGATAGGGAGTGCAGGCAGATTTCAAGTTAAATGTGGAGCTGGTGACAAGGAAGACCACAAGCCTTCTTAAGGCTTTTTAGAAATTGAAGTAATAAACATGAAAAATATAGTATAGTAACTTGATGGGAAAATAGTTACAGAAAAATATTACCTCTTCTCCCATCTCCTCAGTTATAGAATAGATTAAATCATGCTTAAGGGCAGAAATAAAGGAGGTAGTGGAATGGAAAAGATTAAATATGCATAAGAGAGAGGGAAGGATTAGTAAAGAAAGTTCCCAGAGGAGTATGGACATCATGGGGCAGTGGAAAAAGTGCTGGATTTTGAATCAGCAGACATGAGTTCGAATCTCAGTGCTCCTATTTACCATCCATGTGACCTGGGGTAAGTCACTCCACACTCTGGCTTCAGTTTCCTCAGCTATAAAAGGAAGAGAGCAGACTGGGTGATCTCTTTAGATCCCTTTCAGTGATAAATCTCTTTAATTTGATGGGAGAGAGAGAGAAAAGATCAAGGTGAGAGTTTATGAGGTTAGTCTTAGAAAGGAAGAAGGATATCCTGCTGAAACAGAAGGGAAGACAAGAAGAAATGATAGGTAAAACTACAGGAAAGTAGTACAAGGGAACCCCCTTTGCACGACTTTGATGTTTTCAGTGGCCTAGGAAACAGGCTTATTTTATGAGAAGGATGAACTTTGAGATTGGGGGTTTGAGGAAAGTGGTGAAACTCTGAAATGGTTCCAAGGCATAATACAATAGGAAGTTGATAAAATATGAGTAAAAGGACTGGTAAAGAGTAGTGAGGACCAAATCATTGATAAACACAGAAAATCAACTTTGTTTCTCATCTTTTATCAGCTTTGCTTGGCAGGCCAGGAAGAGGAAGGGAAAGAGCTGTGGAGGAAAATGTTATCAAAGAAGGAAGAGCAGAGAGTCAGGATGATGAAAGACCGCAGAGTGTTGGCAAGCATGGGACAGAGGTGGCATACTAGATAGATTAATAGACTTGGAATCAGGAAGATATGAGCTTGAAACTTACCTCAGACCTTTACTGGTTGAGTAATTCTGAGCAGAGCATTTAGCTTGTGTAGGATGGCTTTCATGGTCCCTACGGTATTTTCCACATCTAAATTGATGATCATGTGACCTATGAACTGATAATGGGTTGTAGTTAGAAAAAGATACCAATATTGGCGTGATGATCCTCATTTCAGTGGTTCAAGTATCCATGACTTGCTTCATCCCTGTGAATTCTTCCATCTTCTAGCTTTAGTAGACAGCCAATAAGCATTTATCAAAAGCCTGCTACAT
This sequence comes from Notamacropus eugenii, assembly GCF_028372415.1. Classification (NCBI taxonomy): domain Eukaryota; kingdom Metazoa; phylum Chordata; class Mammalia; order Diprotodontia; family Macropodidae; genus Notamacropus; species Notamacropus eugenii. The sequence continues at coordinate 407,239,734 of NC_092872.1, forward strand.
GCCAAACAGTGTGCTAAGCACTGGGGATACATAAAAAAAGGCTAGAATGGTCCCTGACTTCAAGAAACTCATAGTCCAACATGGGAGACAACATGTAAATGATTGGATATTTACAACGTGTGTGTGGAGTAAAGGGAAGGTAGTATCAGAGGACTGGCATCTTGGAGGCTAAAGAAGGCTTCTTGTAGCATTTGCATTTAGTCTTTAGGGAAGTCAGGGAAACTAAAAAGGAGAAGTGAGTAGGGAAGATATTACAGGCCTGGAAGCCTTCTGGTTTAAAAACACTGAAATAGGAGATGGAGTAAAATGTGTAAGAAAGAGCACACAGGCTTGTGTATCAAGATCCCAGAGCGCTTGGAGAGGTGTAAAGTATAAGCAAGTTGGAAAGGTGGAAAGGTATCAGGTTTTGAAGAGTTATAAAATCTTTATTAATTGATGAGATTATGTTCATATGTATATACATTTACACATATGTATACATTTGTGCAGTGCTCATATGGACATGTATCTCTATGTATATGTGTACATATATGCAATAAGCACACACACACACATATATATACTTACATACACATATATATACATATATATGTACATGAAAGAGGGGAGGATTAATAAAGTACATTCACACACATACACACACACACTCACTTCTTAGAATCATCAGGGTTCACTAAATAACTGACTACTGCTGCTTAGATCCATCTCTAGAATAATAATTAATAAATGTGTGTGTGTTTGTGAGAGAGAGAGGGAGAGACAGAGACAGAGAGGGAGAGACAGAGAGAGAGAGAGGGAGAGAAGTGGGGGGAGGAGGGAGGAAAATGTCTTGGGGACATGCTACTTGGCATTTTTAGAAACTGGTTCTAATCTCCCCTGAAGTCATTGTGTTAAATCCATAAATTAGCTGAAATATTTAATTGAGATGAGAGAGCATTCTTAAAACATTGTAGCTGCTTCCAAAAAGTGAAGAAAAATCTCTTAGAGATTAAGTGAACAGTAATGACTAAAACCTGGAAGAGTTAGAGACAATTAGCAGTAGGTTCCCTCCAATTCCCCTTTCCCTCCTTCCAACACTGAGCTCATCCCAGGTTGCCTGACTCTACTTTGTCCTTTCAATGTTTCCCTATTTCCTGCTGTTTCATTTGTGTACAGTTTAAGAGGTAAGCTTTTTAGAGCAGGGCCTTTTGTATTCTGTATCTAAACAGTCATGTTTCCTTATAATACTTTAGAAACAAGAATAGAGAAAGTTGACAGAGTTGGCTTTTTTTTCGCTTTTCTTCTTAGGGGGTTTAGTACATGTGACAGGCATCAGGAGAACAGAAATTTCCCCCGGGACTGGGGGAAGGGGTTATTGAGAGCACCAGCCTAGGGCTGCAGTGATCATTACATGATTATAAAGCTGCGCCCTATCTAATGTATCCAAAACCTTTGGAGAGAAGTCCTGCAAATTTTTCTCAGACCAGTTTCACTAGGTACCTAGATTTCTCATTATGAAAACTTGGAGTACTAAAAACCTAGGTGACATAGGGGTTTGGATTAGACTTAGATTCTGAAGACTGGAGTTCAAATGCCGACTCAGATGCCTATTAACTATCTGCCCCAGGGCAAGTCACTTAACCTTTGCCTCAGTTTCCTCATCTGTAAAATGAGGGCAGTTATAACAGCACATACTTCTTAAGGTTATTATGAGAATAAAATCAGATAGCATATGTAAAGTTCTTTGCAAATTGTAGAAGTCCTATGTAAATTTAGCTCTTAAGGTACAAATCTCAGTGCATTTGAACACTATAAGGCTCTGACGGTCTGCCACTAACTAGATATAGAACCTTGGGTAAGTCTTTTCCTCTCTCTTGGTCTCAGTTTTCTCATCTGTGAGAGGAAGCCTCTTGGAAAAAAGCAGAACTGAATTCTATATTCTAATGAACAAGTCTGACTCCTAGGAGAATGATTCTCCTTTTTAGTAGAGGTGAGGGACTACGGCTGTTAGATATTACATAGACTGTCAGGTGTGATTAATTTGTAGGTTGATTATACTGCATTGTTTTTTTCTTTCTATTTTTTTAAATTCTTTGCTACCAGGGACATATTTGGAAATGAAGGTAAGTTAAAAGCAAAAGATATCAGTAAAAATGAGATCTTTTAAAAGGAAGGAAGAAAGTGAATTACCTGGATGCTTTTGAGATCCTATTCTACTGAAATACTATGTGAATCTAAAGGTAATCTGAAACATCAGCTGATAGCTGGAAGAGGTGGTGGTTGGAGAGGGGCTGAAAGTGGCCTATTTTGGTATTTGAGGGCTTCTGAATTCATGCTATAAAGGTAGGACATGTTTTGCTTAGATGACTATCCCTGGTTCACTGTAAACCAGTAGCAGAAGGCTAATCATAAGACCACAGAACATAGAATTTTAGAGCTAGAAGGTACCTTAGAATTCTTCATCTTTTACAGATGAGGGAATTGAGACCCAGAGAAGTTCCTCACATTCTAAATCCAGTCGTCTTTTTGCTAAACCATAATGAATTTCTTAGAACCCTCTAATTAATTCCAAGGTATCTTTGACACAATGAAAAGCATCATGGGATTTCAAATCAATCCACCTTGATTCAAAACCTAGATCAACTAGATGCCTTGCTTCTCTGGACCTCCATTTCCTCTTCTGTAAAAGGGAGAGAACAGCACCTATGTGATGACTGCTTGCTTTGTGGGGCCAGTATGACATTTGAACAAGATGGTAGATGTCAAACACTTTGTAAACCCCAAAGTCAAGCATACATGTGAGCAATGGATACGAAGATGCTGCCAAAATTCTGTTAACTATCTACCTTAGCCGAAGTCACTTCATCTCTGAATAACTGGGGTGTGGGTGTGATTCTAGACAGTCATTGAATGTGTCCTGTCCTTGCCAGACTAACTGGCTGACATTTTCCTCATCAGGTCAGTTCCTTAGACAATGAATAGGAGGACAAAAACATTCTAGAGAAAAAATCCTCTAGCAAACACAACTAACCAACCATCTATTGTCTCTCTCTCCTTATTAAAGGTCAAATAGGATTATTGCAACTACAGGTGCCATGACTTTGGCAAGAAGTATTGTTATCATAACAGAATCAGGCCTGGTTACTGACTTTGTAAGAAGCAGCCTGATACAAGGATTGACTCACCTCGGAATTTAAAAATTTCTTTTTACATGATTAAGCTCAGGAATTAAAATTTATCAAATTAGACCAATCAAGCAATCCTGATCAGAAATAGAAACTCTCTTTTATCAAGTTCTTTCCCTTTCCCTCTCAATGCAGCATGCATATTTCATGTAAGTACATTCCAACTATATATACTATGAGGAGTATACACAGATACACAGATACATATAACATAGTTTGATCATTTAATGAGGTAATTATACATGTTAACTGGTTTCCTCGAGAAATCAGAGATATAAAGTTTCCCACCATTCTTTCCCCCTTACAGCTCCATATTTTATAAAGCTCTTATTAATTTGCAAACCAGTTAATTACGATTCCCCCAGACTAAATAACTGTACAGTTGGAGAAGTACTAGATGAGTGGTTATGGCAGGGGAAAGCATTTTTTTTCTTTGCCTATTACACATATTGTTTTAGGTAATTAACATCCACTTTGTAGTGGCAACCCCGACGCCTCGCTGTCTGAACAGTGCCTTGGCTTGAGGCCCCTAAAGCAGCCCTGGTGCACTTCTGGCAAAATCATGTGATATTGTTATATAATTCCAGGGGATGAAAGCCATTGTGTAGCTTCAGGTTGATTAAAAGGGGATTTAAATACAGATCTTTGTAGACGTACATAGCTCTACACACAGACACACACACACACACACACACACACACACACACATGCACATACACACACACACACACATATGGCTCTTCCCAGGTTCAATCTGACATGTTTTCAGAAAAATGTAAAAACAAGGCAGCAGATAAATCCTTGCAGTCTTTTCCCAGAGGGCAAAAATTGAAGCAATGGTGTGGGAGTTGCCAAGAGGACGATTTTGGCTCTGTATAAAGGAAAACTTCCTAATAGACATTGCTGCACCAAAGTAGAAGGAACTAACTCAAGAGACAGTGGGTACTCCTCATTGTGGTTTCCAATGGCTACTTGTCAATGAAGATATCATTGAAGGGGTCTCTTCTAATCCTGAGATTCTATGATTCCGAGTTGACTCTTCTTATCCTTGTCATGTGAGGGTTTCAGTTTTTTTTTTGGGGGGGGGGGGTGGAATCTAGATCAAAAGAAGAGGCGATGAACATGAATAGTTGATGTTAAATAAAGTAAATTCTTCTCTCTGTCCTGTCCTATTCTCTCCTCAAATTCACCTACCTCTATGGAGAGGCTGGAGGATGATTTCTCAGTCAATCATCCTTTCCTTCTCATTCTAGGGCCTGTGTCATAGCCCTTTTCTGAACCAAGAGGAGATTGAGCATTGTCACAGTTCAGTTGAAACCATTCCCAAAATATCTGGCAATTCTTAGCTTTCAGAGTAAATTCCTTAGCCTTAGAAGACATGGTTATGGAGCATTTAAAATCATTTGACCCATGTAACTCAAATTGCTCCCATTAATAAAAAGTTATGTATGACATTGTGCAATCTAAAGTAGTATTTTTCCACAATCTTTTGCATTCCTGTCTTCTTAAAGACTTTAATAGTTTATAATCCAGAATGCTTTATTGTGTCAAAATGGAAAACTCTGTAATTGGAAAATATAAAGTTAGAACTGGAATGTAGATTATTAGAATGAGATAGGGCTTTAAAAAGTACACAACTTGGAGTGTCGGATTTGGATGGCACCTTTAAATATAGAGCGCAGAATGTCAGAACTGAAGGGACCTTAGAATACAGATAGCAGAATGTTAAAACTGGGAAGAGACTTAGAACATAAAACTCATTAGAAAGGGCTTTAGAACACAGAAAGTCGGAATTGAAAAGGAATTTAAAGATTACCTAGTCCATCCTTCACTTTATACAGATGAAGGAATATATTGAGGCTTAGAGAAGGAAAAGTAATTTGTTTAAAGATAATACAGCTGATTTAATGACAGAACAAGAGCTAGCACCCAGGTGACCTGAACCCCTGCCCAGAATTCTTTTCAGTATGCAGTATTTCCTCTCATTCCTCCTTCCATTTCCTCACCACAGGAAGAGGACTTATGTTGTTACATTTAGATCCTTTATAGAGTAAGATTTTTCCAAATTAGATATACCCCCTTCTTCACACAAGTCCTTGTAGATGAGATAGTGAAATGGGACACTTACTATGGAGTCAGAGGACCTTGGTTAAAACCCTGCCTCAGACATTACCTGTGTAACTCCAAGCAAGTCATGTATGATATCTGAGACTCAGTTTCCTCATCTGTAAAATGAGGGAATTGAACTAGATGGCCCCTAAGGTCTCTTCTAGCTCTGTATCTAATGATTCTTTGTTACCTTCCCTCCAAGGCCCTCCCCTCCCTTTCCCTTCCCTTCCCTTCCACAATCTTCATGCACATAGTTTACTTAGGGAAAGGATGGCTACCATTAGCATCATCAGAGGGAGAACCCATTTCAAAAAACTTGTGGGACCTTGAAGTGCCCAAGTTAGATTTGTCCAGTAATGTCATTCATTGCTTCTAATGCTCCCTGAGCCATCATTAGATCTTGGAGGATTTCACTAACACTTTGCTAGCTGGAAGACTGAATAATAGTTGCAGCTTTTCAAAACTGAAGGAAGCCTCCTCACTTTCAAGCACTTAGTACACCATGCTAATCTCAATCCATTATCTGAAAGATGCAACTGATAAGGTGTCTTCTAGAACTAGTAACTGGGACAGTAAATCAGTCCCATAAATTAAGCCAGCACATAAGTCACAGCACAGCTATGCAAACAAGAGGGAAACTGAGAGAAGGAAGAACATAGATCATATATTGAAACAGGGAAAGGCCACACCCCAAAGAAAAATGGCTTTGTATTTGTTGGAATAATTTATTATTTACCTTTTTGGCTGGTTCACAGTTGCCAGTATAAAATACACTTTAATGATCATACCATCCAATGTTTTCCCAGTGAGGGTTATGCCAAGCAAGCAAAGGAGTCTATGAACAGGCTGAACAGGGATGATGAACCCATACGCAGGCCTGTGGTGAGAAAGCCTTTGGTGAATTCTGGGTGTCTGATGATACTCTCATATTCCCACAATCACCTTGTTGATGGTCATCTAGTCCCATCTCCCCCTTCTTATAGATTAAGTAACTGAGACTGAGACTGAGTTATGGCAGTTACTTATCCAACGTCAGGCTGTTAATACGTAGTGATTAAATTCAAATTCAATCTAGCAAAAATGTATTAGTCCTTATATGCAGTCACTACTCTCAGCACTGGGCATGTAAACAGTAGCTTTTAGTAAGTGCCTGCTATGTGCTATGAGATATTCTAGGAGGACTCGCACCACTGGTGCGAGGGCTTGCCAGGGTGCCTAGCAGTCACCCAATTCCCATCTCTGGCTTTGAGAAGCTACAACGTGCACAGAGATCACATCCTGATAAGCTATGTCTGCAGACAGGCTAAACTAGGTTGAGGGTAACCAACAGGCCTCAAAACCATAGGTGAGTAGGGGGATGTCTGTCTCAAGCATGTGAAGAAATCCCCCAGAGGAATGAATGGATGGGAACAATTTGTTCCAGTGGTCATGCAAATGGCTGAAGCAGACGTGGTAGAGTGCTTAGAGCTTGGGCAGACGGCAAAGATGCCAAGGCCACCCGCTGCATCTTGGGCCTTCACCAGTACCCTTGACTTTTGTCCTGCCACTGGACTTTGATGATTCTGAAAGAAAGAGTGAAGCTGACAAATTTGTACAGTTCTGCCTCGCTTAAATGCAGTTCACATAGGAGTCAAGACATCGCTCTAAGATGTCCCTGGTTCTCTTTAAAAATGAAGGACAAAGAATGGCAATAGCTATGTGCATCTACTTTGCTAAGCACTTGAGATATAGAGACCAAAACAAGACAGTCCCTGCCACTGAGAAGCAATGGGATATAACATACATAAAAATTATTATTATCATTATTGGTGGTGGTATTATTATAAAAAATACAAAATATAAACCAAATAATGTTAAAGTCAGTGAGGGTGTTAGTCACTGGTGTGGGCGAAGGGTCCATGTTGGGCCTCTTATAAGAAGCTCCATTTGAGTTTAGTTCTGAAGTAAGAAGACAATGTGTTTGGGGCCGGGGAAGTAGCCTACCCAAAGTGGAGAGAAAGACAAGCTCCCTCCTTACTACCCCCGAACAGTCCCTACCTTCTACTGGGAAAGACAAAGTGTGCACAGATGAAGAAATATGAGGTAATTTGAGGAGAGACAAAGAGCTAGACTGGAGGGATTAAGAAAGGTTGCTGTGGGAGAAGGCACCTGGATTAAGTCCTGAGGCAAGAGGTAGGGATGGGAGGAAATGTAGCCCAGGTCAAGGAGAAAGCCTTTTCTAGGACTGGAGATGAGAGAAGGAGAGTCATGTTTGTCAGCTGGGCTGAAACAGAGTTCATAAAGGGGAGTGATATGGAATAAGTCCAGAAAGAAAGTTTGGGATCAAGCCATGAGGGTCTTAAATACTTGGGTAAGATGTTTGTATTTTATCCTCAAGGTAACAGGAAGCGACCTGTGGGAGGAGAGTAACATAATGCTTATGCATTAGGAAAATTTTATTTTATTTTATTTTGCAGTTAAATGGAGATAAATTAGACATTGGACAAAATGTAAACAGAGAGGTTTAGGAAACTATTACAGTATTCCAGGATGAACAGCAAAGCTGAGATTAGAACATAGGCCTGGAAAGGCTATGGAAGAAATCTCGTAATTCATCTAGTTCAAAAGATTCCCTTTTATAGTGAAAGTGTTCTGAGCACATGGTAGGTTCAATGATGATTTATTGCCCTTGAAAGTGAATACCATAAAAAAGTTTCTTCTAAGTAAAAATCTAGTCTACTTCTCCCTGTTGGGTTCATGGAGGTATCTTTTAATGCCCTGAGAGAAAACTGGAGCCAACTCTCCTCCATCATTCTAGAAACATATCTGACTAGCACAAATAAAATAATTAGGGGAAAAAAGCATCAGAAAACAAGAGAAAAGACAGAAAATGTTGAAGATCAAGGATTGGCTCTACTGTTTGAACAATTATAATTTGAGTCTTATTCCCACTAAGAAGACAGAACAGAGAGGTAAACAAGCATAATAGCAGATAATATTATGGAATAGTAGCTAACATTATTATTACTACTAATAATAACTGGCATTAATATAATACTTTAGAGTTTGCAGCGTTCTTTATATACATTTTCTCTACTGATCCTCAAAACAACCCTGTGAAGTGAGCATATATGGGTTATTAATCCCCATTTTACAGATGAGAAAACTGAGACTACAAGCTGTGAGTGCTAAGGGTCAAATAGCTACTAAGAAGGACAGTTAAAATTTGAGCCCAGGTCTTCCTCACACCCTTATTCTAGCCGCCATGCCAGACTGCCTCTAAATCCTCCAGCCTAGTGTTAAAAAGTTATACTATTGATGCCCCTAATGTCCTAGGACTATACTTCAAACAAAAGAGTGAAGGACTGGTTGGAGATGTCAGAGAGATGTCTCTGAGCATCTCCTTGAAATAAGTGTCTTCCACAGACAACATTACCTCTCAGAATAATGTAAAAGCACCAAAAAAATAAAAGTAGCCCTTTCACAAGGGGATGGGGTAGTTTTAAAGATAGATTTCTTCCCAATTTTTTTCTTACTTTCTTTTGTTTATTCTGTTAGACTTTTTCTCCCTACTTCCCTGGAAAATGAGAATTCCCTAAGTAGGGGAAGGAGAATACAGACACATGTCTTTCCCTCCCACATTCTTTCTGGGAGTAAGGCTCTTGCATTGGAAAAACTGATTTTCCGTAAGTCTGGAAGCTAAACTATGCTGAGTCTGAGCCTGGCTGGGACCTCTTGGAGACCAGCTCATGAGCGCTGGACAAGGCTTATCATAGGGATTGCTTTGCCATCAGTCTACCACAATCCTATTTATCATGTGCTTGTAGCTCAAGGGCAAATTTACATTGCTGCATTTCACTGGCACGTAACTCTGGATCTTCCACTAGCCATGTGACCTTGAGGCAAGGATATTCTGGTAAATGTTTTAACAACCAGCTCTCCAGACAAAAAATGTACCTGTGACACATTTTAAAGTTTAATCAACATTATTAATACTTTCTCTACACTTTCACGAGGGTAGACAATCAACAAAACAAGCCCTGATTTGTAAGACTAAATTTAATAATCAGCTCTAGCTGGTCAGTACAAGCCTGATCCAGCGCACCTCTACCTTGAGAAAATAGGCTGTGCTAGATTTAGAATAAGAGGACCCAGATTCAAGTTCTGATCCTGCTACTTATTACCAGTGTGACTTTGTTTAAGCCACTTTATCTCTCATGGCCTCAGTTTCCTGTACTGTAAAATGAGGGCTTTAGATGAGATGATCCCTGAAGGTTCTTAAGAGTTCTAAATCTATGATCCCCTCTGAACCTTTTAGCTAGAAAATGAGGAGAGATTAGCCTGCATAATAATGTAAATGTTGTATATTTTGTATGGTTCATGCACATATACACAAATATATGAGAGGCAGCAAGAAGCATGGGGTAAACAGCTGGACTCGGAGTCAGGAGGAGCTGTATTCAAATCTTACCCCTTCCACATATTGGCTGTGTGATACTAGGTGAATAGCTTAATATCTCAGCGCCCCAGGCAAATCTCAAAGACAAAAATAAGTTGTAGAGAAGTTGCTTATTCTCATGGGTAGAAATACATATAGACATAAATGCATGTATATACATATGCATATGTACATGTGTGTATGTGTATGTATATACACACACACAGGTGGTATAGTGGATAGAGCTCTGGATCCAGAATCAGGAATACTTGTCTTCCTGAGTTCAAATCTGGCCTCAGACATATAATAGTCGTATGACCCTAAGCAAATTACTTAACCCCATTTGCCTCAGTTTCCTTGTCTATAAAATGAGCTGAAAAGGAAAAAGCAAACCATTCCAGTATCTTTGGTAAGAGATGGGGTCATGAAAAGTTGGACATAACTGAGACAACTGAACAGCAATAAAAACAGCAATATACATGTGTATCTGTGCATATGTGTGTGTGTGTGTGTGTGTGTGTGTGTGTGTGTGTAACTTTTGGGACTAGATATGTGATTTCATTGGTATAAAGAGATCCCAGTGAAGAACTTTTACCCATGAAGATAAACAACTACAGATAGATAGATAGATAGATAGATAGATAGACAGACACAAACATATATGGTGTAAAGTGTGTATGTGCATGTATATACACTTTCCTCTCATCAATCCTAAAAGGTAGGCTATATTCTGTCCCCATTTTACAGATGTGGAAACTGAATCTTAGATAGTTGAAATGAGTTTCCCTGGGTTACGCAGATAGTAAGAGGCAGATCTAGGATCTTGACTCAGATGTCTTAATAATAGATCAGTATTTTTAACATGATACTATGCTTAGAGAACTCTAAAGCTACTTCTGCTCTAAAAGCCGATGATTCAACTACAAGATAATTTCTTTTTATTTTCTAATCTCCACGATAGCAGAGCATAACCCTTCTTTCCTGCTTTCTCCAAAAGCCCAGCATGGGCACATGACAGAGCACAATTGGACACCAGGGGGTGCTGTGCTACAACCAGATTGCCCTAGGGGGGTCTTTTCCAGAAAGTGGAAATCTCTGCTGACTATAAAACCAGGTCATACTGAGGAATAAAACAGACAAATTTTCTTTTAACTACTGATACCACTGATCCCAATATATAAGTACTGTTTCTGCTACCTTCCAGAAAATGGCAAATTTTACAAAACAAACAAAAAACATTGCTGGATCATCTAAAACATCTACTGCTAGTCATTCACTTTTCCAGGTTTCCATTAAGAGTTGACAATCAAGAATGCGGCTATTAGGTGTTTAATAAATATCTGTTGACCTGATAAAATTTGTTATCATACAGTCTGTCAGGGAAAGAGTGGCATGTTCTAGGAGAAAGATTTCTGGATTTGTGGGCAAGAGGACTGGGTCTGAATCCTAGGTCACTGTGTGACATTGAGCAAACCACCTGCCCTCTTCTGTTTGGTTTCCTTCATCTGTAAAATGAAGGGGTTAGGTTAAATTACTTTTGAAGTAATTGTTAACTCTATATAATCTATGATTCTATGATCCAAAAATCAAAGAGTGGAATTAAAGATTTAGTCAAAATTAATCCAGCAAACCTTTTTAAAGCACCCACGATGTACAGAACACTTTTCTTAGAGCTCAGGGATACTCAAAAATTATACAAGAGATGATGCCTGACCTCATGAATTTCCATACGAGTAGGGGACAAGGACATATGCAGAGATAGTTATAATGCAAGAGAATGTCTAATAGGTCTATAGGGTATTATATATATGCATATATAATACTCTATAGGGTATTGTATATACATATATAAACATAAATATATACACACATACTATATATATATACACACACACACATGCATATATATACATACACCTATACACACATATGTGTGTATATACACACATATATAATGTGTGTATCTATGTATGTATGGGTATATACATGCACATGGGTGCACACACACACACACGCGCGCACACACACACACACACACACACACACACACACACACACTGACTGGGGAAGTCAGAGAAAACTTACCATAGGAGTGAGGAGATTCCAATTAGGAAGTAATTGCAATAATCCAGACTAAAGATAATGAGAATCTGAACTAGTATGGTGACTGTGTGAATGGAGAGAAGGGAATGAATATGAGACATTATGGAAATAAAAACAGTAAGATGTGCTCATTTATTGAATGTATAGAAAGAGAGAAAATTAGAAGTCAAGAATGACATCACTATCGAGAATCTTTGTACCACTCAGGGCATCTGCCTCCACCCCAAAAAATATAGGGAAATTTTGAAGAAAGGTGGATCTAGGGGAAAAATAATAAGTTCTGTAGCGGTTTGTTGAATTTCAAATGCCCATGGGACATCCAGTTCTAAGTGTCCTAGTTCAGGCAAATATTAAAGTAAAAATAAAGGTGTCATGGCCAGTTCAAGAATTAAGAACATATACTGAACATCTTCTCATCAGCTCAATATCTGAGAATACCTTTTTACTGTAAAAGCTGTATATTTTATAATCTTTTACACTTACTTTATCTAACTTGATCCTGACACTACCTCTATGAGGTTGAATGGACAGATATGACTGCCTCTCTTTTTGCAGGATCCAGAATGGTTTAGTGAAAAGAGGACAAGACTTGAGGGCAGAAGAACTGGATTCAAATATCAGCTCTTCCACTTAATACTGATAGGGGCAAATCACTGAAACTTTATGTGCCTGTTTACCTAAAAGATAAGGGAATTGGAAGGTTGAGTGGAACAGTGCAAAGAACAAGTACTCTGTAATCAAAGAATCTGGGTTCAAATCCGACCTCTGGTACTTACTACTTATGTGATTTTATGCTAATTATTTGGCCTTTCTGGCCTCATTTTCCTCTTTTATAAAATTTGAGATTTAGACTAACTAGCCTCCAGGGACTTTCCCAGTTTGGGTTCTATGATTCATGACTAGATGATCTCCAGAGTCCTTTCCCACTGGAGTCTTCTATGCTATCAAGTCAGAAAAATGAGACACAAAGAGGTTGGTATTTACCCAAAGTTATACAAGGATTCAGTTATAGCTTGACTAGCCACAAAGAGAATGTAAAAGCAAATCCAATCCAGTCATTTCACAGATTGTTTTCCTGATTTGGAAAGTGATAATAATAAAATGGCTTTTCTACTGCATAATATTCCCTCTCAGATCACAAAGGGCATAGGATTATAGTTCTAGGTATGCAAAGCATCTTAGAAATAAAAATGTTTGAATATTTCTAGTTCATCGTGTTAGTTATGTCTTGTCCCAAGATGTTAACAAAATGTAATTTTTTGGATTATCAAGCTGCAGACATGGAATTTATGGGCAATATTGAATCTATATAGAGTATAGGACATGAGATTGTTCTGTGAATTCTGTTATAAAAATACAGGAAAGTATAAGAAATAAAGTATAAGACCTCACAGTTCTATATGATTACCAGTTTAAAAATATATTTTATTGATATTGCTTTGTTGTTATTGTCCGCTCATTTTAGTCATGTCCAACTCTTTGTGACCCCATTTGGGATTTTCTTGGCAAAGATCTTAGAGTGGTTTGGCTTTTCCTTCTCCAGCTCACTTTACAGATGAGGAAACTGAGACAAATAGGGTCAAGTGACTTGCCCAGGCTCACAAAGAAAGTTTCTGAAGCCAGATTTGAACTCAGGAAGATGGGTCTTCTTGACTTCATACCCAGCACTCTATTCACTGTGCCATGTAGCTGCCCTTCATGCCATATTGTTATAAATCATCATATACTATCAGCAGTCATAGATGACCCAGAGATCAGTAGTGGTAAGGTTGGACATTAATAAGCTGCAATAAACTGCTAATTTATGGGAAAAAATGTTATTAAAAGATTCTTCTGGAAGGCAGCATGCTTTGGTGGAACAAAGCATTGGCTCTGGAGTCAGAAGATCTGGGTTCAAATCCTACCTCTGATGTTTGACCTATTCCACCTTTGTTGGTCTCACTTTCTTTATCTTATGAAATGAAAGGGTTGATTATGATGGTCCCTCAGGTCACTTCTAGTTCTCAGTGTGGGATTCTGTGATCCCATGTATGACCAAAGAAATAGAGGTGCCTGATATGTAATAGATGCGAGGGCTAAGAGATGGACAATCAAAGTGTTGTAGTGGTATACACAGGATGTGGAAAGAGCCAGAAGATAATGTGTGGCCCATTGAGTGGATCCCCTGTGAAGGATTCATACTAGGCCATAGATAGCGTAGAATTGTACAGAGTAGATGGATAGGTAGAGGGAGTATCTGCTCCCATGAGATTCTAGCTAAATCAAACATGCCATTGAAGTCTATTTCTCATTTTTATTTTATTGTTATTCTGATGAATAATGCATAACATTCACCCCACAGAAGATAGATACCTTGCAAACGGAGGGAATTTATGATATTTGCTAATTTATTTGGGTTAGTTTTCAATCTCAAGTGTTATCTTTAAGATGTAGACTGATTTTTTTTTTTTTTTTTTAGTGGAAGATGAGGGCAGTTTTTAACAGAAAACTCTAAAACACTAAACTTATACATAAGACATCTCTGGCTGTTCTCTCCCTTGTGGAATTTATTTCCTGCTCTCCATTTCTTAGAATTCCCCCATGCTTTCAAAGCATAGTGCAAGCTCTACTTTCTAAAGGAAACCTTTCCTGATCCTCCCAGTTACTAATGCCTAGGACAGTTGAACTTTGAAGCTATTACTCAATCATTTGCCCAAAGTCACATAACAAGTTAGTAGCAGAGACAAGTCTGGAATGTCCATTTTCTTACTGATGGACTTCCCACTGTCCTATCTTCATTCTGTGACTGAGATGTTCTGTCCCTGACATATGACCATTGAATACCATCTATTGGCTATCTTGTTAATTTTGTCTGGAAAACAATTCCCTTTTCCTCTATAAAGAGCCACTTTGAATTTCAATTCAAAGGAGTCAACAGGGTGCAGTGGGAAAAAAGAGCTGGGGTTGGACTTTGGAAGGGTGGATTTAAATCACCATTTTGCCATATATTTATCATGTGACTATGGGCAGAACCCTTGAACTTTCCTTATCTATAAAATGGGTGTAACAATACATGTCTTATTTATCTATGAAAGCTATTGGGAGGATCAAATGAGATAATGAAGGTAAAAGTGCTTTGCAAAGTATCAATCAAGTGACAAGCATTTATTAAACACCTACTGTATACCAGCAAATGTGCTTAGAACTGGAGATGCAAAGACAAAAATAGCACAGTCCTTAGTGCAAGAAGTTTACACCCTACTGAAGTACACAATGTTTGTACATTTAAAAGTACATACATACAAAAAAATGCAAGGTTTTTTTGTGACCGCAGGCAAGGCTCTTAACTTTGATTCCCATAGCCCTTTAAAATTTTATAAAGATCATTCCTCATGACTTTCCTGGTATATAGATAGTATTATTATCCCTATATTACAAATGAGGAAACTGAGGCAGAGAGACGGTAGGTTTCTTGCACCCTTTCCCACACCTAGTAACCATTAGAGTCAGGTTTCAAACCCAGGCCTCTCCATTTCAAGTCCAGCACACTTTCCACTGCACTGTACTTTTCCATATTTCCTTTCTTTGAGCCTTGATTTTTTTCATATGGGAATAGACTAGGGTGATCCCTGAAGGGTTTCTTCTAGCTCCAAAACTCTCTGATTCTTGCTCCCAGACTTTGTGCTAATTAGTACTTTAGATCCTTCTGAGTTGATTAGTCCATATATTTAATCAGGCTCTCATCCTGACTGTCAAGTATAAGTCAAAACATAGTTAAAATTTAGTTAACTTATCTATTTAATAATAAAACAATAATAACGCAATTAATAGCAATACTGGGCACTTTTATGATGCCTTTCATCTGAGTATCAAAGTACTTGACAGGAGAGTATCATTATACTGATTTTACAGATGAGGAAACTCATACACAAAGAGTTTAACTAGCTCACTTGCCCAAGGTCAGGCAGTGAGTCAGCTGTGGAGCCAGGAATAGGATGCCAATTCCCGACCTGTCTTTCTGTGCTTTCCTTGCACTTTTGTGGTATCTTTCATCTGAGCCTCTTAAATTAATCTACCAACAATTATTTCCATTCATCAGTAGCCAAGAAGGTCCCTGCAGCCATGTCTGCACAGTTGAAGAACTCATAGAGAACAAGACATATAACCCTTCCATCTACTGGGCTACTCTAATGATTCATGGGGGATTGGAACATCCAAATATATTGGTTGTATATAACTCCATCTGACTCAAATGGGCCTTGCCTGTATAGGGTGTTACAAAAGTCTTAGTGCAGTTTTAAGCTGCTAAAAGTTAAAACTGCATTAAGATTTTGGGGATAAAATACCAACAGTGACTAGTTAGAACTAGTTAGGACTAGTTAGCGGTGACTAGAGTCAGTATGACCTGGGTTGAAATCCTGCCTCTAACACATACTGAGTGTAACACTATGAGCACCTAACCTTTCAGCATCCCAGGTAACTCTCAGACTCTTAGTTATAAAGCAGTTTCTAGTCAGCATTGGTGGAGGGGACTTCCATACCAGGATACTTCTTCTCCCACTCTGCTAATAAAAATCACTGGATTCAGATACATTAAAAAAAATTGGGATAATGCCTGTACCACCTACCTCACAGGGTGATTGTTGTGAGGCAAAAGCTTTAGAAACCTCAAAGTCTTGCCGAGATGTAAGCTATGCTATTAGCTTCCCATCTACTGCAAAATGAGTTGTCAGAAGTCTCTTATAATTGCTTTGTAAACTGCATTAAGTCCACCTGCTTTGAATGCGTAAACAGACTAAGCAAGGAAAAACAAATATAAATAAGAACTTATTTGCATTTTTTTAATGCGGTTTGGATGAGAGAGAACAGTGTTGGAAGAGTTACCCCCTGTCTGTATTTGGAATGACTGTCTCAGCTCACAGATCTATTGGCCTTAAGCCTAAGTGGTGATAGTCTTTGAGAAATAAAGGGATGCTGGGTTTCTGGAAGTAATGTGAAACATGTAGTTGTCTCTCTTCTCTGCCATTGCCCTACTCACTCTCCTTCCATAGGCCTAGACCAGGGGTGGGGAAACACATGAGGCCTCAAGATCACAAATTCCTTACTCTTGGCCTAGATTATAATTTCTTCTATCTTTACATGCTGGAGCAATCATGGGAGGCATAAAAGGGTTTCTGAGTTGGTTTCATTGTGGCACCTCATGACTTGGGGAGTTGTGACACAAAACCCAAACTTTAGGCCGTAGTGAGGAGTGCTTGAGGCAACCAGGAGGCATCTTGGAGAGGGCCCTGGACTTCAAATCAGAAAGCCTTAAATTTGAAAACTGTTTCAGACACTTACTAGCTGGACAAGTTGCAACATCTCTCAGCCTCCATTTCCTCATTTGTAAAATGGGGATAATAAGAGCTCCTACCTCACCAGGATGTTGTAAGGTTCAAATGAAATAATATATGAAAATGTTCTGAAATCTTTAAAATGTTGTATAAATGCTAGCTATTATGTATTAATGACAGCATAAAGGCTTAGTTCTGAATGATCAGTTTAGAAGGTCTCATCTGTCTTACTAAGGATATTGAACTTACCTAGTAGGAAGCAGCCTCTTTCTTTTCTACACTTCCCATGGTATATTATGGGCAAAAGTAGCATGACCTAATCAGTCAGTCAGTCCGTCAGTCAATCAATACTTATTAAGCATCAACTCAGTATTAGGCACTGTGCTAAGCTCTGGGGATACAAAGAAAGGTAAAAGATAGTCTTGCCCTCAAACAACTCACAGTATAGTGGGGGAGACAACATAAATAATTAATTACAAACAATATACATATGCATTATACACATATATACATACTTATATACATACTCATATATGATGTATGTGTGTATATATACATATACATACATGCATATATACATATGTGTGTATATATGTATGTATATACATATAAAACACACATACACATATATAAAATAAATTGGAGGTAACCCTAGTGGGAAGACATTGAGATTAAGGAGGTCTAGGAAAGATTTCTCATAGGAGGTAGGATTTTAGCTGAAGCCGCATGGCCAAGATAAGGAGAGAGAAAGTTCCAGGCATGGGACAGGCAGACAGTGAAAACACTTGAAGTCAGGGGACTGTGGGTAGTGTGTAAGGATCAGGGAGAAAAACAGTGTCCCAAAGGATTGGTCTGCTAGAGAGGTGGGTATGGAGTGGGATCACTTGGACATGTAGAAGAGTTTGTCTTGACAAGAACTACAACTCTTTACGTAAGACGGGGTGTAAGAGAAGTTAGTGGTTGGAAGCATCTAACTTTTGTTCTTTGTGTCACTTACTGGTTCCTTCATTCAAACAGTTCTTAAGTACTGAATGTATGCAGAACACCCAGCTGAAAACTGAGGTTTCCAAATATTCAAATAAACAAATATAGGATAGTTATATTATATATTATAGCTACTTTTAGTAGTTATAGTAATTTTGAGGTCCTATTGAGCATGAATAGTATGTGGATATATCTGCAACAATTACCATATGATATGAAAATCTCTAATTTCTCCTGGTGACAAAGTCACAGGTACTGCCGACACTACTTGATTTGTTGTCTATGTTCATAGTTGAAGGGAATGCTAAATTTCAATGAAATTTAGAAAACTTTAGAAATTTAGAGATCAGTGAAAATAAAGATGTATTCTTCCTTATCCAAGTTCATGAATCCCCTGAAATGTATCCATAGACCACTCAAGGGTCTGTGGGCTTCAGATTAAGAGCCCCTCAATTTGGGGTTTGTTTTATGAACATGGATACTCTCTTTGGCATCCCCATTCACTGATCTCCTAATTTCTCACTGTGATAAGGCAGTTGTTGTGCATTCTCAAAGAC
Source organism: Notamacropus eugenii (assembly GCF_028372415.1). NCBI lineage: Eukaryota > Metazoa > Chordata > Mammalia > Diprotodontia > Macropodidae > Notamacropus > Notamacropus eugenii. The sequence continues at coordinate 407,258,380 of NC_092872.1, forward strand.
TCTGCTAAGGGATTTCAAGCTCTGGCAAGTCCTCCTGACCTAAAAAGACTTCAAAGATGGGATTGACAATAAATTGTATATCTGTTATTGGAGGACTAGCCTAGCTTTGTGCAGAAAGCTCATCACCAAAGGGGTGGACACCAGATGAAGGCTTTCTTGTTCAGCTACAGCAGATAATGATCGAATCTAAAGTAAGGAAGAGTTATGACGGAAAATTGATGGAAGTTGTACCTACACCAATGAAATCACAAACGCTTTAAGAATTGAAATAAGGGAAACAACATGGTATAGAGAAAAGAACACTGAATCTGGCAGTAGAAGGCCTAGGTTTCTACTGGGCAAGTCCTTTAACCTTTGGGACTCATTTTCTCGTCGGCAAAATGAGTTAGACTAGGTGCCCTCTATACTCCCTTTCTGCTATAATTCTTGGTCCTATGTTAAATTGTCTTTCTTTAATAACGACTGCATATTTAACAAGTATAGAGCAGGGTGGTGTCTCTCAATCCCCTCTCCCATGTTTTTTTTTTTGCCTTGAGCCTAGGTTAATTCAGAGATAAGGAGAGAGAATTCCTCTATATTATGAGAAGAATCAGGAAATTCCAAGGCATAGAGAGCAAGAGAATAGGGCATAGAGCTGGATATTATGTAGGCCATGTCTTCCAAATTTGAATGGCAGAGTGAATACAGCATTTGGAAGATGGGATCAGAAGACCTGAGTTCAAATCTTGCCTCTGGAAAATATTGCTTATTATGATTTAAATACAAAAATTCACCTCCCTAGTCCTCACTTTACCAATCTATGAAATAGAGAAAGGAGTGTTGGATTAGATGACCTCTGGGTTCATATATATATGCATATACTTTTCCTTCTTAACAATCACTCTATGCTGCTGATCTCCCAATGCTTCATCCTGAGATTTATTTCTGGTTGAAATGTAATTTAATTGTATTAGCTCTAGCCCAGGGAAAAAGTGGAACTTATAATCCTGAAAAGTTGTTTGGTATCCACTAAAGTCCTCTTTCAAAGATTCATCTTGGCATAGCTTCAATTTTCAGTTCTCAAAGGTAGTAATAGTAGCAGTAGTGGTAGTGGTAGTAGTAGTAATAGTGGTGGTAATAGTGGTGGTGGTAGTAGTAATAGTAGTAATAGTGGTGGTGGTAGTAGTAGTATATGGTGGTGGTAGTGACAGTATTAGTGGTAGTACTAGTAATAGTAGTGGTGGTAGTAGTAGTAATAGTAGCAGCAGCAGCAATAGTAGTAGTAGTAGTAGTAGTAGTAGTAGTAGTAGTAGTAGTAGTAGTAGTAGTAGTAGTAGAAGCTGAAATTTATAAAGTACCTTGAGGTTTGCAAAGCATTTCACATATATCATTGGATCTTTACAACAACCCCATAAAGTAGATACTGTTATCAAGCACACTTTACAGATAAGGGAAATAAGGGATTTAAAAAAAAAGTCTTCATTCTTTTGGTGACCAATTATTTGAATAACAAGTTTCTATGCATTCTATATTCTATTGTCTTTCAGGAACTAGGGATATTTAGCCTGGAGTACAGAAGACTTACAGAGGACATGATAACTGTTTTCAAGTATTTTAAGTATTTAAAAGGCTGTCTTACAAAAGAAAGATTAGACTTGTTCTTCTTGGCGTCAAAGGTTGGAATTAAGAGTAATGGATGGAATTTGCAGACAGGCAGATTTAGGCTTGATGTGAGAAAAGCTGGCTAACAATTAGAGCTGTCCAAAAGTGGACTGGGCTGCCTTGGGGAATGACTGGGTCTTCTCTATTGGAAGTCATTGAGAGGAGGATGGATGATCACTCATCAGGTATGCTGCAGAAGATTTCTGCTCAGATATAGGTTAGGCCAGATGCCCTGTGAGATCCCTTCCAGCTTTGAGATTCTGTGATTCCTGCCCTGATATCTTGTGTTCTCAAGTTGTCTCTGGTTGTGACATTCAGTATTTGAGGGTTCTTTCCAGCTCTGGTAATCTGTTCTAAGCTCCCTTCCAGTTCCGACATTCTATGATTCTAAGGTTAGACTGTATGTGTCAGTGCTTTCCCAGTCAGACCTACCCACCTCTCTAAATGCAACCCATGGCAACCTATTGAAAGGGGAAAAATAAGTGCTTTCAACAATATCACCTTTTATCTTCACTTTGTGGGCCAAAGGAATAAAATATAGTTGCCAAACACAAATTAATGTGTAATTATTTTCCTTGCCTGAATCATTTTCTTTCATGTGTCATAACATGCAGAGCAAATAGCGCCACACCTTTGACTTTAATTGTGGTAATCTGATCTTAGAGCCACAAGAAAGACTGTTCTAATGCCTTTTTTAGCACAGACTTTCAAGTTAAAACAACAGCAATTTTTTTTGCTTTTCTTTTTTTTTTTAGGAGGGGGAGGGATTTCTTTGTGAGAGTAGTGCATTCAATCCCTACAACCTGTACCATGCCTTCTTGGCAACTGCAAAAGGCCCCCCAAAATATAAACACGGATCCCTTTGACAGGTGACTTAAGGTGGTGAAGGGAGGGTATTTTTTTCTCTCTCATTCTTTTGGTGACTAATTATTTGCTTGGTAAGTTTAAGACCACCTGGCTTTGCGTTAATGCCATAATGGGAAACATGTTATATCATTTATCTCCTGAGATTGTCTCAAAGGCCTGAGTGATGTAAATGGGGAGACAGAAAGCAGATTGAGGGAGACAGAAAGGTGCAGAGGAAAGAAAGCCGTATCTAGAGGTAGGCGACTCCTGAATTTCAAGTCTAGCTCAAACGTTTGCTAGCTGTATGACATGGGAAGTGACTTCCCCTTCGCTGAGACAGTTTCTTAGTCTGTACAATTGTGTGTGTGTGGTGGCGGGGGAGGTGGGGAGAGGAGGAAGAATGGGGGAGGAGAGATTTATATCGCATTCCTCACAGGGTAATGTTGAGGAAAACTTTTTTTTAAACACCGAAAAGTCTTCTTTATAAAATAAAATTCCTCATAAGGTAAGACTCAATAGTATTAAGACCTGAAGACCTAGGTTTGAATCCTAATGAGCTCTACCACTGTGTCTCTAGGGAAGTGACTTGCCCTCTCTTAGCCTCAGTTTTAGTCCTTGGTAAAAAGGAGTTTGCCTAGATTTTCTCTAAAGTCTCTTCCAGTTCCAAGTATCTTGCTCCAACATAGGCAAGGAGTCTCTGGAAAGTGGGAATCCAAGTAGTGTGGTTTGACCCAGGGTGTGATTGGAGCACCCTGTGTTACAGGCTATTTTTGGCAGCTCCTTCTGTCTTAACCGTCACGCAATGTCTCCAGGGTACATGCTAATGTCGGTTACACACAGAGACCAACTTTTAATTAATATGAAAATTGCCTTCATTCCATCATTGGCCATAGCTTTATTCATAATGATTTTCTGTGTGTATCGAGGGGAACAAAACCCCACATTGTCTTTCTATTAACTCTAGTTATTTAGACCTAGGCATGATACTGTAAGTAAACAAATCATCTCCTTCTCTCTGGAGTGTGTGTGTGTGTGTGTGTGTGTGTGTGTGTGTTTGTGTCTATTGGGACTGGCAAGGTAAGAAACTAATTTTTCCTTTTGGGAGCTTTCTTGAACACAAGGCAAAGAATATGTTGGGTGATTTTTTTATCCTGTTACCTATTTCCATAGAATGTTTGAGCCAGACTGGACCTTTGAGATCGTCTAGTCCAACCCTCTTGTTTTACAGATAGGAAAACTCTGACCCAAGTAGATGAACTGAGTGATATAGACCCCAGGTTGCACAGTCAATAGTAGAATTCAGACGTGAACCCAGTTCTCCAGTTCTAGGATTCTTTCCTTTCCTGTCATTGACCCAAGTCATCAGCTTCAGTATAGCCAGCTACCACCTACCTTTCTAATCTTATTTGACTTTATTCCATTTCACATTCAAACTGGCCTGCTAGCTATGGTGCCTCCAAGGCTCCCTCCATTTCCCACCATTGTGCCTTTACCCAGGTGACCCCAATGTCTAGAATTCTCTTTTTTCCCTTTTCTTTCACAGGAATGCCTGACTTTCTTTAGAGCACGATTTAAAAATCATTTCCTACCTGAGGCCTTTCTTAAGTCTATTCCAAACTTAATTCAAGTTCTAGTCTCTACAGGAGGGATTTCCCTGAAGTCTCCACTTACTAATGATGCCCTGCCTCCTAAAACTACCTGACATTTAATATGTTTGTTTTTTCTTTCAGTTATTAATTTGTCTATTTATTTTGCAACTACTTTCTGTCAATCTCCCTCTCTCTTTCTCCCTCCCGTTCTCTATGTCTCTGTCTCTATCTCTCTGTGTGTCTCTATCTATCTCTGTCTCTCTCCCTCCGTGTCTTTGACTCTTTCTGTGTCTCTTTCTGTCTCTGCTTTCTCTCCCTCCCTCCCTCGTCCTGTCTCTCTGTCTCTCTTTGTCTCTATGTGTCTGTCTCTCTCTCCTCCTCCCTCCCTCCCTCTGTGTGTCTGTGTCTGTCTCTCTCTCTCCACATACATATACACACATATATGTACATGTTGCCTCCAGGTGAAATTGACAAAGGGACTACTTTCCTTTTCATCTTTGTATCCCTGGCACCTGCACATGCTTGGCACATCCTGTATGTTCCAGGCACTGTGTTAAGTGCTGGGGATACAAATATAAAGCAAAGATTGTCTCTGCCCTCAAGGGGCTTACAATCTAATGGGGGGGGGGGCAACAGAAAAAAGAAAACTAAAAAGGGGGAAGTCCCAAACTAGTGTTGATGCTTATAATAAGAATTGTAATTGAGTAATAAATATCTCATGTTAGATTCTTTCAGTTATAAGTGCTTTGTCCCTTTCAAAATTATACTGTATAACTTTGTATAGGTGTGGGATATGAGGTTGTAACATGTAACAAATGAAAAACATCAAAGAAAAAATTGCTTATGTGCTCTGTGACTCTTGTCACCTGTACTCCCAGGCATTTGTGTCTGTCCTGTTTTGCACCTTTGAGATGGACTGTGTCATCCACCTTGCCCTTTCCTCATAAGGACCCCTGGGCCTTTCCTTCTGTCCTGAAACTGAATCCTCCTATCTTTTGTCTCTCTCCATTAGAATGTGAGCTCTCTGAAAGCTGGAACTGTCTAGATTTTCTATTATTCTCTCTAGCACTTAGCATAGTGCTTCACACACAGTAAACACAAAATAAATGCTTTCCCTACTCTGTTTCAAGAACAGCAATGTATGATGTCATGAGGGAAATGTATGATAATAATAGAATTTGTGTTGGTCACATGGTTTGGGCAAGTGATGGCTAGTTCCCTGCTAGAATTTTCTGTTGGGACCCTTGTAATGTTAGGGAAAATAATCAAGGAAGACATCTAGTAGGGTGGGTGCAACCCCTGCCTTGGCAAAATTTGGGGAAGATAGGAATAGGATGGATGAGAGTCTGCCAGGCTGGACTGACATGGAGGGTTTGGTATTTACATTGTTAAAGGATGGGTTGTGATTGGCATTTTTAAAGGAAACATTTACATCATCAGCATCACAAATCCATTTGAGAAACTTTACACACTTGGTAATTATCTACTTGTATACATCTTATTTCCTCCAGGTGGAATGTATATTTCTTAAGGGAGGGGACTGTTGTTTTTGTCTTTGTATCTCTCTTGTCTAGCATGGCACCTCGCACATAGTAGGTACTTATTTATTGAATTAAATTGGCTACCATGGAGTGCTCTAGAAGGTGAATGATTAGGAATAAAGAATCCCAAGGGATGCTAAAGATCTAAAAGACAGAACCCACTTGAAGGATAACCTACACTTCCTGGATTAAAATCAAGGGGGAGATTTAGTTCAAGACTACAAGTTCTTTGATGGAGTCATGGGTGGTTCCTATACTGGGAAAAAAAGGCAGGGAACTTCAGGTCAGGATTATGGTGCTTTGACAGAGATACATGGGAGAAGCTGGCCCAGTTTCTTCCCACACTTGGCCTGACCCTATGGTGGTGCAAGTGAGAAAGAGGAGGCAATTGCTTGGGGGGTTGTAGGGTGGGGTAATGACAAGTACAGTAAGGATGTGTCTCCTTTCACAATGCCAGCTCAGACACCAGAGAATGGCAGAGCTGAAAGCTACCTTGGGATTTTCTAATCCACTCCACTTCCACTCACAGAGGGCATATTTCTTGAAATATCTACTTTGGAATTTTTAACAGTTGTTTATTTCTATATTTTAAAAATATAATATTATATACATATATATATAGGTTTGTTTATTTGCTTATCTATTTCTTTTAGTTTTCTTGCCTGGCAAGAGAAAACCAGAAAATTATCAGCTAGGAAACAGCATAGCTTAGCCTGGTACAAAGTATAATGATTTGGGAGTCAGGAAAGACTTGAGCCCTTGTTCCTACTCTGCAATACACTCACTGTGAACCCTTGAAGAAGTCATGTCTCCTTTCCCATCTTCAGTCTATTTGCTAAGTGAGGAATGCTAACTGTCCAACTTTAAGGGCCCCTCCAGCTTTAATAGGGAGAAAGATGAAGCACAGAGGACATTGGTCTTAGAGTCTGAGGCTCTAAGTTGGGGTTTTGCCTCCACCACTTACTAGTTGTATAAATTACTTCACAAGTCAGCTCATAGCTTGAAGCCCTAGTTCCCTCATCTGCAAAATGAAAGGTTGGTCAAGATGACCCCTTCTGGTTCGAAAACTCTATATTCTTTGGCCTAATATTCTGGTTTTTACTGTAAGAGTTCTTTCACTTTGAATACTTTATTCAATTCAATTCTTTCAGCAATCCAACAAGTACTTACTGATCAATAATTAGGTAATTTGATAGGCATGGGGGATAATAAGACAAGTCCTTGCCCTTGAGTAGCTTATATTCTACTGGGAGAAAACAGTAAATATGCAGAGAAGCAAATACAAGATGAATAAAAAATAAGTTCCATGAAGAGGAATGTTAACTGGCAGAGGCAGGAAATATCTTTTGTTAGAGGCAGTGCTTAAAATGAGTCTTGAAGGCAGCTATGAATTCCCAAGTGTCAAGGGTGAGGAGGAAGAAAGGGCAAAGAGCAAGACAATGAAAGTTTTATATGGGCAGCAACCAACAGAGCAATTTGGCTGAAACATAGAGGATGAAAGGGGGAATACTGCAAAATAAGCCTAAAAAGATAAGTTAGAGCCAGGTTGTGAAGGGTTTTAAAATGCCAAACATTTATGAGGGGACCTCAGTGGCCAACTAGTTCAACTCTTACCCAGAAAAGAAATTCTCATTGCAATTCTCCCTTACAAGTGGCCATTCAGTTTCTGCTCAAAGACAATAAAAAATTGGGAACCCACCATCTTCCAAGAGAGCCCTTTCCACTTCTTCAGAACCCTAATTATTCAGATTTTTTAAAAATATCAGGCCTCTAAAAGATAAAAAAAAAAAAAAAATATCAGGCCTCTATCAGATGACTCAAGGTCCCTCTCACCTCTAACATTCTGTATTCTGTGTTTTAAGTTTCCTTCCAAATGTACAATTTTAGGTCGTCAAGTCTCTTCTAGCTCTAACTTTCTAAGTTCTATGAGCATTTAATGAGCATACTGCTCATTAAAAGGGCCATTTCCTGACAACTTCTTAAAGAGACCTATTCACTCAATGGATGTTAACTCTCTCGAAGGGAGTATGTCAAAAGACCTAGCCTAAAAAAACCAAAGTCTACCATTGCCATCTCTCATCATCCTGTTGAATGTCTGGTCACTGGACCCAGATGGCTCAGGAGGAGAAAGTGAGGCTGGTGACCTTGCACAGTCTTCCCTCACTCAAAACAAAATCAAGTGGAAGTCATGTCATCATTTCTCTGATGTCATGGTCTTCAAAAACAAAGGACGAACACAACAATCTAAGTGTTCTATGCCCCAAGCAGTGTGTTCTCATTCTGCTCTAAAATATTATATTCTACAGTTGAAGGTCCCAAACAGTTATACTCTTCAAGATTCTCAGGACCCCATGAGCTTTAACATTTATGATGCTTCAAGCCTTCTCTGGTTGTATTCGTCATTGTCTTTGCACATGGAAATGTAGTTATTGCCTCTCACAAACAAGAACATATTTTCTTTAATTGAAATACCAAGTTGGGGAGTCAGGAACATGGGACTATGATCTGACTCCACTGCCATTAAAGCTATAGTTAGTTCTGAAATTATTTTTTGTGCTTCTTCTTCAAATCTAAAAAATACGAATAACAGCAAAATCTATCTTCAGTCCTTCGCCAGTTACCCAGTCACCCAGTCAATCTGATAAGGATTTTAAAATAAATTAGAATGAGAAGACCTCAGAACAAAAGTGCTGTATCAATGTAGAATAGGATGTTAGTGCAGTAACTCTACAACTAGCAAACCTTATTTGAATATAGCCCCAATAACAATAGAGTTGACAACTGTGATATTTCTGTTTGTAGTAGCTGTTCTCAGCTGTGGTACAGACACTTCCTAATATATGTCCCCTCATGTAAACAATGACTGTGTCATCTTGCCGAATTCATGCTATCTTTAGAGGGCTTCCCAGCCTTTCAGCGAAACTAAACAGAAGTCGAATAAAAAGGGAATAAGTGTATGTGTGTGTGTGTGTGTGTGTGTGTGTGTGTGTGTGTGTGTGTGTGTGTGTGTGTGTGTATAAAGGAAGGAGGGTATAACAAAGTACTTAAGCATAAGGGAATGAAAATACAATGCTTGTTGAACAAGATAGCAAGAAATTGCCTTGCTTTTTGTGATGTGGTTAGGGGCAGATCTGATTCTCAAAAGGAAAATGGAACTTAAAAATTTCAGTCTTCATAGCTACCTTTCCATTTGGACCCCTGTGGCTTCTAGCCTGGGTTGAACTGAGTCAGGGGTGGGGAACCTGCCCCACCCCTGGACTGGGACCTTCAGGCTAGAAGGAGGAGGAGGAGGAGGTGGAGGAGGAGAAGGAAGAGGGGGAGAAAGAATGAAAAAGAAAGACAAGGAAAATCAGGAGGAGGAGAAATGGAAAAAGACAAGGAAAGGAAGAGGAAGAAAAAGAAGCAAGAGGAAATTCACATTTTGATAGTATTTTAAAGTTTAACACTTTCCTCATAATATGCCTGTGAGTGAGGCAGTCAGTCAAAAAATGCTTATTAAATGCCTACTATGTTTCAGGCATTGCACTAAGTGCTGAGGATACAAAGGAAGGCAAAGACAGGTCCTACTCTCAAGAAAGTCACAATCTAATGAGGGAAAGAACATGCAAACAACTGTATATAAATAATTTTTCCTACAGGAAAAATAAGAAATAATCAAGAGAGGGAAGGCATTAGAATTAAGAAGGATTCGGAAAGGATTTCTGTAAAAGGTGAGAATTACCTGAACTTAAAAGAAAAGAGGGAAGCCTATAAGTGGAGATGAGGAGGAGGCATTCCAGGCCTGGAAGACAGCCAGAGAAAATGCCTGAAGGTTGTGATAGCAGCTTCTACTCTGACTTAGGTGTTCAGAGAGGCAAGATGTGTTGCTGTTACTATTAAAGGGATTAAATCTTGATGATTTTTGTTCTGTTCTGGTTTTACCTTAAGGCTTTTTGTAATTAACAATAACCATTTCACTAAACTAAAGAAGCAAAGAAAATGCCTGAAACTGAGAAATGGAGTATCTTGTTCAAGAAATAGAAAGGAAGCCAGTGTCATTAGGTGAAAGAACACTTAATGGGATGTAAAGTGTAAGACTGGAAAGGTGGGTTATGAAGAGCTTTGAACACAACAAATTTTATATTTGATCTTGCAAGTGATAGCCACTTGTGTGACATGGTTGGACATATGCTTTAGGAAAATCACTTTGGCAGCAGAGTGGAAGATGGATAGAAGTAGAGACAGTTATGATACAAAGACCAACCAGAAGCCTATTGAAATAATTCAGGAATGAGGAAATGAGGGCCCATATTAGGGTAAAGTCAGTGTCCAAAGAGAGAAAGGGTCTATTAAGAAGGTAAAATCAAAAGGCCTTGACAATAGATTAGATATGAGGGATGAGAGACAATGAGGAATGGAGAAACCTAGGCAGTATGTGAAATAGCATGGTAACTAAATATTTACAAGAAATCTTATATCGATATATAATCTTCTTATATCAAGTAATTACAATCTCCTTATTTCAAGAAATAGCAAAACTACAATATCCAGAGACCTCAGTGTACCCATTTGGGACCCAGACAGGTCTAAGGAAAAACAAATAAACATGAAAGAAGTTAAGGGACCTAAATAGAAAGTTAGGAAAGTTAGAATGATACATTTCTATATATTATTGAATGGGAATAGATGGTATATACACATTTCTAAACTGTACATGGCAACTTTCCAACATAAAAATCATATAAACAAATTCAGGAAAGCCAAAATAGTAAACATCCTTTTTTTTGTCCACAACATGATAAATATTATAGTCAATAAATAGCCTTCAAAAAGAGATTCACATTTGAAGACTAAATAATTTGACACTAAAGAATTGATGAGGCAAAGAATAAATCATAAAAATAGCATTAATATCATCAAATGGCAAGTGTGAGACAATATAATAAAACTTTTGTGACACCGCCAAAGTAGTCTTTTGGGAAATTTTATGTCTCTAAATACTTTTATCAATGAAGGAGGGAAAAAAAAAAACAGATTAATGTTGGCGAACAACTAAAAAAAGTAAAACAGCAACTAATTAAAATGTCCAATTAAACAGATAGAATTTCTGAAAAAATGAAAGAGATTAACATAATTGGAAGCAAATCAAAACCAAACAAATCAATATACTGATAAATAAAAAAGTAGGAGCTGTTTTTTTTAAAACTAGTAAGATAGACCATTAGTTTTTGTCATAAAGAGAAAGAAATACCAAAAATTTCCCCCAAAATGAAAGAGAATTCACAACAAATGAAGAAAAATAAAATGAATTATGAAGAAGTATTTTCTCAATTATATCCCAACAAAATAAAAATAAAGTGGTTGAGTTTTAAAAAAATTCTAAACTACTCATATTAGAAGTATAAAGAATTTAAGTAACCCAAAGAAGAAATTTAACAGTTGATAAGTAAATTCCACCAGACAAAAACCACCAGGACCAAGTGAATTTACAAGTGAAGACTAGCAAACATTCAAAGAATAATTAATTCCAAGATTAAACTATGTGTTAAAATGGCAAAGAAGGGATCCTGACAAATTCATTCTATGAGATCAAGACCAAATATGAACTTGATGCCTAAGAGAGGAAGAGACAAAACAGAAAACGAACACTATAACTCAGATCTCGAATGACCATCACTGAAAATGTGTGTGTGTGTGTGTGTGTGTGTGTGTGTGTGTGTGTGTGTGTGTAGTCAGGAAAGCCAAAGTAGCATATTAAAAAGATTATACACAGTTATTAGGTTGGATTTATATCAAGGAAACCAGACTATTTAGAAAATAATAACCATAATAGGATATATAAATAACAAAAATGATAAAGACATGATTATATCAACAGATGCAGAAAAAGTTTTTGACAAAATACAATAATCATTTCTGTTAAAAAAAAAAGCATAGAAACATAGGAATATGTGGGCCTTTACTTAATATGGTAAGTAATATCTATGCCAAACTAAGAGTCAGCATTATATGTAATAGAAAAATGTTAGAGACCTTTAAAATAAGATTTGGGCTAACTCAAGCATGTCTACTATCACCACTACTATTTGAAATTCTAGAATTACTAGTAATAAGATGAGGAAAAAAAAATACTGAGGGAATAAACATAATCAAAGAGGCAAAAAAATAACTTTTTTAGAATACCTGGTTATTTAGAGAACCCTAAAAATTTAACTAAAAATTAAAAGTTAATAACTTCATCCAAGTAACATGATATAAAAATAAAGTCACATAAATCTTCAGTGTTTCTATATATTAACAATAAAACTCTGTAGGAAAAGACAAATTGCATTCAAAATAACTATAGAATATATCAACTATTTCAGAATTAACTTACCAAGACATATATGTAGGAACTTTATGAATACAACTTCAAAACACTCTCTACAGAAATAAAAAGACATTAATAATTAAAGAAATGTAATTATTCATGGTTGTGCCAAACCAATACAATAAAAATGACAAAACTACTTAAATTAACTTATCCAAAGCCATACCAAAGTGTTAAAAGAATATATTATAGTCTTAAGAATAACCCCCAAAAAATTATCTGGAGGAACAAAAGGCCAATAACATCAAGGGATATAATGAAGAAAAATGAGAAGAAATGGGGTATAGCAATATTAGATCTGAAGCTATACTACAAAACAGTAACCACCAAAACTATTTGGTATGAATGAAAAAAAGAACAGAGAAATCAATCAGTGGAACAGATTAAATGTACATCCTACAGAGGCAAAGTCACAAAGTGTTCAGTAAAACTAAAGACTCCAGCCGCTGAGGTCAACCTCTCTATTAGACAAAAATTACTGTAAAGATCAGAATACAAACTTCCAGAAACTAAGTTTAGACCAAACTCTGACAGTGTATATCACAATGAACCCTAAAAGGCTATGTGACTTAAATTTTACAGGTTACATCAAAAATAAATTAGAGGAGCAAGGAAGGAGATAGGTTTCACAACTCTGGATAGGGGATCATTTCCTGGTCAAGTAAGGTAAAGAGGGGATAACAGATGATAAAATTCAGTTAAAATTAGAAGAAAAATATTAATATACACAAATTATCTCAGGTTTAGTCACATGTGAGCTTTGTGAATACTTATTTTTCTCATCTCAGATAAACACAAATTTTTCTTGTCACTTTCTGGGACTGTGAGGATATTTTACTTTTGTTTGTTTACCAGGAATGGGGAACAGAATCCAAGTAGTGAAAGGGACACATGGCCACATGTGGCCTTGAAGCTGCAGGTTCCCCTGGAAACCTTTAGAAACCTTACCTTAAAGATCAATGGGCTCTAGATTCCACAGATGGGAATTCTTTAAATTTTTCATTACCTATCTATCATCCCAAGATTTGTGTTTGAAGATCTGGGAGACAGAACACTTAACTCTCATCACATTTTGGACTCTTACTTCTGACTACACTTTGATGCCTTCATTTCTAAGGATTATTTTCATGATTCTCAGAATCTATGAGCTCTAAAGGTCAAGAGACAATAGTCAGGGTCTAATTATTTTTGAAAGACAAAGAAGGATATAGAGATGCAAGCTCCTTCTTTCCTTAGCTTAATTTCTGTGTTATTGTCCTTCCTAATCTCTTCTTAAATCCATTTGAAAGATTAGTAAACTGAGACAGAGAAACTCAAGTAATAGGACTCAAATAGGGAAGCTGAGATTAGTAAGTATGCAATATCTCTTAATTGACTCCAGGGTTCTCTTCACTACACAATTCAGGGCCAATTATGGGTGATAGGATACTACAGTATTCCACAGTACTCTGGACTATTTAATATAGAAAAAAGAAGACCTAGACAAGGTAACATAAAATTGACTTGCCTAGGGGTACACAGCTAGTAAGTGTCTGAGGCTAGATTAAAACTCATGAAGATGAGACTTCCTGATTTCAAGGCCAAGGCTCTGTCTACTTATCTGCCTATGTCACCTATCTATCCTCTTACTCTGTGCTCAATAAGAGAAAGGTAAAAGTGCAGTCCTTCTCTTCAAGTAGAGTCTGTATGGCCACTTGCCAGAGATGTCATGGTGGGGAATCTTGATCAAGCATGAATTAGGCGGGATGACTTCTGAGATAACTTTCAACTCTGAAGAAATGAGATTCTGGAAAAAAAAAAAAAAGACCTGGGCCAACCCTGTAAAGAGAGTAATTTAGATTTTTCAGCAGAAAAGAAAATTGTCCTTGGGTAGAAAACAAATAAGCCTCCTGACAAAACATTGTATTCCTCTCTAAAAGAAGTCTGGGTTAAGAGGTGCAAGGATAGATTTGTGAATAAGGTAAGAGGCATAAGGGAAGAAACAAAAGGGTGAAGCAGGAGGCAGGGGAGGCAGGTCCCCAATAACAGAGTGGCTTGATTATCTCTGGGGTATCTCAAGAAGATGTTATATGCTTTAGGGACCCACACTCTGATCCAGCTTAACAGTGAAGGGGATAACCTGGTCCCTATTACATGGACCCCATCTCCTAAAGTCCCCATAGATGTGACCTACAGGGAGAGAAGGGCAGCCCAGAGATTATCATCAGCAGACTGGGAAGTACCCCCTTATTCACCTGTGAAGAGAGGGGGGATTTGGGGATCAGGAAGGTGAGGGAAGGAAAGGGCCTCCACTCCTGCTAGAAATATTTTCCTTCCTGGAAGTACCTGCCTCCCCTACAGGAAATTTTGCCTTTTCCTGCTCCTATAATGCTCCTGAGGATTGGAGCTACAAGACTTAGAGGGGAAGTCTAAAGATCTAGGTTCCCCAGGGAAGGACTTGCTTTCTCATTCCTAGCTGGTGACTCCAAAAGCATCTATCTTTTGACTAGCGACTATTCTCCCTGTCATTCATCCACCTAAGCTGTCAAACTTCTTTGATGTACAACATATCTAAATGGCCTTAAAACTCTTAATTATTAAGAATTCATTTAAATAGGAAGGTTCCAAGTAGCCTGATTCTTTAGAGGATGGGTGGCTTCTCCAGGAGCATTCTTTGTCTATTTCTCCCTTCTTGGCATGGTCATAACAGAAAGAACCATTCATTACAATTGGCTGCTTACTTCAGTCCAGAGGCTGCAGAGTTTGGGGGCAAAGACCTGTAATACCCTGTTCCTATTGTTCACACAGTCTCAGAACTTCTCTACCTAATTTACAATGAGATTTGGGCATCATTGTCAGTACAGCACAGACCATCTAATTCTGCTACATTTAACTACTCAATTTTCCCTCCTTGTCAGGCCAGGCTCTATCACCTATGCAGGGTTTAAGAGAACACTAGCAGTTTAATACAACCAGTCCTTTATCTTGCTGAATCTTCTGCTTCCTCATTGTGCCAGAGTTTCCTAAAACATCCATGTGTCAATCCTAATGGCAAAATAGTAACGTAGAAAGCAGGGCCACAGAGTATAGGAGGAGTGCTGAATTGGGAGCCAGAGAACCCTGATTTGAATCCTCCCTTGATTACTTCCCATAACTGTCACTTAACCTCTCTGGGACTCAGTATCCTCATTTGTAAAATGAGGAGGTTGAAATAGAGGAGGGGTTCCTAACTGGGGAGGTCTATAATTTTCTTTTTCATATTTTTATAGTTGCTTCTAATATAATTGGTTTCATTTTTAATCCTGATGGCTGGAAGTGAGGTGAGATCCCCACAAAGATCAGGGTACCAGAGGCAGGTCAGCTGGAAGGAATTTGTGGACTCAAGCATTGTTGAGGTCATGGTAAAGATTTATTAGGGTTAGGAGAGGGGGATGGCTTGGGAAGCTTAAGGGAAAGGGAAAGAGAGGGGAAGCTTACCTTGAGTTGAAGAATGTTTTGAGACTTCAGACTGTGCCTCACGTTGGGTGCCAAAAAAAGTATGATGAGAGGTGGAAGCTGGGGGTGAGAAGCCACAAAGACTGGGGTACCAGGAGCAGGTCACCTGGAAGGAATTTGGGGACTCAAGCATTGTTGAGGTCAAGGTAAAGATTTATTACACTTTTCAGGGGGCAAGAGTTCTTAGGGAACCTGCAACCTTAGAGGGGTACAGGTAAAATTTATGTAGGATATTCTATAGGAAACATGTCAAATATGCTAACTAGGCGTCTTGGGGTGGGATTAGGGAGTGGTTAAGGAGTGGTTGGTTCTCAAAGGAACATGCATTTTTGGTATCTACTGTGCAGGTATTTTGCCCAGATTTCATTGGGAAATAGCCAAGGGGATGGGGGGCGACTACATGGAGGTATGGTTTTAGGCCTGAAACATCATTAAGTCAACTAGTGGTCAGGATTGACTTGGGAATTACAGGTTGCACTCATCAATGTCTTAGACAAAATAAATGTAAGGGAGTATACATTTGTCTAAGTGTAGGATACATATGCTTGGTCAGTGAGTAGTAAATGTCATTATGACCCAGTGCACAGCTAGTTCGGTAAGTACACAGCTGGTTCTATAGATGCAGCTGGCTGCTGTATCAGGAAGGGAGATAATGATTGTTGCTGGGGCACGCTGTGACCTTGGACTAGGGATAAACTGCTTGGGATAGTGTTTTGTTGCTAGGGAGAAATATAACTTTTAAATAGAAATGTGATTTTAGAATTGAGGCCCGAGTATATGCATCCAAGCACCCTCTCAATCCTCCTATTTTATGAATTTAAAAACATTATTCTGAGGAGTCCCTCACTTTCCCTGCTAAAGGAATCCATTACACAAATGAGTTTAAAATCTTAGGGGACAAAAACTGGGGGAACCAGAGGTTCTCTAACATCCTTTTCATTTCTATATATGTGATCCCTTGGCAAAAATAGCACTATAGAAAACCAGTGTCCAAAGTCACTGACACTGAGCAGAAACATGAAAGTTGTGTGATGGAAGAAAAGAGCAAAGCACTTGTTGTTTCAGTATCCTCTGAGTTTGATAATCTTTGTTTTTTTTCTCCAAAAAGATTACTTTCCCATAAATATCCTTCCAGACAACCAAGGCACAATGATAGTATACACATTGTTGTTGATGTTGAGTAGTTTCAGTCATGTCTGACACTCTTCGTGTTCCCATTTTGGGGTTCTCTTGGCAGAGACACTGGAGTGGTTTGCTTTTTCCTTCTTTAGTTCATGTTACAGATGAGGAACTGAGGTAAACAGGGTTAAGTGACTTGCCTAGGGTCACACACAGTCTCAGGCCAAATTTGAACTCATGAAGATGAGCCTTCCTGCTTTGAAGCACAGTGCTCTATCCACTGTGCCACCTAAGTATGCTACATAATCTCAGTGAAATGAAGCAGCTAGTTATGCAGGGATCATGATGCAGCAATGGGTTGCTCCCATGTGTTAATTCTCATAATAATACATGTCACCAGATGAATGGGCAGACTATCCTCTACTATGTAAAATCAGTTGACAGGCTGATAGAACATACCTCAACTGTGCTTATAGTAAGAAGAGTGGTGGATTTAGAAAAGCAAGAGATTTGGGTTCAAATATCAGTTCTGATATTCACCAGCTGTGTTTCTTCATCTATAAATTGAGATGGTTACACTAGATCATGAGATTTAAAACTGTAAGTTTCTTTAATAATCATCAAGTTCAGAGGTCAATAAACTACTACCATCCAGGGGTCAAATTCAGCCCAGGTGCTGTGTGGTTTTGACATTTTACAGCACAATAAAACTGGATTTTAAAATGTAAAAGTCATTCTTAGCTGAGGTCCTATAAAAACAGTCAGTGGGCTTTAGTTTGTTACCCCCTAGTAGTCTAAGCCTTCATTTTATAGATGAGAAAAATGATATCCAGAAAGCATGTTTTACCCAAGAACACACAGGTACTACTGAGCAGAACCAGGATTCAAATTCAATGGCTAAGGGCAGCTAGGTAGCTCAGTGGGTAGAGCACTGGCCTTAGAGTCAGAAGGACCTGAATTCAAATCCAGCCTCAGACACTAAGTAGCTGTGTGACCCTGGGCCTATTGCCTCCAAAAACTAAAAACAAAACAAAACAAAAGCTCTCACTCCTAATACCTTTCTATTAAGCTGTTTCTTGTATTGTTTCCATCCAAGTCCTGGGATTCTAAGTGGGTTGGCTTCAGTTTCTTTCTCTATATATTTCCTCTGCCATCTGACATATGGGGAAGTACATAACATAAAGTACTACGGAAATAATAAATACGTACATCACAAAATATGTAGCATAAAGTGCTATAGAAATGTGAACTCAGGCGATTCTTGTTAGTGCCAAAAGCTGTGGTCTCATGGGTGGTCTTGTCATGTGCTGTAGATGGTCAGGGACCATGACTGGTAGAGCCATGCTCCATGTAGTACCAGTATCAGAGGCACCGACTAGAGCTATGCTGCCTAGTTTTTTGGCCACAAAGATGTGTGTGTATGTGTGTGTGTGTGGGTGTGTGTGTGTGTGTGTGTGTGTGTGTGTGTGTGTGTGTGTGTGTGTGTATGAAAAACAAAACAAAACAGTGGAGGCCAAAGACAACAACCCCCACCAAAAAAATGTGACTAATTTACCCAAGTATACAGCCTTGGGCTGTTGGGATAGAGGCAAAGTCAAATTGAATTCAGCATTTAGTAACTACCTACTATGAAGCAAAGTTAAGACAATTACTCAGATGAGTCAAGTTACATTAAAAAAAAACACCCCTGAGGAACCTGAGTAATTAACTCAATTAATAACATTCTTCCTCAATACTGGTCAAGTTAAGATCATAAGATTTTTTTTTTTTTTTTGGTAAGAAGAGGCCTTAGTGATCACTTCAGTCTCTACCACCAAAAATAAATAAATTAATTAATTAAATAAATGAATGAATGAATGAATGAATGAATGAATGAATGAATAAATGAAATTTGTGAATGAGGAAACTCAGACCCACATTAATCCAATAGCTCCAGTCATAATACAATAGATTTGGGGGGGGCTGGAAAGAACCTCAGAAATCTTCCTTGCCTACATACCTGAGCAGGAATCCCCAGTATAATATGTTCAGCAGGTGATTGCGAAGTTACTAGAGAGGGAAACCAGGGATATGGTAGTACTAACTCAAATTATCTCTGAGAGCTAATTGTTAAATTTTCAGTACACACATTCATGCCTCAAAAATCAGGAAATGCTACAAATCAAAGCTTAATTTATTGTTTTGATGACTATCTAGGCTTAATAGTATGATGGGAAAAATAATGCAGATTAAGCTTAAATATATGCCTCTGGCATTAGTACATTTACCACCACCCCTTCAGAGCTGATTGTTAAATATTTACCAACACACCTCTAGGAAAAATTCATTTTTTCCCAAGACAACCTGTTCCACTTTTTAAATAGCTTATATTGTTGGGAAGTTTTTCCTTATTTCAAGACTAAATCAGCCTTGCTGCAATTTCCACCTTTAGTTCATTAAAGCTGCATAGTCCCTTAGGGATCATATAGTCTAGGGTGGGGAACCTACAGCCTCAAGGTCACAGGTAACCCTCTAGGTCCTCAAGTGAAGCTCATTGACTAAATCCAAACTTCACAGAACAAATCCTCTTAATAAAAGGGATTTGTTCTGTAAAACTTGGACTCAGCCAAAAGGCTGTACCTGAGGACCTAGAAGGCCACATGTGGTCTCAAAGCCACAGGTTCCCCAACCTTGATTCTAGTCCAAACCCCTACATGGATAAAGAGGCTGAGACCTAGAAGGAGGAAATGACCTGTCCATTGTTATACTGGAAATCGCTGGCAAACCTGAGACTCAAACCTCCTGCTCCTTCCGTCATACTTGTCTTTACCTTATTCTGACTAGTCAGGAACAGGCTCATTGTTTGAATAACACCTTGCTCATAAATGTTTATTGAACTGAATTGAATATGAGTTCAAGACCACTGTTTGGCACTAGAAAAAGATGATCCATCATTGCCAAAATGGATTACACTGACACAATTACCGTGTGTCAGATATATACAAACAGCTCTCCATGTGAAACGTGATATCTATGCTTGGGCTCCCACTGCTGGATTGTGTTTAATAGCACATCAAGAGAAGAGGTGCTGGTTGTTAACGGCCACTTGTTTGCCCTAGTCCTGGGTGTCTCTGGGGTGGGCCTAACCCCGGACAGCCAGAAAGGAGTACTTTCCATCCAAATTGGCTGTCGACTAGCTGATGGCTATAGCTGCCAACAGGCTTTGATCAAGATTTCTGCACTGGGCTCACAAGACCACAAACACTTGAATCAAACTGCTTTTTATTATTATGTCAACTCAACCTAGAACTGCCCCAGTGAAAACAATTTGGAGATGGTGGGCATTTGAATTCATGGGACTTCTTTTTTTTCTTTTGGCTCTGTTTCTCTTCTGGTTTCCTGAGAGGGAGGGTTAGTCTGTGTTAGGAGAAGGGCCTAAAATATTTCATATTCATTTCAGTCTGATTCAGTGGACCATGCTGTTTTTAGTCGATTTTCATGTCTATTAGGAGGTTCTGTTTGTCAAGCTTTGATCGAGTACTGTGCCTGTAAATTGACAAGGCGGGAACAAAACAAGTTCGACCTATGTTCCAAGCAGCCGGTCTCCAAAGAACTGATGTTTGAAGACATTTTCAGATGACAAATGCTAGAAATTTTAATTGCCTGTAATAAAGCCTAATGAGTAATCCATCAACAGCACAGAAGGCCCACCATTACAATTGGAACCTTTGTGGCAATTTTCAGGCAACAACCAAAAAGGAGAAGTCAATGGAGCATGGCAATTGAGCTACCCTCTTGCACCCAGGCCATCCCTTGAGAATGGGACTAAGATGCTTTGGTATGCTAGATTACCATCTGACCTATCCAGAGTCTGTGGAATGGAAAGAGGCAGCTGTAAAGTAGTGGTGATAGAGTTAGACCTGGAGTCAGAAGATGTGGGCTCAGAGAATGATTCTGATACATATTGGAGTCAGAGGACCCAGGTTCTAATTTTAACTTTGTCATTCATTAGCTAGGGAACCTTGAGCAAGTTACTTTCACTCTCTAGGCATCTGTTTTTTCATCTGTGAAATGAATAGGCTGCATTAGATATTATTACATATTATACCTTCTGGATATAAAATTCCAACTAAGTCTCAAAAGCAGATGCTTAGTTTCTTTCTACTCAGACAATAATGGATTCCTTTTCTTTCAAATGTGAATTTTCAAAAATTACCTGTGTTCTGTTTCTCTACTTTTTTAAACATAAGAACTTTCCCAGTGAAGTCATTATATCCATGATTCATAGAACCCCAAAAGCTCAGAAGAATCTCAAATTCAGTACATCTCAGTAGAACATTAGCTCCTTGAAGTCAATGGTGGGAAAAATGTGAATTAGATATACCCTTTAAGGTTCTTTCCAGTTGTAAGTCTACAATCTTATGATGATTTTAATTTTATATTTTCACTTTTTCTACTAATTAGAGAGGCAACATAGCATAAGAATTGTCCTCTAAGCCAGGAAAACCAAGGTTCAAGGTATGCATTTGTCACAGACTAGCTATGTGACCCTGGGGAAGGCAGAGAACATTTAACCTGCATTGATAGAGAGGAAGTCTCTTTTCCTGGAAGTTTCTTGTACTATTGTAATCACAGGTCTGGTCCTTATCCCTATCCCATTGGTAATACCCACAACAGTGCCTGGCACATGTTATACAACAAATAAATTCTTTCTGAATGAAGACACAGGTGACCCAAGAGCAATGAGATGATGCATGAAAGTTTTAATTAGAGTATAGTACATTTTTTTAGTCAGTCAATGGAAATTTTACAGAAGGTTTTATATTTGATTCCAGAGGTAATAGGGAACCCCTGGAATTTGTTGAATAGGAAGGGACCATTACCCAATCTGCACTTTAAGAAGATTGATTTGACAGCCAAGTAGAGGATGAAATTGAGTGGGCAAAGACTTGAGGAAAGGTGAACAACCAGAAAGCTAATTATAGTAGTCCAGGAATGTCTATTGCCAAGGCAATATTAACAACACTGATGGTGACCATGAATATTTTGGAGTAGTTCTGAATCACAAAGTAAAAAAGACTCTCCATATAGAAGACAGAAGAAAAACATTTATTCAAACACCAGAAAGCCAAATCCCAACACCAGAAATCCAAATCCATCATAGTAACCAAGAAGTCAATACACATTAGCATTGCAGGGGAAAACCCCCTTCCCAAGCCTTGTTCCCTTTTTCTCTCCCCCCGACCCAGGCCTTCCCAGAAGCAAACACTCACAACACTAGCTGTGCCTGCCTGGCTCCTCTCTCCCCTGACCCTAACCACTCTCACCAACCTCCCAGTTCTGCTCCACCCTTCCTGTTTCACCCTTTCAGCAAGCTCCTCACAATGCATGTGATTTAGGCTTCTATGTGACTTAAACAGGTCATATGGGCATATTAATGGGTGGGAAAGATCTTCAAATCAAGCAAAAATACATTAACAATACAGCACGATTTGATAAGGGTCTGTATCAGAGTGATGGCTATGTTGGAGGAGAGATTGGGGGCATATTCATGAGCTATTGTGAAGGAGAAATTGACACACCTTGGCAAAAGATCAGACACAAGGGCTGAGAAGTTGAGGATGGCACCTAGGTTGTAAACCTGGATGAGTAGGAAGATGGCAGTGTCCTTAACAGTAATATTGACATTTGAAAGGGGAATGGATAGGGGTGGGGATTAGAAGTTCATTTTTGGCTCACATTGAGTTTAAATATAAAGGGAATTCAGTTGGAGATGTCTAATAGGCAACTGAGGATATGAGTCTAGAGGTTAGGGCTAGATAAATAAATCTGAGAGTCATTAGCATAGAGATGATAGTTAAAACCATGGGAACTAGTTGTACTAAGCAAAACAGTACAAAGGTAGGAAGAAAGAAGTGTCAGGACAAATTTTTGGAGACCACTCATGGTTAGTTGGTAGAACCTGTCTGGACAAAGAGGTAGCTATCAAAAGAGATTGAGAAGGAGCAGTCAGATGTATAGGGGGAAAACAAAGCAATTATATTACTTAAATCTAGAGAGAGAATAGTATCAAGGAGAAGAAGGTGATCTGTGGTATCAAAGGCTGTAGAGAGGTCAAGAAAGATTAAGGATGAACAAAGGCCATTAGAGTTGGCAATTATGAAATCACTGGTAATTTTGAAGAGAGGAAGGAAGGAAGGAAGCAAGGAAGCATTTACTACGAGCCAGACACTAAGCAATTTACAAACTCATTTGATCATCACAACAACCCTAGGAGTTAGGTGATATTCTCCACATTTTTACAGTGGAGAAAACAGAGGTTAAGTGACCTGCCAGTAAGCGTCTGAGGTTGAATCTGAACTTAGGTTTTCCTGATTCCAGGTCCAGCATTCTATCCACTCTGCCAACTAACTACTTCTAGAGCAGTTTAAGCTGAATGATGGGATCAGAAGAGAGACGGTAGAGAGTTTATAAAAAAAAAAAAAGGATTGAGAATAAAAAAAAATGGAAACATATATTACAGACTTTCTCCTCAAAAAGTTTAGCCCAAAAACAGGCAGGGAGGGAGGGAGTGGAGAACAGATATGACATGATAGCTAGTGGGATGGAACAAATGCAGTTTCTTTGGAGGATGGAGGAGACATGAGCATATTTGTAGGTAGCTGGTAAATGACTAGTAGAAAGGGAAAAATCTAAGATAAGTGAGAGAGTGGTAATAATAGAGGGGGCAATTTCCTGGAGACTGAAGGATGCGATGGGGTTACTTGTATAGAGGAGTTTGCCTTGCCAGAGAAAAGGATCACCTCATTATGTGAGACTGGAATGAAGGAGAGGTAAGAGTGGCAGAAGTGATGTGAGATGAGAAGAGGGAGCTCTCATAAAATGATCTCAATTTTTTCAGTGAGATAAGAAGCAAAGTTCTCTAGTGATGACTTTATGCACAAGTAGAATTAGAGATATTGTGGAGGACACATATAGCTAGATAAGGAGACTGGTTGGTCAAGTAGCCAACATAAGGTATGTCACACACCTACGTTATATTAAGCAGCCAGATGAAGCCTTCAAGTTAAGTGAATCTTTGCTGGAAAATTTGCCTTTCTGGTTAATCTAGTAAATTGCTAGTTGGGTAGCTAGGTGGCGCAGTGGATAGACTGCTGGACAGGAAGACTCTTCTTCCTGAGTTCAAATATTGCCTCAGACACTTACTAGCTGTGTGACCCTGGGCAAGTCACTTAAACCCTATTTGCCTTGATTTCCTTATCTGTAAAATGTACTGAAGAAGGAAATGGCAAACCACTTTAGCATCTTTGCCAAGAAAACCCTAAGTAGGATCACAAAAAGTTAGACATAACTGAAAAATGTCTTAACTACAACAACAAAATTCCTAGAAGAACCTAGTTCTTCCAGAAAAGCTCTAAAAAGTCATATAATGGACCAATGATTGGGAACACCAAAGAGAACACAAGTAAGCTCCCCTATTCAGTGAAGAGATGCTTTTGAAGATGCTTCAAGGCTTAAGGGCTGATAGGGAAAATACCAAGGGAGGTAGAAACCAGCATGAGGGCAGGCGAACAGAGCCTGAACCCTGGTATGTCAAGAATCCTAAAGCTAAAGCTTCTGTTGGAGTGACACCAAAAATGTTTTGCAACATTTAAAGCCAGGCCCACCAAGAGTCCTGAAGAAGTCCTCCAAAGCTCAAGAGGATCTAGAGCCAGTGAAGGCTTGCAGCCCCCAGGGTACTATTACAAGAGAAAGGCAGATGTATGCTGGTAAACGTTTAGCAACTGGCTGGAGGGTTGGGGGAGCATGGGGATACGTATTTAGGACATACTTTTCCATTTAATCTACATTGTTAATATTTTCTCCATCACTCTCTTAAGTTGGGAAAATCAACAAAATAATCAATCAAGCCCTAATTTGTAGATATGAGATCTAAATGCCTACACTGAAAATTTAATACCCATTCTCAGGAACCCGGTTAGAGCTGGTTGCAGCACACCTCTGGAGTCTGGGAATCTGTAATAGATTTTATACAAGATAGGGTGAAGAAAAGGGCTTTTCACTTGATTTCCAGCTATAACAGGAAGTTGGTGGCTCAATAGATAGATTACTGGGCCTGGAGTCAGAAAGACCTTAGTTCAAATCTTGCCTCACACCCTTACTGGCTAAATGACAATGGGCAAATCATTTAAACTCTGCGTGCCTTAATTTCCTCAGCTGTAAAATAGGAAACAATAATGGCACCTACTTCACAGTGTTGTTGTGAAGATAAAATGAGATAATATTTAGAAAGTACCTGGCACATAGTAAGCACTATATAAATTCATATTCCCTTTTCCTAATAATGACTGCTGTTTAACCTGGAACAGAAGAATTATCAGCAACTGTTTAAAACTAGGATGATACTGGCTAGCTATGTGAGTTCCCTTAACTATAATAGGTCAGAGACCTATGTGATTCAATAGGTTGCAGATCAAATTCTCTGAAATCTTAATCCTGATGTCAGCAGGTATATAAAAGATTCCCTTACAGATTTCCCTTTTTCACCTTGTCATAAACATTAAATAAAAACTTTTTGCCACCATAATGTAGTTCTTGAAGTCCTAGTTCACCCATAATTCAAACCCAGGCCCTCTGAGGGTTTCTGATAGTGTCTAGGAGCCCTAATACAGTATAGTCTCTGATATCCAGTTGAAGTCTTTTGAGGACACAATAAGGTACAGGACCAGTTCCAAGTTGGGGACTGTGCAAGGAAAAGGAGAGACAGTGGCAAGACCAATGCAAGTTGGCTACCGGGAAACAGAGCAGGGATAATGTAGAGCAGAGTGGGACCCACAAGGCTCAGGTAGCTCACAACACTCTCAAGTGAAGGTCCTAACCAGATTAAAAAGTAATTGGGAATTATTTAAGAAAATAAATAAAAATACAATAAATATAGATAATATTACATTTTAAAACTAGTTTAATGTGTAGCCCACAGAGATACTTATGTATGAGTTAGTGGTCCCCATTTTTATTTGAGTTTGATACTACTGCTGTAGAGGGAGAAAAATCCAAATATAATAAAGACTAGAAAGCCAGAAAATCACTTCAGAAGAGTAATTTTACAATCATATAAGAAGATCCTCAGAGAAAGACTGATGTAGCCAGCAGGACTTCAAGAGCCAAAAATTAAATTTAGAGATTTTTTAAAAAGTCAAATTAGAATTATTAAGCAAAAAATGAAAGGAAACATATTTACAACAGAAAGTGGAAAACACCCTGAAAAACAACGAACAATCCTAGAAACCTACTGCAATAACAAGAAATATTAAAATACAATTAAAACACTAGAAAAATTAGAACATGGAAGGTATATACCATCAAAAACAACTGACCTGGAAAACAAGTCAGAGAGATAATTTAAGAATCATCGTTCTTTCTGAAAAAGAAGAACAAATAAAAAAATTCGATACCATATGTTAAGAAATCCTAAAAGAAAATTACTCCAATTTATCAGAACCAGAGGGAAAAGGAAAAATAAATTTCTTTTTAGACTAGCCATGTCTTCCTTCCTCTCAAGACTGATTCCCTCAATTTGCTCCACCACAACACACCATGAGATTACCCTCTTCCTTCTCTCCTACTTTTCAGATTTTTTGAAATGTGTTGTCTTCCCTATTAGAATATAAACTCCTTGATCTCAAAGACTGTATTATTTTAGTATTCCCAGCATTTAACACAGCTCCTTAAATATATGCTTAATTAATGCTTATTGATTTGACTTGTTGACATGAAAAAGAATCTATCAACAATTTCCTAGTAGAAACTACTAATTAAAAATGCCCAAGAATGCCATAGACCAAATCTTTAACTTCTAGGTAACTAAACTATGCCTGATCTTTGAACAATGAATACCTGTACTGGTTACATACACCAAAGAGATCCTAGATCTATTCAAATCCTTTGGAAGAATGATGGTATAGCCATACCCAGTGGCTGTAACCACACCTTTATTGCTCCAGTGTGCTGTCCTCATTTCAAATTCCTGAGTAATTACAGGATGTTGTAGTTGGAATGGACATCATTCAAATCACCTTGACCAGAATGTCCATACCTTATGACCCATAGATTCCACTGCAAAGACATATGCAGCAAGGCAGTCGATAACTCAAAGAAAAGCTTTATTTATACCAGAATATTTAAATTCCTTTTTGTGGTATAAAAATAATTAGAAATAAAGTAGATGAATATCAAATGGGGAATAGACAAAGTAATTGTCGTGCATGAATATAATATAATTATTCTATAAGAAATGATGACTATGATGAACACAGAGAAACATGCTTCTATGAACTGATGTAAAGCAAAGTAAGCAGAACCAATAAAATAATATTTGAAATGGCTACGACAGTGTAAATGGAGAGAACAATGATGGTAACAACGCAATTGAACCAGAATAATGTGAAATTGCAATAATGAAGCTTAGCCCTAAAGATGATGTTTGAGAAGAGAGCAGCTTGACTTCTTCACAGAGGGGTACTTTGTTGTGGAACACTATGTAGAAAGTCAGACTTTTAAAATATCTTATTCTTGAGAAAATTTTTTTCCTTCTCTATTTCAAGGGATGACTCTGTGAGGGAATAATGTGTGGGATACATTGGGGAATGTAGGTGATGTCAAAGAAAAAACTATCAATACTTTTTTTTAAAGAAATCACCTATCTTAAAACCCTCATTTTACAGAGGAGGAAATAAAGGATCAGAAAGGAGAAATAACTTGCCCATGGTCACACAGGTAGAAAATAACAGGTGGCATTTGAACCCACAACTTCTGATTCCATGCCCAGAGTTCTTTCAAACTGAACTGAATAATAGTCTTCATCTTTACCAATAAAGCCTTCAGTGTGTATTTATTGTTGATTTTTTTCTTGATCTTTTTTGAAATTCTTCAAATGGAATTTGGACCTATTTGATTAGTTGTAAACTATCCTTTGTGACCAATTTGTTGGGTTCATTTTTACCAAGAAGATGGTGGAAATAATCATTAAGGGATCTAACCTCATCACTGTGCTTTACATCTATATATCTAATGCACTACAATGTTCAAGTGCCACCTCTTACGTTCGGTCTTTCTTGATTCCCTCCCATCTGCTAGACCTCCCCCTCAAATTACCTTGTATATATTTTGTATATGTTTATATATGTATATGCTGTTACCTCTACAAAGTCCTTGAAAGTCCAGAATGCCTCATTTTTGTCCTTATTTCCCTTATACCTGGCATAGTGCCTTGAACACAGTAGGTAATTAATAAGCGCTTGCTGATCATAAGATCATAGAAGTAGGAATGGAAAGGCTTTTTGGAGTCAGTTATTCCAAATGTCCTTATTTTGAAAGTAAGGAATCTGACTTTAGTTGCCTTTTCCATACTTACATAGGTAGTAAGTATAGAAGGCGGGAACTGAACCCAGATCTCTTGACTCCCAAATCAGCTTTTTTTTTTTTTTTTGCATTTTATCAGACTAATTTCTGTTCATTTTCAATACAGTGGAAAACCCAATTTCTCCTGTTCTTGCAATTAAAAAAATAAAAAGTGTATCATAATTCCTGAGTACCTAAATAAGTACTGACAACTCTCATTTGTAGAGCACGTCACATTAAAGTTGATAAAGCCCTTTCCTCACACTGCCCCAGTAAGTTAGATTCTGCCTAGTATTGCTATCATACTCATTTAACATGAGACAAGTAAAGCTTAATGGCTTGCTGATGGTTAGAAAACTAATAGTTGGGAGAAGCAGGATTTGAATCCAGGTCTCCAGACTCTAAGTCTGGTACTCTCCACTAAACACCAAAGCATTATGCGTACATGAAAAGAAAAGAAGTTGTTGTATATTGATTATTTTCAAGATAATTAAGTCTTGCTTACTTAAAACACAACACTTAAAAAAAAAAAAAGTTCGGTCATGTCTGACTCCTTGATTGGGGTTTTCTTGACAACGCTATGGAGTGGTTTTCCATTTTCTTCTTCAGCTCACTTTACAGATGAAGAAACTGAGGAAAACATGGGTAAGGGACTTGCCCAGGGTCGCATAGCTAGAAAGTATTTGATCCTGGATTTGAAATCAGGTATTCCTGAGTCCATGACCTGTGCCCCCCACTTTCTCTATCTACTTTGTCACTTAACTGTACCCCCTTCCCCAAATAAAAATGAACTTTTTTCAAGTAGACTCTTTCCTTATATGGCTCTTGGTAAATTGACATTCTTTGAAAGGATCTACTGTATTACATACTTCCCTGCCTTCACAAAGCAAGGACATATAATAATTTAATGGTATTTGATGTCTCAGAATTATCATGATAATATTCAATCTTGGGGCTAAAAGGAACTTCAGCAAGCCTGGCCAGTGCCTAACCAGAAACCCCCTCTGCGACATCCCCAACTAGTGGTCATTCAGCTTCTACTTAGAGATCTCCAATAATGAGAAGCCCCTCTTTGAAGGAATTCCATTCATTTCATTCTATATTGGTTCTACTTGTTAGCATCTTTATATGGAACCAAAACTCTCTACCTCTCTAACTCCCATATCTATTTCATAGAAATTGTTGTTTAGACACACCTTCCCATTCTATATTTATGTAGTTGCTCTTGGAGCTCAGCAATAGCACTTTATGTTTGTCTTCATAAAATTTCATCTTATTCGACTGAGAACATAGTTTTACTCTCTCAAGATCTTTGGGACAGTAAATCCATTTACAGATTATTTCCACTTTGTAAGAATTCTCTTGTAACAAAATAGCAGTTAAGTAAAGCTAATAATACAGTGACCTCATCTGAAACTGGATGCACCGCATTCAGGCTTGAGAAGTATTAGATGGCCCTTCCAGCATTGTGCCATCAGTGTATTTGATAATCACATCACATGTCCCCACCTGATAAACTGACAATATATTGGTATAGCACAAGGGGAAAAGTAGATCACCTTGGCATTATACTAGAGTCTTCTTAATAGGCTAATATTGATTCATTAATAACTATTCTTTGGGTACAATCAATCAATTCATTCCTCAACCAGTTAATTTATAGTCTAGTCAATGTCCCTTTATCTTGATCTATTAAACACTTTCTGTCTTATTGTGCTGTGCCAGGTATTGGGAACCCAAGGTGAAACAAGAAATGGTGAATATCAAGGATTACACCATTCCATAATGTAGTGATACCCTCAAATCTTTTGGGGCAACTCTAAATTTCTGTTCCTTTTAGGAACTCTTTTCAACACAATCATCATCCACAGTCCTACAGGACTCATGGTGAAACATGCTACCCATCTCTTGGTAGATAGGTGGTAGCCCCACAGTGATGACTGAAGCATTTTATTTTTTGGGCATTGGTAATGTGGGAATTTGTTTTGCTTGGCTACTGTAATGGTGATTTGAATTGGAAAATCTTTCCTATTAATTAATAGGCCCAATAATTCACATGGAGCTTGTGGTGGGCGAAGTTTGCTGAATAGGAAGAGCAGGAAGAGGCAGAGCTAGAGTAGATCTGAGAGGATGTTTATCTTGAGAGCAGTCAGAACTAGGAAGGATGCAGGCTCCTGACTAGCATGTGATTGCTTGTGATTTTGTTGAAGAGGGCCTGCTTGTGATGAGCACAATGGGCCTGTGGGAAGCTTAGCAGGGGGACAGCTTGCGGAGAATGTTGTCCTCTGCCTTGTTATTGTGTATAAATTTGGGTCTGATGTGTGACGGATTTGGATCTGACTAAATGTTTTGTTTCTGCCTTCCAGGTGAAAAGTCTGTGGTATTTCGCAATTCTGAATTGCGCCATGATATTAATGGCTGCCATTGGTGCTACAGCTACAGATGTGTATGACTGGTTTTGTTTTTCTTGCTTTCTCAGAGGAGTGGGCTGGATAGGAGGGAAAGGAGATATAGAAAAGGGAGAATCAGGAGTTGAAAAAAATTTTGAAGTTAAATTAAAAATAGAATATTCATGTTATATGATTCTCTATAAGGCTGCTAACTCTACACAACATATTTATGCCAATAATACTGAGATTTTTTTAGCTTAATCTGTACTTATCATTCTCTGTCCCCCTTATTGTCAGTCTGTCAATTATCACTTCTTAGTACTGTTCATGTGTCCACATGTAGTTCTTTCCTTCCTTTTAATTTGCCACTCTTAAATCTCCGGCAAACTTTAAAAGTAGTTTGCCAAGGCTTTTAGATATTTATGTAAAGTAAGAGTAAATAAGCCCTAATTAAGGGTTCAAGAAGGGCCAGTCATGAGTCAAATAAATGAACTAAATTTATCACATGACACCCAATTTGACTTCCCAGAGTCCTTTGGGGGAACAGGGCACAGCATAGCTCTTTGCTTTTGGCAAAGTTCCATATAACTGAGGTTACTAGTTAAGTGTTCATTACATCACTATCCACTATTCTATCTACAACATACAATTTAAAAATTTTAATATTATTATATCAAGTATTTGATATTATTAATATTTTTAAAAATTAAAAACTTTTAAAACCAAACTTTAAAAATAATTTTCCTATTCTGATTCCCTCTTTTCAAACTTAACATGCAGAGTCAGGAATGGAATTTAGGGAAGATAGGGCACTAATCTTGGCATGAGGAACATCTAGGTTCATGTCCATCTCAGACACCTACTTTCTTTGTAACCCTGGACAAGTCATTTAACTTCTCTGGGACTTGTCTGCAAAATAATAGCAGTAGATTTTATATTTTCCAGAGTTCTTTCTATCTCTATAGCAATGATCCTCAGATCCTTTATGGATTCTGTAAACTCAGAGTATCAAATTTCAAGTAATAAACCAAACTGTGATTTCATAGAATACATCATTTCAGAGAGACTTTAGAACACAGAAAATTAACTATCAGAGCTAATAGGGACTAAAGAATAGGGACTATCAAAGTCAAAGATAGTGAGACAACAAGCATTTATTATGTACCAGACACTGGGGAGACAAAGAAAGGAAACCAAACAAACAAACCACAGTCCCTGGACTTGAGTTTACATTCTAATTGGGAAAATTTTATGCAAAAAATAAATAAATAAAACAACCCAAAACAAGCAAAATAAAACAATTGTATATACAAGATATATACAGGGAGCCAAGATGGCGAAGTAGAAAGACGCACATACACACAGCTCCGAGCCCACAACCCACAGAGCGGCTAGAGGGGACCAAGCCAGGGCGAATTCTGCACCCAGAGACCACAGAGAATTGGAGCAAGGGAGATTCCTGCTCCGGAGGGACCTGCGGACCTCTCGCGGGGGGTCCTTCGCGCCGCGGACTGGGCACCGGGACGGGGAGCAGAGTGCGGCCCTGCTGCGGCCGGGACACTGAGGGGAGGAGATCCGAGAGGGCTACAGGAACGGGATCTCCAGCGGCCACGCGGGTCCCCCCACCCACAGAGGGACCTGCAAACCTCTCGCAAAAGGTCCCTCGTGCTGCAGACGCGGAGCCCAGCCCGGACCTGCGGCGGCGGCGGCGGCGGCAGCCACGGCTCCGAGAGGCACAGATCTGAGAGGGCTCCGGAGGCGGGATCTTCAGCGGTGGCATGGGCCCCCCCACCAACAGGTGACTGATGGGGGTGGGTGAGAGAGTCTCTTTGGCGAGTTGAGAGGGGAGTGGGGTGCCCCCATGGCCCGGCCCCCCCGGGAGATAGAAGCTGAGAGGCGGCTGCAGACAGGGGCTCCCCAAGCGGGCGGAGCCTGGATCCATTGTGGAAGGTCTGTGCATAAACCCCCAGAGGGAACTATGCCTGAGAGGCGGCCCTGCCCCTGACCACCTGAACTTAATTTTCAAACTGAATAGCAGCCCTGCCCCGGCCAAAAATCCTAAGGCGGGAAGCAGCATTTGAATCTCAGTCCCCAAACGCTGGCTGGGAGGACCAGGAGGAGAGTTGGGTGTGAGGAGAACATTCAGAGGTCAGGCCACTGGTTGGAGAAAATGCCAAGAAAAGGGAAAAGAAATAAAACTATTGAAGGGTACTTTACTGGAGAAAAGACACTTCCTCCCTTCCTTTCTGATGGGGAGGAACAATGCTTGCCATCAGGCAAAGACACAGAAATCGAGGATTGTGTCCCAGCCCACCCAATGGGCTCAGGCCATGGAAGAGCTCAAGAGGAATTTTGAAAATCAAGTTAGAGAGGTGGAGGAAAGACTGGGAAGGGAAATGAGAGGGATGAGGGAGAAACATGAAAAGCAGATCAGCTCCCTGCTAACGGAGAACCAAAAAAATCTTGAAGAAATTGACACCTTGAGAACTAGCCTAACTCAGCTGGCAAGGGAGGTGCAAGGGGCCAATGAGGAGAAGAATGCTTTCAAAAGCAGAATTAACCAAATGGAAAAGGAGATTCAAAAGCTCACTGAAGAAAATAGATCTTTCAAAACTGGAATGGTACGGATGGACACTAAGGACTTTTCGAGAAAGACAGATATCTCAGAACATACCGCGCAGATTCGAAAAATGGAAGATAATGTGAAATATCTTATTGGAAAAACAACTGACCTGGAAAATAGAATCAGGAGAGACAATGTAAAAATTCTGGGACTACCTGAAAACCATGATCAAAAGAAGAGCCTAGACATCATCTTCCATGAAATTATCAAGGAAAACTGCCCTGAGATTCTAGAACCAGAAGGCAAAATAAATATTCAAGGAATCCGCAGAACACCGCATGAAAGAGATCCAAAAAGAGAAACTCCTAGGAGCATTGTGGCCAAATTCCAGAATTCCCAGGTGAAAGAGAAAATATTGCAAGCAGCTGGAAAGAAACAATTCAAGTATTGTGGAAATACAATCAGGATAGCACAAGATCTGGCACCCTCTACATTGAGGGATAGAAGGGAATGGAATAGGATATTCCAGAAGTCAAAGGAACTAGGACTGAAGCCAAGAATCACCTACCCAGCAAAACTGAGTATAATACTTCAGGAGAAAAAATGGTCTTTCAATGAAATAGAAGACTTTCAAATTTTCCTGATGAAAAGACCAGAGCTGGAAAGAAAATTTGACTTTCAAACACAAGAATGAAGAGAAGCATGAAAAGGCGAACAGAAAAGAGAACTAAAGTTGAACTGTTTACATTCCTACATGGAAAGACAATATTTGTAACTCTTGAAACATTTCAGTATCTGGGCACTGGGTGGGAGTACACACACACACATATGCACACACGCACACATACATAGAGACAGAGTGCACAGAGTGAATTGAAGAGGATGGGATCATATATTAAAAAAAAAATGAAATCAAGCAGTGAGAGAGAAATATTGGGAGGAGAAAGGGAGAAGTTATATGGGGCAAATTATCTCTCATAAAAGAGGCAAGCAAAAGACTTATTAGTGGTGGGATAAAGAGGGGAGGCAAGAGAAAAACATGAGGTCTACTCTCATCACATTCCACTAAAGGAAAGAATATAATGCACACTCATTTTGATAGGAAAACCTATCTCATAATACAGGAGAGTGGGGGACAGGGGCACAAGCAGGGTGGGGGGGAGGATGGAGGGGAGGGCATGGGAAGGAGAATGCAATACGAGGTCGACACTCATGGGGAGGGAAAGGACCATAAGAAAATAGAAGTAAAGGGGGACAGGATAGGATGGAGGGAAATATAATTAGTCCTATACAACACAACTAGTATGGAAATCATTTGCAAAACTAAACAGATATGGCCTATATTGAATTGCCTGTCTTTCAAGGGGAAGGGGTGGAGAGGGAGGGAGCTAAGGAGGTTAGAACTCAAAGTGTTAGGACCAAATGTAATGTTCTTACCACTGGGTAACAAGAAATACAGGTTAAGGGGTCAAGAAAGCTATCTGGTCCTACAGGACAAAAGAGAAGACGGAGACAAGGGCAGGGAGGGAGGATAGAGGAGAGAGCAGATAGGTCACAGGGGCAATTAGAAAGCTCGGGTTTTGGGGGGGGAGGGGATAAAAGGGGAGAAAATTTGTAACCCAAAATTGTGTGAAAATAAATGTTAAAAATTAATAAAAAAAAAAAAGATATATACAGTAGATATAGAAGGAGATCCCAGAAGTAAATCACTACATTCATATGAAAAAATGCTCTAAATCACTATTGATTAGAGAGATGCAAATCTAAACATCTCTGAGGTACCACATCACACCTATCAGTTTGGCTAACATGATAAAACAGGAAGATGATAAATGTTGGAGAAAATGTGGAAGAGGTGGAACACTAATTTATTGTTGGTGGAGTTGTGAGCTGATTCAGCCATTCTGGAGAGCAATTTAGAACTACACTCAAAAGGCTACAAAAATGTGCATACCCTTTGACCCAGCAATATCGCTTCTAGGACTGTATGGCAAAGAGATCATAAAAATGGGAAAGGGTCCCACATGTACAAAAATATCTATAGCAGTACTCTTTGTGGTGGCCAAAAACTGGAAATCAAGGGGA
This sequence comes from Notamacropus eugenii, assembly GCF_028372415.1. Classification (NCBI taxonomy): domain Eukaryota; kingdom Metazoa; phylum Chordata; class Mammalia; order Diprotodontia; family Macropodidae; genus Notamacropus; species Notamacropus eugenii. Next base: position 407,293,356 of record NC_092872.1, read on the forward strand.
TGTCCATCCATTGGGGAATGACTGAACAAGTTGTGGTGTATGAATGTAATGGAATACTATTGTGCTATAAGAAATGATGAACAAGAAGACTTCAGAGAGGCCTGGAAGGACTTATAGGAATTGATGCTGAGTGAAAGGAGCAGAACAAGGAGAAATTTGTACTCAGCAATAACCACAGTGTGCGAGGAATTTTTCTAGTAGACTTAGTACTTCACAGCAATGCAAGGGCCTAAAAAATTCCTAATGAACTCTCGAGGCAAAACGCTTTCCACACTCAGAGAAGGAACTATGGAATCAGATTGCAGAATGAAGCAGACCATATTCTCTTGTGTTATGTTTTGCTTTGTTTTATGGTTTCTCTCATTCATTTTAATTTTTATGCAATATGACTAAGGTGAAAATGTATTTAATAAGAATGTATGTGTAAAACTTATGTACTAGAAATACATTCTAGAACTCCCTTGGGGAGGAAGTGGGGAGGGAGGGGGGAAAGAGGGGGAAGGAGAGGAAAAAATCTAAGATATATGGAAGTGATTATAAAAACTGAAAACAAATAAAATAATTAAAAAAAGAGAAACTTAGGAAAAGTAGAAAGTAGTCTGACAGAAACTAGTCATAGGCCATTATCTCACACTGTATGACAAGATAAGCTCAAAACGGAAGAATAATTTAGACATAAAGGGTGTTATCATAAACAGATTAGAGGAGCAGGGAAGAAATTACCTGTCAGATCTATGGAGAGTGGAAGAGTTTAGGCCAAACAAGGGGCAAAGGACGTAAAATGGGTAATTTTCATTACATAAAATTTAAAAGTTTTTACACTAAAAAAAACCAATGCAGTTTAAATTAGAAGTAAAGCAAGAAAATAAGAAAAATATTTGCAGCAAGTGTTTCTGATTGTCTCATTTTTTACATGAATTTATTTATGTTTAGTTTTCAACATTCATTTCCACAAGAGTTTGAGTTCCAAATTTTCTCCTCAGCTTTCCCATCAGCCGCACCCTAAGGGAGCAACTAGGTGATGCAGTGGATAGAGAACCAGTGCAGGACTCAGGAGGACCTGAGTTCAAATCTCACCTCAGACACTTGACACTCACTAGCTGTGTGACCTTGGGCAAGTCACATAACCCCATTTGCCTCATCCTGGGTCATCTCCAGTCATCTTGATGAATATCTGGTCACTGGATTCAGATGGCTCTGGAGGAGAAGTGAGGCTGGAGACCTGCACAGCCCTCCCTCACTCAAAACAAAGTCAAGTGCAAGTCATGTCATTATTTCTCTGACAGCATAGTCTTCTTCAGCAATGAAGGATGAACACACATACTCCAAGATGGCATGCATTCTGATTACCCCTTTCCCCAGTTTGCTCTCCTTTTTATCACCCCACTTTTTTCCCCTTCCCCTTTACTTTATTGAAGGGCAAGACAGATTGCTACACTCCATTGGCTGTATATCTTATCTCCCAGTTGCATGTAAAAACAGTTCTTTAACATTTGTTTTTAAAACTTTGAGTTCCAAATTTTCTCCCTTCTTCCTTCCTCACCCATCCCCATAGAGAAGCAAGCAATTCAATGCAGGTTATACATCTGTAGTTATGGAAAACACCTCCATAACAGTCATGCTGTGGAAGACTATATTTCTCTCCAACCTACTAAGCCCCCACCCAATTATTCTATTTTCTCCTTTGACTCTGTCCCTTTTGAAAGTGTTTACTTCTGACTACTCCTTCCCCCAATCTGCCCTCCCTTCTACCATCCTCCTCCTTCTTATCCCCTTGCCCCCTACTTTCCTTAAGATAAGATACCCAATTGAGTGTGCATGTTATTCCCCTCCTTAACCAAATCCAATGAGAGTAAGGTCCACTCATTTCGTCTCACCTCCCCCCTCTTCACCCTCCATTGTGGAACATTTTTCTTGCCTCTTTTATGTGAGTTAATTTATCCCATTCTATCTCTCCCTTTTTCCTTCTCCCAATATATTCCTCTCTCACCCTTTAATTTTATTTTTGGATATCACCCCTTCATATCCAACTCACTCTGTGCCATCTATCTATCTATCTGCTTATTTATTTCTTCCAACTACCCTAATATTGCGAAAGGTTTCATGAGTTACAGATATCATCTTTCCATGTAGGAATATAAACAATTCAACTTTAATAGGTCTCTTATGATTTCTCTTTTCTTTTTACCTTTTCATGTTTCTCTTGATTCTTGTATCTGAAAGGTCTTTTCATCAAGAATTCTTGAAAGTCCTCTATTTCATTGAATATCCATTTCCCTGCTGAAGGATTATATTCAGTTTTGCTGGGTAGATGATTCTTGGTTTTAATCCTCTCTTCTCTGACCTCTGAAATACCATATTCCAAGTCCTCTGATCCCTTAGTGTAGAAGCTGCTAGGTCTTGTGTTATCCTAATTGTAGTTCCACAATACTCAAATTATTTCTTTCTGGCTGCTTGCAATATTTTATCCTTGACCTAGGAACTCTGGAATTTGGCTAAAATACTCCTAGGACTTTTCATCTTAGGATCTCTTTCTAGAGGTGATCAGTGGATTCTTTCCATTTCTATTTTATCCTCTGGTTCTAGAAATTTAGAGCCATTTTCCTTGATAATTTCTTGAAAGATGATGCACAGGCTCTTTTTTTGATCATGGTTCTTAGGTAGTTCAATAATGTTAAAATTGTCTCTCTTGAATCTATTTTCCAGGCCAGTGGTTTTTCCAATGAGATATTTCACACTGTCTTCTATTGTTTCATTCTTTTGGTTCTGTTTCATACTTTCTTCATTTTTCATAAAATCATTAGCTTCCATTTGCTCCATTCTAATTTCCAAGGAATTATTTTCTTCAGTGAGCTTTTAGACCTTCTTTTCCTCCATTTTACAATTGTGTTTTTTAAGACATTCTTCTCCTCATTGACTTTTTGGACTTCTTTTGCCATTCGGGTTAGTCTATTTTTTAAGGTGTCATTTTCCTTAATTTTGGGGGGTCTCAAGCTGTTAACTTGATTTTCATGATTTTCTTGTATCACTCTCATTTCTCTTCCCAATTTTTCCTCTACTTATCGTACTTGATTTTCAAAATCCTTTTTGAGCTCTTCAATGACTTGTGACCGATTCACATTCCTCTTGGAAGTTTTGGATTTGGGAGCTTTGCCTACTGTTCTTTTCTGATTGTATGCCCTGATCTTCCTTGTCACCAAACTAAGATTCTATAGTCTGAGTTCTTCTATGATGTTTACTCATCTTCCCAGCCAAACACTTGATTTTCTAACTTTTGTCAAGGTTGGACTCTAATTCCAGTGGCAGTGGGGGTGGATGTAGTGTCCCAAGCTTCAGGGTTATTGTATCAGTCTCTCAATTCCCCACAGTTTGTTGGCCCAGAGCTCAGGAAGCAGCCCCTGCCACTGCTGCTGCTGCTGCTGTTTTCCCACTGACCTTTTTGGCATTTGTGGGTTGAGAAGTCTGGAAAATGCCACAGCTGCCAATGATTCAGTTCCCAGAGGCCTGTTTCAGCCCATCTGTGCCTGTGTAACCCATGCCAGATTGCACTCCGCTTCCTACCTGGTGTGAGACACCCTTCCTATTGACTTTCCAGGTTGTTTTGGGCTGGAGATTTGTTTCACTCTGTCATTTTGTGGGGTTCTGTAGTTCTAGAATTTTTTAGAACCATTTTTACAGGTATTTGGAGTACTTTGGAGGAGAGTTCTAGGAAGTCCCTGCTTTTACTCCATCATCTTGGTTCCACCCCCCCCCCCCCCCACAAATGGTCTCATTTCTAAAATATTTAGGGAATTGAATCAAATTTACAAGATAAGGGCAATTCCCCAATTAAAAAATGGTCAATGGATATAAATAGGTAATTTTCAGAGAAAGAAATCAAAACCATCAATAGTCATTTAAAAAATTGCTTGAAATCCCTACTAATTAGAGAAAGGAAAACTAAAACAACCCTGAATTATCATTTCTCAATCATCAGATTGTCTAAGATAACCCGAGGAAAATGGCAAATGCTGGAGGGGAAATGTGAAAAGTAGGTACATAAATGCACTGTTGGTGAATCTGTGAACTAGTCCAACCATTCTGGAAAATAATTTGGAACTATGCCCCCAAAGCTATTAAACTATGCACCCAACAATATTGTTTTTGTACCTATACTCTAAGAAGATTAAAAAAAGAAGAAAAGGAACCATTTGCATAAAAACGGTTGTAGCAGCTCTTCTTGTGGTGGCAATGAATTAGAAATGATGGGGATACCCATCAATTGGGGAATGACTGAACAAGTTTTGCTACATGAATGTGATGGAATAACATTGTGCCATAAGAAATGTTGAAGGGATGGCTTCAGAATAACCTGAGAAAATTTAGATGAATTGATGCAAAGTGAAGTTATCAGAACCAGGAGAAAAATCTACATAGTAATAATAATATTGTAACAATGATCAACTGTGAAAGACTTAGTAACTCTGATCAACACAATAACCCACCATAATTCCAAAAGACTCATGATGAAACATGTTACACCTTGAAATAGAGAACTGCTGGACTCAGAATACTGAGTGAAGCATTTTTCTTCCTTCTTTCCTTCCTTTCTTCCTTCCTTTTTCTTCTTGTTTTTTTTTTTTTTATAAAGCATAGCTAATACTTTTTTTTTTGCATTCTCATTTGAGGGAGGAGGAGGTAGAGGGAAAAGAGATAGTTTGAAACTGAAAAAAATTTAAGAAGAATAAAAAAATCTATGTGCTTATGTATACATATCATATGTATAAAAATGTATATGTAAAAGAATTTGTCTTGACAAGAAGTCCTGCTTTTTCATGTGAGACAGAGCTGTAGAAGTAGGTAATGAGGGAAGACACCTGAATCATGTTAGAGAAAGAGAAGAGGAGAAGGAGATTTCAGTGAATTTCCTTATTTTAAATTATCCAATAATAGTTAGTAATGACTATTTCTTCTTTTCTCAAGGCACAAGACAGTCCACAGGAAAGTAAGGTGGAGAGAAAGAGAGGAGGGACAGAAGGAAAAGAAGAAAGAGAAAGACAAAAGAGAAGAAGAGGGGTAGGGAAGTAGCTGGCAATCCACTATGGTGTGGGGCAGCTAGGTGGTGGATAGAGATAGTGGATAGTGGATAGAGCACCAGTGCAGGAGTCAGGAGGACCTGAGTTCAAATCTCACCTCAGACATTTGACACTTACTAGCTGTGTGATCTTGTTCAAGTCACTTAACCACAATTGCCTCATCCTGAGTCATCTCCAGTCATCCTGATGAATATCTAGTCACTAGATTCAGATGGCTCTGGAGAAGTGAGGCTGGTGACCTGCACAGCCCTCGCTCACTCAGAAACAAAGTCAAGTGCAAGTCATGTCATTATTTCTCTGATGGCATGATCTTCTTTGGCAAGGAAGGATGAACACACAATGTAACTAAAATGCTCTGAAAAAAGAAAGAAGGGGAGGAGAAACATTTGTTAATCATCTATTATGTACCAAGCAAGTGCTTTACAAATATTAGCTCATTTGATCCTCGCAATAACCCTAAGAGAAAAGTCCTATTACTACCTCCAACTTACAGATGACAAAACTCAGGCAGTCAAAGGTGAAGTGACTTGCCAGAGTCACTCAGCTAATAAGTATATAAGGCTGGATTTAAACTCAGGTCAGTCTTCCTGACTCCAGGCCCAGAGAGAACTCTGTCCACAGTTGCCTCTATGAGGACCTGTGTGTGAATCCCTGACTCTGCTACTTCCTATTGTTCTGACTCTGGCAGATTCCATTACTCTAGGTAATTTTTAGTTGATTACAGAAGTGAAGAATTTCAAATCATAAAAGGAGTCCAAGTGGTAGGGTGGAAAGAGTGATTTAGTGTCAAAGTTTTGGGATTTGAATACTGACTGTCCTCTGCAATTTAGGTACTATACAACCTTGGACAAACCCTTTTGTGAACATCAGCTACAAAACAAAACAAACGCAACAACAAAACAGAGTGTAATACTGTCACTCTTCCAAATCCTCCCTTAGTCAGTCCTCAGTGAGGTTTTCCACAAACTTTGCAATACTGGACTGCTCTCCTTTGTTTGAGTTTGCTTCCAGAAGAGAATAAAAGCCACCTAGGGCTTCTATCGTATTGCCAGGATTAGGTTTTTGTCAGAAAGATACTGGTCTTTTTATTCTTCTGTTGGCTTTAAAAGAAGGGGTGTGTGTGTGTGTGTGTGTGTGTGTGTGTGTGTGTGTGTGTGTGTGTGTGTGTGTGTGTGTGTGTGTGTGTAGAGGAGGGGGGAGAAGTTGCAGGAAAATACCAATCCATACTGCACCTTCATAGGAAAGGGGAAAAAAAAGATAATTACACTTTGCCCCCAGGTCCTGACTGATTGGTGAGTCTCTCAGACACTGTAAGTAGGCGCCACAAATTGTGTAAGCTCTGACCTGTTGGCAGGCTGCCTAGTTCACATGACAGTGATATCTGATGGTTTTGGCAAGGCAGAGGTGAGACGGAAAGGTGCCTAGGAACCAATAGACAAAGAATTAGGGCTGCGGTTAGGGGTAGGTGAAGTATTTTAAAAGGGATAATAATTTTGAAGGCATCTCATTATATGATCTTTGGGGTATATCACCTACCATGCATCTGGGGGAAGAGGAAGAATGAGGGATGCATTTTGTTTAGAGCTTTAGCTGGAGCCATTCAATTCAGCTGATATGGAGAGCCTTCTCTGTGTAGGGCCCAGTGCTTTGGACTATATATATTCATAATCTCGTAATGCTTACCTTAAAGCACTGGGGGAGGAGAAGGAAAGGGAGACATATGTCAACAAATTGATATGATACAAGTGTTCCTTTTCTATCTCTTCTGAACCCAAGGTTAGACCAACTGGATTTCGTAGCCCTGCTGTTCAGAAATGAGCCTCTCACATAGTAGGGCTTAAGGAATAGTTGTTGATTTCGAAACAGCATAGGCTCATGAGAGGCAGGTATATAAAGAGAAACACTAACCAAGGTTACTAATTGCCAAGGATACTTAGCCAGAACAAATATATTTGAGCTTACAGTCAACATTGACTCCAAAACAATCAATATTTATCATGTCCTAAATATCCCAAAACACCAGGCTACATCACAATATCCCATTATTTCTGTTTCATATGAGAGCCAGTAGTGCCTTCCACAAAGTGAGGGCATGCTCACTAGGATAGTTAGCTCATAAAATATATCTCAGTGATTTTATTGTTAGCATTATAATGTAACCTAGGTTGTATCAAAATATTACAAAGGGTTCCAATAATAGGTCAGTATGTCAGAATTCTCCAGTGGGGTCTCCCAAATGTACTCTTGTGGTCATTTACAAACAAGTCAGTTTAGACACAAAGCATTCAAGAAGCATCAGAATATCCTTGACCTTGAGGTGGGCATTTTATCTGAACCAGATGTTAGATGTAAGCACAAAAAAGAAGTAATTTTAGGAGTTGATAGGGCAGATGCCCATGAGTGGTAGGGAGAAGGGAAGCATATGATATGGCCAAGGTCATGTGAGTGGTAAGTGGTACTCATTCTAGAATACTAGGATTCTAGATCATCTAGTCTCACCTGTTGATTTTAAGGATGAGGAAATTAGAAAGCAGACAACAAAAAATAAAGCCAGACTACTCAGCTAGTTCGGGATTGAGCAGAAATTTGAATCTTGAACAAGTCACCTCATTACTCCACATTTTAGCATCCTCATTTCGAAGAGACGAGTCTGGATTAAATGATCTCACGAGCCCTTGTGCCTGGCACACCAGGCTCTAACAAAGTGAGCCTTTGCCTTAGCTTCACCAGAACCGGGCCTCCACCTCATTTCTCTGTGTCTCCACACCACAGTATCATGCTGAAAACCCCTCTTACTTCTGATTCCATCATGTGTGCTGCCATCTCCACTTCTCTTTAGTTCCTTGAGGTTTGTTTGGAGATGTATTCCCAGAACTTTGCACGATGCCAGACATATAGTAAGCACTCAATGGAAGCTTTCTCTACCTATCTATCTACTTGCTATCAAATGAAATGATATTTGTAAAAAAGTGCTTAGCACAGTCCCCGACACGCAATAGGAATTACATAAATGCTTATTGCCTTGCCTTCCCTTCTCCTCAATTTATTGAGATCTGTGGTTCTATGAAATCACATCTTTTAATTGCAAATCTAGTGTTCTGTTTACTATATCACATGCCATTTGTAAAATGTAACCTAACTGACCAAATGACTCTGGGGAACAATATTCCCACCACCCTCTTCAATTTGGGGTAATTGTGTTTGAACCTTCAGTTCTAAGCCATGCTCCACTGACTGATTAATTGAGCCTATGTGCCAAGATCCTGACTCCATCAAGGTGGAACTCAGAGGTGGAGACAGGATGGTACCAGAATCTGGTCATCAGATAACACAGGATAAGAGGATTGTTTTCAGATTCATACTCAGGGAAAGGTATTCCATGCTTACTCCCTTTGGTCCCTCCAACCCCCAATACCTGACAATTATTAACTTACAAGTCTTTGTTATCTCAGGTTATTTCAGACAAAGTGACAAAGTGGGTGGTCAATTAAGGACAGCAAAGGATAAGACCCCTCCTCCTTATCATCTTCCCCTTTTACACACACACACACACACACACACACACACACACACACACACCCCAAGCAGAAGATTCCATCAGGACAATTTTTGTTCAACTTTTCTCCAGCTAAATATTGGCTTCAACATGACTGAACATATGCTTAAGGAGAACATAATGTGGCAAGGTGTGAAGGAGGAAGATCCATCAGCTAAGATACAGGAGACGTAGGTTAGAATTGTACTTTACACTTATTAACCAAAAGACTTTGGGCAAGCCACTTCTCATTTCTTTTTATCCTCAGTTTCCTCACCTGTACAACATAATATACTATTTGCTCACCAGAATTACTGGAAAGGAATGTTAGAAAACTTAAAGTCCTATAAGACAGCTACCCATTTTGTTTCATTGTTGGGGGTGGTTAGACGGCTCAGTGGATAGAGCAATGAATCTGGAATCAGGAAGACTCCCCTTACTAAGTTCACAACCCGCCTCAGATATCTACTAGCTATGTGATCCTGGGCAAGTCACTTCACTCTGTTTGCCTCAGTTTCCAAAGTTGTTAGGAAGGCACTTTAGTAAATTTAAAGTCCTATAAGATAGCTATCCTTTGATATTATTTAAATATAGTCATTGGATCATAGCTTTAGAGATGGAAGGGCTATTCAGGCAACTGAAAGTAAAGGTCATCTAGTCCAATCTAGCTCAATGAACTACAGTAACTCCCCATTGCCTCCAGAATCAAATACAAAGTCATCTGTTTTGCACTTAATCATCATAATCATCAGATTTCTAAATTTCTCTCTTTTCCTACTCCACCTGCATGTGTACACACTCTATGATTCAACAGCACCGGCCTATTTGCCATTCCTCTCACATGACTGCATCTCCTGCCGTCATGCCTTTGTCCTGGCTGTTCCCCATGCTTAGAATTCTTTACTTCCTCACTTCTGCCTCTGTCTTTAAAACTTAACTCAGATTTTGCTTCTAGCAGAGGACTTGTCCAGTAGTACCTTCCCAATGAGATTTTTTTCATCCACTCTGTATATATCCTATATGCCTAGTTACCTGCATATTTTCTCCCCCACAGGACTGTGTGGTTTTGGAGAGTAGAGATTGCTTTTTTTTTCCTTTCTTTGTGTCCCTAGTGCTTAGCACATGCCTGACACATGGGAAGTGTTAAAAATGTTTTGGAACAGTTGACTGACGATTCTTTCATTTTACAGATGAAAAAAGTGAAGCCCACCACTGTGAAGTGAATTGACAAAACTCAATCCTTCCTTATTCCTACTAATGGAGGAACCTGATCTTTAGCACAGATAACAAGGCACATAAATATACACTGTTGATAAACTTAAGTATCCTGCATTGTGTGCATTAGCTTTATTAGTTTGCATATGCTTTATTGCCTGGGAACCTTGAGGATTAAACTATTGTCACATCTGTCCATCTGTGGATCATAAGGAAGAAGGAAGAGGTTCCCTGGGAGGTTCAAGAAGATCACGTGTCAGATCCAATTGTATTCAGCATGATTGCATAAACATGACTGCAGTCTGCTTAACGAGAAATGAAGATCTTAATAATAATAATGGTTATTGGATTAATATAATAACACTTCACATTTCTGTACCTCTTTAAGGTTTGCAATGTAGTGTCTTCCTGATCATACAGAGAGGTTATTATGCAAGAATCTTTATTCCAGTTTTACATATTAGGAAACTGAGGTACAGAAAGTTGGAGTGCATTGCCCAATATCCCCTAGAACATAGCAGAGCTGAGGATTAAAGTGGGGATCTCTGATTCCCAAATAAATGCTCTTTTGGCATTTCACAATACTACCTCTTAAAAACTCTAAATAAATCAGACTTCAGGAAATTTTCCAAGTCTGAATTGTGCAGTTTAAGCATTTCTGTGGGCTTCTTTAGTTGCAAAGCTTTGAACTATTCTCTTCTCATGCAGTGACTCTATTTACTGAAATGGGAAAGGTAGAAATGGGAAAGAAATGAGAAGCTGGAAGTAATAAAAGGGTACTTCAGAATATAATCCCTAATATTTTGGGGTTGGGAAAGTTGCAAGGTTTAAATAATCCTGCTTGGCTATGTACCTGCCTCCCATTCTCAGGACAAGTGCTCATTTAGAAACAAAACTCTGCGACAGACCTTTAGGACATAATTCAAGGTTTCACTTGAAATTGACATTATTTAGTGTCAACATGGTGCTAACAGGTAATACCTTATGGGCAGTTTTCATTTGCAGTTATGCTTGGGCTATAACACTGGGGAGAGTTTGCCATGATTTAAAAATTAAACAAATATTTCTGAAATGTGGGCCAGGGATATACCGTTGGAGCAGCATTGAGTTGATCTGATCTATTGTGCTTTATATAGATGTAATGAGTGGGAGAACTGGTGTTTCTGGGTCTCTGACTTTCTCAGGGGTATAGGAATGATCACATCTGATTTGGACATCTTCATATGGATACAGCCCCAGGCTATGCTCAGAAGGAGATGAGGGTTGTCTAGATTCCTGCTGAAATGGTGTTATTAACCTGCTATGTTCATGAATCTCCCTGACTAAATAAGGCTGGAGCCACATTGGTATGTTTGGAGACACTATGTTAATTAGTAATTTAATAATAATAGCTAACATTTATATTGTGCTTATTATCTGTCAGGTACCATGATAAGTGCTTTATAATTATTATCTCTTTTGATCTTTAAAACCACCCTGGGAGGTAGGTGCTATTATTATCCCCATTATAGAGATGCAGAAACTGAGGCAAACAGACATTAAGTGACTTGCCCAGGGTCATACAGCCAGTAAGTATCTGAGGTCACATTTGAACTCAGGTCTTCATGACTCCAGTTCCAGTGCTCTATCCACTGTGACGTCTAGTTGCACAATCATCAATGGTTGGCTTTTTTGTCAGCTCCCTTCTATTTACCTCTGGGACACATATTTCAAAAAGGAAATTGCCAACATGGAGCAACTAAACTTGACTGAAAGAATTGGGGATGTTAAGATTGTAGATGAGAAGACTTGGGGATTGGATGTTACAACTCTCTTCGAGTATCTCAAAAACCATTATCTAAAGAAGCATTAAACTTTCTTTGCACCCCAAAAGGTAAAGCTAAGAAGAGTGGTAGAAAGTGCAGAGAGGCAGATTACCAACTCAACACCCAGAAGAACTTTCTAATAAGAAGAATGGATAGAAAGCACATTAGATGGTCTCATCAGGTGATGAGTTCCACATCTTTTGAAGGTCTTCAAGTGGAGACTGGATGACCACCTGCTGGGAATGTTATCGAGGGAATTCCTGAGCAATTGTGGATTGGACTAGATACCCTCAGAAGTCTTTTCTAATTTTGAGATTTAATGAGTTTAAGAGCTCATTAAAGGGTATGTAAAGGTAGAATAAAAAAAAGACAATTATGTCTTTAGTAGCCTTATTATTTCTAAATGCCTTTGCTTGTGTTTACCCAGAACTCACTATTTCTATCTGTGTCATCATAGAACCAGACCTGGAATCCTGAACTTAGCTATTTTTATCTGATATCTAGAACTAGAAACTAGATGGCTAGTAAATCATCTTCCTAGCTTAGATTCCTCTCCCTTTATATAACTGACATCTTTATCCCAAGAATGGTTAAACTCCACATTAGTTTCTACTTGCATGACTATCTGTGGTTCTAAAATGACTCCTAAAAGAATATTCCTTAAGACCACACCGTTCTTGCTTTCCTAACTTGCAATGACTTTTATTAATATTACTTCCCCCCTTGTTTCCAGGATACATTAACCTTTCAGATCCCATAATTATTTTGGGGATGTCATTGAAAAGAAATACCCCAAAGGGTCTGTAGCCCCTTTGCTGATGAACACATGGTCAGTCTTGCTAATTACAACTTAGTCAGTTACCAAAATGACTAAGAGTAAGAAGTAGTGGATTTAGAGTCAGATAATGTGAGTTTCTGCTGCTTATTATATGTGCAACCTTGAACAAATCTAGGTTTGGGTTTTGTCATTTGTAAAATGAAGAAATCATCTTTGAAAACTTACTTTAAATTTCCTTTCAGCTTAAACATTTTTAGATGTATCTAGTATTGTTATTTTATGTTCTAACGTCTCTTAGAGATCTGGCATTGATGATCAATGACCTGCCCTAGATCTAATTTTCTATGTTCCAACGTCCTTTCCAGCTTTGGTATTCTGTGTTCTATGCTCGAAGGCAGAAGTTCTCCCAAGTGCCAAACCAAATCAGATTAAAATATAATTGGGAAATGCTTAACAAATGGATAAAAATAAAGTTAAACATAAATGACACTACATTTTGGGGGAACCTATGTGATGCAGTCAATAGAATACCAAGCAGGGAGTCAGAAAGACTCCTCTTCATGAGTTCAAATCTAGCCTCAGACACTTACTATTTATGTGACCCTGGGCAAATCCCTGTAATGGGAGTTAAAAATCTTCCCCATCTATTAAGGCTATTAAAAGAAGCTTGATTACAGGAGGCTTGTTTTGTGTGAAGGTCTACACCTTTCGTCAATTGCTAATGAGGCATTGGATCACAAGGGTGGCGTCCTCTGACTGAAAAATTGTATACATACTCCAAGGTGAGGTTTTTTGTTTTGGGGCTTAAATCATTGGAAGAGTATTCGTGTGATTAGGCCAGACTAGACTCTGGGTAGCTGTTAAGGAGGCCTCCCACACCCACTTTGAAATCCCAGATGTTGGTGCTTCTGGCTCTGGTAAGGATGTATGTATTGTCTATGGTCAGACAGTTAGAAGCCTTGTCTGTTGGTCTTTGTGCTTGTAATTTCTGCTTGTATCTTCTCTGAAGTTCAGGGTGCTGACTTTTCTCCCTGAACTAAGTGAATGATATATGTACTTGATTAAAGTAAGATTGTTTACCCCTTTTAAGGTTGTTTTCCTTAGAAAAGCAGATCTAAGGACCTGTGCAGCAGGCTCTTCTGTGTATGCTGGGGTGCTTGCTATTACAGTCACTTAACACTATTTCCTCACCTGTAAAATGAGCTGGAGAAGGAAACAGCAAACCACTCCAATATCTTGGCAAAAAAATCCCCAAATGGAATCACAAAGAGTTGGACTGGACTGAAAAAAATGACATAAACAACAAATGAACTTTACATTTTAAAGTTCAGTCAATATGCTTCCCACAATGTATCCTTATATACAGATTAGCGGTCTCTATTTCTCCTTAGTTTCGACCCCGCTTCTTTAAAGCTGCTTTCACCTCTGGCATTCTATGTTCCAGTGTCCCTTCTGACTCTGACAGTGTATATATCCTATGCTCTGACATCTCTTCCAGATATGAAACTCTGTCATTTTAAGGCCTCTCCTGGCTCTAACATTTTTTGAAATTCTACTTCAATATAGAATTTACTGCTCTGTAACCAGCATGTAATCATTGTGAGAAGACTCAGCCTAAAGGAAAAATTAACCAAACAAAGACTTCAGCGTATTAAGCTTCCTTTTCTCCTTTTGCTCAAATATGTCAGTGTAAACCCTGCACTAGGAAGTCTTAGGAACCGTAAGCCTTTTTTGCACACAGAGGTCACTGAACTCCCAGCTCTCTCCTTCATGAAATGTCAACTTCGTCACTTCAGTAATAATACCATTACCTCCTAAAGGTCTGGATTCAGTTCCTCCCACTTTGGAACTGGAGCATGGCCAGAGTTTAAGGGGAATTGTAGCTTTCAAGATAGAGAGCTCCACTTCCTTTTCCTTCCCACCACAGGAAGAGCACGTATTGAACAAGAAATGCGAGATGATGAGAGATGAGTCCCAGAAATCTGAATGGAGGCCTAGTTTCCTCTTCCCTCTTCCATTAGCACTTTTTGCTCTGCCTTTCAAAAGAATTAGCACTTCCTTCCCACTTTCCCCGAGGGAGAGTTGGCTCTTGACTGTTGCAGAGTTTCTGAGAGAGGGACGCCAAGTATGATTTTGGAAAGAGGTGATGGGAAGTTGCTAGTTGGCCCTGTTTGGTGTGTTATGTTTGAAGAGGATTTTTCTCTCATTCATTAGTTAATCCTTCTCAACACCCCTTGGAGGTTCATGGATTATGGCTGTTAGTTATTCCCATTTCATAGGTAGAAAGGCCTAGGCCCAGAGAGCTCAAGAGGACTTATTTAAAATCAGGCACCAGGCATATAACAGAATCAGGACAATGCACTTATATAGTGAAGGCCGAAGAGAAAAAGAACTATTTTTAATGGTAGTTTAGAGAAAATGAGACCAGGTGGCTTTGAATGTTTGTCCTCTCCAGCTCCTAGGCTGCCCTCCCTTCATTAATATCCTTAATTCCTCACCATTTTATTCCTCAGTGGGTCTCCAGTTAGACATCTTGCTGCACAATTGAGTTATTGTTCAGTTGACATAAGGCACAACAATGGTATAGTTAGAAAGGTTGCATTAGGATGCCAGAGAAAGAGGGTAATTATTTGCTGAGTGATGAATCGTGATAAAAGTAACAGCATGATTGTAATTTTCTTGTTGCACCAAGATCCTGCTGCTCGTAACTTGTTGATACCAAAATAGAAAGGGAGATTTTCTCTAATGACTGTATATTTCTGCAGACAGAAATTATATTTTCTGCACCTAAGAATCACATTTGAACGAGTTCTTTGTGTGAGAGGGCATTGTGGTACACTGGAAAGAACTGAGTTTGGAAAGTGAACTTTGGTGCAAATTCTGACTCTGTGTTGTCACCAGGACCAAGCCAGCACTCTATGCTTCAGTTTCTTCATCTGTAAAACTAAGCAGTTGGATTAAATGATCTCCAACGTACCTTCCTATTCTCAACTCTATGATCCTTTGTTAGGACTCCTTTCCAGTCTGATACTGATATTAATGGACCTGATTATATAAAGTGCTTAGTGCTTGCCCATAAAAGAGTGACCAAGATGTCACCCCTAGCCTCACATGCATACAATAAGCAGCATTTCATTCATGAGATACTGTGGCTACTTCAGGACTATTTGCATTCAGGCTTGGGCCTGTGTTGATTTGTAAGGTGAAGACTGCCACTTGTGTGGGGGAAGGTCAGAGACTTGATCTTAGGGAGGTGCTGGGTTGGGGTGTTAAGGTCACAATGGACTTTGGTTTAAATTTTCTCTTATGCTTTTTACCTGTGTGACTTCGGATAAGCCCTTTACCTTCTTTGGGTATCGATAAAAATGAAAGAGTTGAACCAGATGGTCTTCCAGTACTAAATCTCTAATTCACTGAGCCTGTGGACCTTGTTTGAAAGTAGCCAGTTTCTCTATTCTGATCAGCTGCCTGTCATGCTGGGGCATGGGATAGCAACCAGGAATGGTCTGCTCAGAATGGGGAATGATTTCAAAGAAGCTAACAATTGAAAGTATGAAGGGTGAAGAACAAGTGAATTGATGATCATAGAATCTTAGATTTCTTGGGCTAGAACTGAACTTAAAAGTCTCTTCCAGGGGATCTGAAGAATGAACTCCATCTGAATGCCCTAGGAATGGTATCCTCCACTACCCTGCTTGTAGTCTGTATCACAGAATCAGAATGTGCTGAGCACCTGTGTGCAGGCAGGATCCTGGGCTGCATGCTGCTAGGATTAGAGAGGCACAGGGGCTCACAGTCTAGCAAAGGAGTGATATGGAAACAAATAACTATTACAAGGTAGACTGTGCCTTGTTCCTGACAAACAGCAATCAGGGCTGTGAGAGGTCAGAAAAGAAATGGATCCCTATAAGCTAAAATTGTCAGGGAAGACTTCCTGGTGTAGATGGGACTAGAGCTGAAAATAACATTTATTAAGTGCAGGCACCAGGATAAGTGCTGGTAATAAAAATACAAACAAAAACAAAGATAGTCTCTCTCCTCAATGGACTTACATTCTAATGGGAAAAAGAGTAGAATCTAAGGGATCCGTTAAGGATCATGGTGGAGGAGGAAGCCCAGAGACCCCAGAGCAGAGCCCAGAGAAGAATGAAGGAGTGAACACAGTTGTCCTGGGCACTTTCTTTAAAATGGATCTTTTTAGTAAAACTCATCAATGAGGGAAAAGAGTCACAAATCTTCCAAAATGATAAGGCTATTCTGTCATAGTGGAGGAATAAGCTTGGAACATCAAAAGGAGAACACAGAGAGGAAGAAAGGAATGGGTCTTGAAAGAGAAATAGTCTTAGGAAAGTTGGGAGTGTGGCAGCTGGGAGAGAAGGTATGGAAACAAAAACATAGCATGGTGTAGTAGAATGTAAACTCTTTGAGAGAAGGCACTACTTTTTTTTGGTTTTGATTTTTTCTTTTTCTTTTTTTAAACTTTGTATACTCAGAATCTGACACATAAATTCTTGTTAAATTGAATTGAATATCCCCCCAAAAATCATCATCCAGCTTTCCCTTGAAGAACTCATACCATCTGAGTCAAGCCATGGCATTTTTGGATACTAATTATTAGAGATTTTTGAGATTCATCTCACTTTGTCCACTGGCCACCTGTGGAGCTAAAACGACTAACTAGAATTCCTCTTCATTTGGCAACTCTGCAAATATTTGAAAACAATGATCATATTTTCTATTTTCCATTTAAATAGCCATTGTTCCTTCAACTTACCTTTACAGGGCATAGTTTCCAGCATTCTTCTTATTCTGGTCACTTTCCTCTTGTCTAGCAGACAAGTCCTAGCATTATTGATGTTCTACTTCAATAGAGCTACATAAAAGGACACAAAATTCCAAGTGTGGCCAAGAATAAATTGGCAATCAGAAACTGAAAAGTCAGTAGTAAGAGGAGTAAGCAGGTTTTAGACAACAAAACAGATAAGGATGGAATGTTTGATGATGAAGATGAGTGATTGGGAAGAGATGAGTAGAAGGGGGAAGCATGAGATTGTGTAAAGCAAAATTAGTAGGAACTGTCTCCTCTATTTTCTCAAATCTTGCGGGTTCTGAACTAGTTCCCTGATTTTATGCAACCCTCACTGGGCAATACCAAATCTATCACTCAAACAGAATAAACTTCCTGTCACATGTGGTTGAAATGTCTTTGACTGAGTCAAAGAAATGTCCAGGAATACCTAGTGAAGAACTGAAATGAGTCCTCACCTGACACATGTATTAGGGCTTGCTTTATCTTATGCCTTGCTTTAAATGCAGTGAAGTGACTTGACTGATTTTCAAACAACCCCCATCCTACAATGTGCTCTTAGTTTTAATATTTACTGTCCTCAGCAAAACTACCCAAATATGTTTGGCAAAGTTCATAGTTCCAAATCCTCTTTAGTGGCATGGTGGTGGGGTGGGGTGGAATTCTGATTTATCCTTTTTTTTTTTAATGCTTTTTCTAAAGACTTGCAAAAAAGAGTCTTAGAGAGAGTCTTTGTGGCAGAATTCATATTCAAATCATATAATTAACATTCTTCCACACTTCCAAAAACCTGGTGACAAATATAATTTTACAAAGTTCCAAGAGATCACCTCCTGTCTCAGTCCTTGCAAAAGGTCTTCTGGAAACTATAACAATAAATCAAAGAAAATTAAAAATGAAAATAAATTGAGTCCTATGCAAGAGAAAGCCTGATCCTTTAGAGTTTCCTGAACTTTCTCTATAGGGATTGGGAACCTAGGGTTGATGAACTGGAAGTCATCTCTTCACCCTTCAGGTAAGAAACCCCCAGCAGGTTTAATGAGAAGAAGAGGAAGAGGAAGAGGAAGAGGAAGAGGAAGAAGAAGAAGAAGAAGAAGAAGAAGAAGAAGAAGAAGAAGAAGAAGAAGAAGGACAAGAAGAAGGAGGAGGAGGAGGAAAAGGAGGAGAAAGAGGAAGAGGAGTAGAATATGAAAAAAAGAAGAAAGAAGAAGGAGAGGGAGGAGAAGAAGAAGATGAAAAAGACAAAGAAGAAAAAGAAGAAGGAAGAGGAGGAGGAGGAGAAAAAGAAGAATACCAAGAAGAAGGAGAAGAAGAAAGAGGAGGAGGAGAAGGAGGAGGAGGAAGAGGAGTAGAAGGAGGAGGAGGAAGAGGAAGAGGAGAAAAGCAAGCTTCCTATGTCAGAAGTAAAAGAGAACTTAGAAACTTATCTGACCATATGATGTTCTCCCCAGAGAGATTATGGAATTAGAGTGGACACAAGTTAGACTACATAGCTATAACTGGGTGGGGTGTGAGACTCAAATATTTTTCCCTCTCTTTTCCACTGAGAGCCCTCTATCTCTGCTCTGTACTCCTCCACACAAAGCAGGTTTAATTGTGTATATCCATCTGGGTTCCTGCAGTAACACAGGGCAACCATTTTTCCCTCCAGGGATCACTGACACTTGCAAAGGCAACTCAAGTGGAATTCTAAACTCACTGAACCATGGGGTAAGCAGCCTCAGTTTGAGAAGAATTAACTTCAAATAAGAAGTTTCTGAAAAGGGAGTCAACACAATTTGGGCTGATTATTTGGAGTTCCTATGCCAATAGACAAAACTTAATCTGTGACTTACAATAAGGTAAGCAGCCCAGTTAGCAATTAGAAATCTTTTTTTAGTTCTCCAATTGATAAATGGTCAAAGGATATGAATAAGCAATTTTCAGATGAATAAATCAAAGCTATCTACAGTCATATAAAATGCCCTAAATCACTCTTGATTAAAGAAATTCAAATGAAAACAACTCTAACATAGCACCTCACACCTATCAGATTAATTAATATGACAGAAAAGGAAAATGAGAAATGTTGAAGGGGATGTAGGAACATTGGGATATTAATAGCCTGTTGGCACTGTGAATGAATCCAGCCATTCTGGAGAGCAATTTGGAACTGTGCCCAAAGGGCTGTAAGACTCTGCATGCCCTTTGACCAAGCAATACCACTACTAGATCTATAGACCTTTCTCTGATTAGTGAGTTTCTCCCAGAACTTCCATTTTAAGAAAGGTTCCAGGCCAGTCATATTGACTTTTTCATTCCTCTCCATGTTCTGATTCTGACTCTCTGGACTTCTTTCTCAGCAATGACTCAAATAGGGTGTCTTCCCTCACCCCCTAAGCTTTTCAACTTCCCATTTATATGTTATCTTCACACATTAGAACATAAGTTCATGGGAGGCAGGAATGAAAATTTCTTTTTGTTTCTGTGTCTATTCCCAGTGCTCAACACAATGGTTGGCACAGAGTAAGCACTTAAATACTTAATGACTTGACTACAAGAGGGTCATTGGACAAGGATTACATCTGTCTTCTACCCCTTGAATTATCTCTAGTCTAGGCATATTAGAATTGTACTCAGAAGAATAGCTTCTTCACTGCTTTCTCTTAAGAGGGAGGCTAGCTTCTACCCTTCCCATTAAACTCTGATTAAATAAAAGACCATCTCAAATAGTGCATAGCAAGTAAACTAAATTATTCAAGCGAAAGAGCAAACAAAAATTAGTAAAATTCTGAAGATTAGACTATGGCAAAGAATACACAAGAGTAAATGGCATCTTAAACTAGGAATGTGTTAAGATCTCGGCTCAAACCAGAAGAAAGAAAAAAAATCATTCAGAAGGGTCTGTTCTCAGCAGGCTTTAATCCCAAACCCTAAAGGTCAAGGGACATGATGGAAGTCAGCTCTCCTGCATGCATGAGTCTCTCTGGGTTCCTAATAGCCCTTCAGAAGGCTGAGCCTGCCACTATCTCCCTTGAAATCCTATTCTGAAGTGTTTCAGCCACAATTATGTCCCTTACTCAGGTACAAAGCATTGCTCTTAGCTTTCTCTCAGCCAATCAAAGGTCACATCTTCTCTTGTGTACACAACATGTGGTACAGAGCTTACCCCTCTCCTACCTCACATGAGTGGAAATGAGCATTACATAAGCAAAATATTTCAAGGAATGCTAATAATAGGTAAACATGACAGAATTTGTCTCCAAAATAAGGATAATACCTTGTAATCATGTTACGAACAAGCCAGTCTGGGCACAAAGTTTTCATGAGGCAGCATAAGTATTCCATCAATCATCCTTGACCTTGAGGTAGGCATCTTATCTGACCCAGATGTGGGATACAAGAACAAGAAAGAAATACTTCCGGGAGTTGGCAAAGCAAGTACCATGATTTGTGGAGTGGGGCATGCTTGTTAAAAAAACAGACATTCCATTTCTACAGACACATAAATCTTTAGGGTCTGTGTTAGTTGGGTTCTCTAGACTGGTACAAGGAACATGTAAGGATGTTATGACACCATATCCAATCTATCATTGTTTATCATAATTGTGCCAATTTATCTTGTTTCTGTTGCCATGCCCAAAGATGGCAAGGAGTCCAAACAGTCAAGTCATTTCAAATTACATCAATAGTGAGACAAACTTCAGTGATCACAGAATTGACCCAACCATTCTGGAAAGCAATTTGGAACTGCACCAATAAAGTAACTAAAATGTCCAAGTACTTTGACCTGGGTTTTCATTACTAAGCATGTAGAGAAAGATGCCACATGCACCAAGACATGTATTACAATAATTTTTGCATTAGCAAAGAACACAAAAGAAAGTAAATGGCAGTGATCAAGGCATAGCTAAAAAATGTTGACTGATGAATGTAATGGACTGTTAACTCCTTTACAAGAAATGATGACTATGAATACTCCAAAGGAACATGAAAAGATGTATATGAACTCTTTCAAAATGAAGTGAATAGAGCCGAGAAAACAGATGCACATATATTAAACAATATAAATGGAAAGGAAAAAACAGAAACCAAACACTAATTATGGTAAGTATGGCCTTAAAGAAGAGATAGAAGAATGTTCCTACTTACCTCTTTGCAAGGCAAAAATCTATGGCTGTGGAACATTGTTTGTGGGTGGTTGATGTGTTGGTTAGTAGTATAGAATTTTGTTTTTTCCCATTTTTCTCTTTTTTTCTTTTTCTTTTTCTTTTTAAATAAAGGATAGGTCCTTGGGTGTACAGGGAGAAATATATTAGGAAATAAGGGTGATACAAAATAAAGAATAAAGAAAAAAAGATTATCTCATCTGGACCAGAAAGTAAGAGAAAAGTTAGAGTAACTGATTAGGAAGAAGGTTCAGGGAAGCTCCACCATACTGGACTACTCACTATTTGTTCCCTAGGCCTCCTGCTTCCATGCCTTTACAAAGCTATCTCCCAGGCCTATGATATTTTCATTCCTCACTTCTATCTCTTGGAAACCATAGCTTCCTTAAAGGTCCAAGTCAAATGGAAACTTTTTCAAGAATCATTTCTCCACAACGGGAGAAAAGAACTCCCAGTGCCAGGATTTGTAAGATCTTACTCGGTTCCATGTGGCCCCTACGTGTGTGCTTCACCATCTTTGAGTTTTGAGTTTGAGCCTGCTCCCTGAGAACTTCACACCTGAAGCAAGGAAAGTATGTGAATGGGTTTATTTTGCATTAACAATGTTAAGGCCAAGCCCAGGGACATTGTGCATTCAAGGGAAAAGTGGACTCCCAGACTGGAGGATATCCTAGAATTTCTGGTTTGTTCTAGCTTCATTCTCCCTTTGTTAAAGCTAATTGATGCTAACAGATTGATTCACATTGGGGATGGGGAATACACTGAACAGCACAATAGCCTTAGAAGCTACAACACCTTATGACTACCCTTGGATCACAGAGGGAGAAATCTTATGCTCCTCTCTGGGAATCTTAACTTCTAGTGTCGTGAGCTGAGAGAGTGAGATCCGAAGGAATGCATCACTTATGTTGGTGGCTAAGTGAGTCTACTTCTCAAATTGCGCTTAGGCCCCTATTTAGCAGATGGTACCCATGGTGGGTGAAAGAAAGGTCTGTTTTCCTATACTACTTGGGAGAATACAAGCTTCTACAGAGAACTGAGCAGAATGTTTAATCATTGTAGGTTCCCCAAATTCTGCTTCTGTACATTTATGAGATCTTGGCTTGATGCATTCTAATTTTTTAATTATTTTGTGTCCCAGCCAACATGACTGGCATATGCTGATTTTCAGGTAGCATATTAGGAGGTCACCTTGACCACATTAGACCCTCTTTAGTGCTGCTCCTCATCTTGAAGCAAAAACATTCTGTGTCACCATGCCCCGTGGCAAAAGGCCTCTTGTTGTCTACTGCTCCAGTCTCTAAAGAAGGTAGGATTCTAGGACAGAAGGAACACACAGTATGGTAATACTGATATTTTTTATCGGGATGATTTGCTTGGCTTCAGGCACTTGCATTTCACCCTAGTTTGTCTGCAGTACAAGGTAGTAGAAGTGGACTTAGGAATGCATTCAAATTCTGCTACTTAGGCAGTCTGGCACATTAAGTTGGTGCTTGATACATGTTTATTGAATTGAATTGATTAAACATTCCACAAACAGATTGCTTATAGCTAGCATTTATACAGAATTCTAATATTTGAAAATTTGCTAACTCATTCATAACCTCACAATTATCGGTTACATTGTAGAACCGAGAAAACTGAGACGGACGGTGGTTAAGTGACGTTCATTGGGTTGGACAGATCAAAAGTGTCTGAGGCCACATTTGAATTTGGGTCTTCCTGACCACAAGTATCGGTGCTCTATCCAACATGCCATCCAGTTTCTATCTCTCTGGGCCCTAATATGCAAAGTGAGAGGTCTAGTCAGTATGTCTCCCCTACTCAGTAAACTTCTTTGGTTTCCTGTTATATCTAGGGTCAAACATAACCTTCACTTCTGGCATTTAAAGCCACTTCTTGACTCCAGGATCAGCACTCTTATCTATCACACCACCTAAGGGGCTATTACATTTTTTTCTTGGTGTCCTCAACTCTTAATACAATGCCTGTCATAAAGCAGATCTTTAATAAATGCTTATTTACAGATTGATTGATTGATCAACTGACTCATAGGGCTCAGAAGGCCTTGGTTCAAATACTTCTGCTGTCATTCACCACCTCTGTAATCTGAGGCAAATCACAACCTCTTTGGGTCTCATTTTCTTTATCTATAAAATGAGTAATCTAAACTAGATAATCTTCTATATCTGAGATACATTGAACTGTTTTGCTGGAAGATAACATCTAACTGAATCCTCTTGTTTTATCGAGGATTAATCTGAGTCCCAGAGAAGAAAAATGACTTATCCGAAGTCACACTTGCAAGTTAGAAGCAGAAACCAGGTCTCTGGGCCTGGATCTCATACAATTAAATGACATAAATTCCTATTAGTGTACCTGTTCATAGCTTTTCTTCTAACACCCTCCCTTGATTGTTCAACCCTCCTCTGGTTTTCTTGTAGTGATAGCAATGGCTTTCTCTGTAGTCTATACATTGATGAGCTAGTAAGATCAGAGTACACAAGGACAAAGCATGCTTTGTGCCTAACTAACCCACCCTCCACTCCCAAAACTCCTTGGGTCTTTTGTTTTCCCAACTGTTAAAATTCTTCCAACCTGGCATCCCCAGATGCATGGTTTTAATGTTCAAGTTTCCTTTGCAGTTATGGGCTACTTTAGAAACAGTTTTAGGCTCTTGCAAAATCATTTCCAAATACCTTCAGACAGACAACAGTTCTATCTAGCCCTCAGAATTTGCATTGGCCTTATTCACATTTCTGGGTGCAGCCTACCTCTTCCAGGTTGGCACACTCTAGGCTACTGTTCCTCAAGCAGAACGTCATCATATGAGAAACAGTGAGGACCTTTTTGGAATGAACACTGGCTTCCCCTCATTGCTGAATTCTCATCCCCACTCTGGGTCTTTTGTCAGTGAATCTCACAGCATCCCATAACTCTACTCTACCCCCTTCCCTAAGAAAATCTAGTCAAGGAGAGTGAGAAGAATTACCGGTAAACTTCTGTTAGGATATGGGAACAGTTTAAAAAGACAAGCAAACACTAGATTTGGAGCCAAAATGACCTGGGTTTGAAGTGTGGTTGTCATATTTACTACCTTATGTGACCTGAGGTAAGAGATTTCCTTCTGTGGGCCTCAGATGGTTTACCTACCTATCCTGGTGGATAAGCACCCACAATATCAGGCTGTATCAGGCTTCTTCCAGACATCAACCTTTCAAGGTACCCTTCTATTGTTGCTGAATTTCATGAACCTTGACCTCTAGAGGAGGGCTTTCTGTGGT
The DNA here is from genome assembly GCF_028372415.1 of Notamacropus eugenii. Lineage (NCBI taxonomy): Eukaryota > Metazoa > Chordata > Mammalia > Diprotodontia > Macropodidae > Notamacropus > Notamacropus eugenii. The sequence goes on from NC_092872.1 coordinate 407,318,003, forward strand.
TATGCTGAATTACTTGGCTCCAGAACTGCTGTACCAGAGCTGTGCTATCCTGAATGGTAAGAGTCCCTTCTAGCATTCCCCAGAGCACCACATCTGGCTTCCAGCTCTCCACTCTTTGGTCAATGATCTCTAACACTGTATTCACCTGACGCAAATGCCTCCATTTCTTCTTCTGGAAATAGTTATCAAACTGGTATTGCTTCTAGAAAAAGAACATCAAATGATTGCTCTAGGCCCCCACCCACTTTAGAATATAAGCTCCTTGACGTGAGGGAATCTCTCTCTTTTTTGTACCTCCTCAATGTTTAGAGCAATGCTTGAAACATAGGAAACAATAAACAATTTTTCATTAATAATTAATCTTTAGAATGAAGGATTTGTTGAAGATTATCTCCAAGATTTATTCTAGTCCTAGGTTATATGAGGCTTTCGGATAAATGTTTAACAATTGGCTTTTCAAAAAAAAAAATGCACTAACTCACTTTTTAAATTTAATCTGCATTATTAACATTTTCTTAAATCTAGATAACCAACAAAAAAAACCAAATGGAATCCTCATTTGCTTGTAGCCTTGCCAGTTTCTGAAGTGTAAGTGTTTACGTTGAACATTTAACAACAGACTCTTCGGGACTCCAATACACCTCTGATTATGACTATGTCATTAGCTTCATCAATTAGTCCAGTAGGAAGTAAAGGGCATTACACATAGTCTTTTAATATGTGTTAGATAACTGAAGTGGATTCAGAATACATTTTCTCACAGAAACATTAGGATTCTAAAACTATAACTGAACAATGCTCATAGAAATCATTTAGACCAACTCTCATTTCACAGAGGAAAAACTGAGGCCTAGAGAAGAGGGGCAATTTACTCAGTCATAGGACTGGTAAGAGGCGGAGTGGGAATGCAAACTCATGTCTTCCAAGTCTAAATGCAGTACTCTGTCCAGCACAATGTGGCTTGTCCTGCTTGGGCTCTCCTCCTTTCAGGGATCTTTGAACAACTTGAGTACGAAGTCATTTGCTCTTCTTTGGGGCCCCATTCTACAGTGACAGCATAAATCACTCCCTCCTAGACACAATTCAGGAAGAAGCACGTTAAAAAGTATCATTCAAAAGGTTGTGGGGGAGAGAGTTAGGAAGCTTATGGTAATGGCGGGTGTGCCCTTTCAGGGCTCGGAAGCCCTTGAAATATTTGGCTTCTGGCCCAAAACTTGGCCCCTGGATAAAAGCAGTTTCATTTCAGAATCACTTACAGGACTTTCTTGAATACTCTGACAAGTCCCTGAACTTGGCCTTCCACTCCCATTCTAATTGCTTTCCTATATGTATGGGGTAAAAACAGGGAGGGGCTCCTGCAGAGACTACTTTCAATGCATATAAATCTGTACATGAAGGTTTGTTTTCCTTTCCAAGAGAATGATGTTGCTTCACCTCTAGGTTAGCCTGACAATGTTAGGGCAGGTTGGAAAGAGCTCTTCTGAGAAGATAATGAGAGAAGAGTTTGAAGACAGAGGCAATGGAATGGAAATAGTTTGAGCTTTTTTTTTTTTTATACGTAATTATATAAGACTTGTGTAGTTCTTATTAAATAATTTACATGTTAATTCACTTGATTCAAGAGGACAGGGCAAATGTATGACAAAAAAGAAAAATTCATGGGACTCATATTCAAGGGATCTGTGTCCCTAGCATCATAGATTTAGAGCTCATTTTCTTAAACTCCCTTATTTTATATGGAAGACGACTGAAGTTGAGAGAGGAGAAATGATTTCCCAAAGTCATTTATATAAATGGAAGAACTAGGATTTGAACCCAGGTCTTCTGACACCAGTTCCAGGGCTCTTTTCGAGGTCTAACCTAGAATCTAGTCAATTTTTGACTCAAAAAAAAAAAAAAGATCAGCATGATCCCACAGATGACTAAATAAGTGATAGGATTAGAACTCAGCTCTTATGGCACCAAGGCCAGCACTTTCTCTATTATAACATTCTGTTGTATTTTCCACGGCTAGATCTGCCACTAACTTGGTCCATTTGACCAAGTTGTTTCCCTTCATTGGGGCTCAATTTGCTCCTTTGTAAAATATACATGTTGGACTCAATACTCTAATTTCCCTTCAAGGTTCTAATGTTCTATGTCTTACATTAAAGGCTTCTAGTTCTAGGCACTCTGATTCTGTGGATATCCACATGTCACTGGGAATAGCTATTGATCTCATCATCCAATTTCCTCAATTTAGCTTCAGTTTTCTTATCTGTACAATGGATGTGAAAAAAGCTGCATGACCTAACTCTCAAGGTTATTGAGTGGAATGTACTTGGTAGACATTAAAGGGTTCCAAAAATGGCGGTTGTTGCTATTATAGGTAGAACATTGTGCCTATAGAAACTTCTGCCCCAGGAAAGAATTTCCCAGGAATCAACTATGATGCTGCAGGTACCCATAATATTTTAAGTGAGGCTACTCTAAAGAGACTAAGATGTTAGGGAGATATCAGGAAAGGGAACTTTCTAGGAAACAGAGCAAAATGAAAGAGAAAGTAAGGAAAGGATGCATAAGATAATAATGGTAACTTCCATTTCTATGGTACTTTATGGCTTACAAAGCATTTGTCACCTAATAACTACATGAAGCATGTGATGAAAGTATGATCATCACTCTTTTGCAAGTGAAAAAACTGAGGCCTTGAGAAGTTAAATGACATGTCTGGGCCACAAAACTAGTAAGCATTGGACTTGAGATGGAGGACCCAGGACATTCCACCAAAGACCATTAGTCTTTCCCCTATGTCATCTTGCATCTTCGAGAATAAGATTCCTTCATTAAGCAAATATTTTCTGAGTGTCTATTGTGTGCATAGCCTAATGCGAAGCAAAGGGGGATAAAAGACTATAAAAGGGGGACTAAGATATATTTCTGCCCTCAGGGACCTTAGAATTTAGATGAGAATAAATGTGAAAGAATGAAAAAAAAACCTCTACAGGAACATGTTGCTGACTGACAGATTTCATTCTTCTCAGTAGAGAAGAAGGCTAAATCAGATCTTATTGTAGGATATGTTGTTGCCCATAGAAATATCAAGACACCACAGTCCTTTTGTGTTTATACACTAAGGTGTTGACATGTAACTGGCCAAGAACTCTTCAGAGCATGAAAAGTACTTATTAAATCTGAGTGAAGAAAATTAACTAATGAATTTTGCCAAAATCATAGTCGTAGAATGACAAGACTGAGGAGTACCTCATAGGTTATCTAGTGTAATTGCTTCATTTTATAGTTGAGGCAAGTAAGGCCCAGAGAGGTTCAAAGACTTACCCTAGGACATGCTAGCAGTCTGGAAAATACTAGAGTTTACACCTATACTCTTATGAATACATATTGCTTGATGATCCTCACAAAAGCTAGGAATCAGGATTTGAAGTTAGTCATAGATCACAGATTTAGAGCCAGAAGTCAAATCAAATTAACAAGCATTTATTAAGCATCTATGCTGGGCCAAGTACTGTGCTAAGCTTTGAGTACACAAAAAAAGGCAAAAACAAGTCCCTGTTCTCAAAGAGTTCATACATTAATGGGAAAATATATGTTGTAAAAGGAATTTGATAGAACTCCAAATAGTTTACGTAGTATTGGGATTAGTTTTTTTTTTTTAAGGAATTATTTTCTACAGTGAGTTTTTGGACCTCCTTTTCCATTTGGTCATTTCTGCTTTTTAAGGCATTCTTCTCCTCATTGGCTTTTTGGACCTCTTTTGCCATTTGAGTTAGTCTATTTTTTAAGGTATTATTTTCTTCAGCATTTTTTGGGGTCCCCTTTAGCAAGCAGTTGACTCTTTTTTCATGATTTTCTTGCATCACTCTCATTTCTCTTCCCAATTTCTCCTCTACTTCTCTTATTTGATATTCAAAAGCCTTTTTGAACTCTTCCATGACCAGAGACCAATTCATACTTTTTCTTGGAGACTTTGGAGTTCTGACTTTATTGTCTTCTTCTGGTTGTATGTTTTGATCTTCCTTGCCATGAAGGTAAGATTCTATGGTCTGATTTTTATTCCTGTGTTGGCTCATTTTCCCAGCAATTATTTGACTTATGAACAATTTGTCAAGGTAGTTCTCTACTTCCAGTGGAGGTAGGAAGGTGTACTGTCAGTTGCTTGATCCTGCCACAATCTGTGGGTCTAGAGCTCTAGAAATAGCTGCTACTGCTGCCCCTGCTGCTGCTATGGCTGCTGCTGCCACCAGCTTCTCCAACTCACCCCCTCCCCTGACCTTCCAAATTGTCCTCAGTGTTTAGGGTCAAGAAGTCTGGAAACTGCCACAGCTGCCAGTGATTCAGGCCCATCTGTGCCAGCATGGCCCATGCTAGACTATATTCCATGCCCAGCCTGGTGCAACAGATGCTTCCCATCAACCTTTCAGGCTATCTTGGGCTGGATATTTGTTTTACTCCATCATTATGTGAGTTCCGTATCTCCAGAATTTGTTTAAAGTCATTTTTACAGGTATTTGGCTAGGTTCAGGGGGAGAGATCAAGCAAGTCCCTGCTTTTACTCCACCATCTTGGTTGTCCCCCTCTCCCATTCTTTAAAAATTTGATAGAATTCATTTGTGAATACATCTGGTCCTGGAGGTTTTAGTTAGGAAGTTCATTGATGATCTGTACAATTTCTTTTACTAAGATTGGGTTATTTGATTATTTTATTTCATCTATTAATCTGTTAATTTATATTTTTGTAGATATTCATCCATGGCATTTAGAATGTCAAATTTATTGGCTTATAATTGGGCAAAATAGCAGCTAAGAATTGTCTTAATTTCCTCTTCGTTCATTTCCTCTTCATGAATTGCCCCTTTCATTTTTGATACTAATAATTTGGTTTTCTTCTTTCCTTTTTAAAATTCAAATTGACCAATGGTTTATTTGTTTATGTGATGTTGTGTATTTATTTTATTTGTTTTTTTCATAAAATCAGCTCCTAGTTTTGTTTGTTAGTTCAATAGTTTTCTTCCTTTGAATTTTATTAATCTTTCTTTTGATTTTCAGGATTTCCAATTTGGTATTTAATTGGCCATTTTTAATTTCTTCTTTTTCTAGTTTTTTTAGTTGCATGCTCAATTTATTGATCTGCTTTTTTCTCTATTTTATTGATGTAAACAATTAAAGACATATATTTTCTGCTATATACTGTTTTGGCTGCATCCCATATATTTTGGTATGCAGTTTCATTGTTGCCTTTTTCTTTAATGAAATTATTTATTGTTTCTTCACTTATTTTTTTTAGCTTTAGATTATCAAGTTTCCAGTTAATTTTTAATCTCTCTTTCTATTATTCATTATTGAATGTAATTTTTATTGCATTATGTTCTAAAAAGGTTGTATTTAATATTTCTGCTTTTCTGCATTTGGTTGTGAGATTTTTATGTCCTAATGCATGGTCAATTTTTGTGTAGGTGACATACACTGCTGAGGAAAAGGTACCTTCCTTTCTATTTCCATTCAGTTTTCTCCAGAGATCTGTCATATCTCACTTTTCCAGAATTTTATTGACCTCCTTAATTTCTTTCTTATTTATTTTTGGTTAGATTTTTCTAATTAAGATGCTATACCATTTGACACAAGTGCTTAGCATTGATATAACTTCATTGGTTATGGAACCTTTCAGCAAGATGTAGTTTCCTTCGGTCTTTTAATTAAATCTTTTTTTTTCTTTTGCCTTGTCAGAGATCATGATTGCTACTCCTGACTTCTTTGCTTCAGCTGAAGCATAATAAATTTTGCTCCAACCTTTATCTTTACACTGTGTGTATCTCTCTATTTCAAGTGTGTTTCTTGTAAACAACATATTGTAGGATTCTGATTTTTAATCTATTCTCCTATCCACTTCCCATTCCCATTTATAGCTGATAACTAACTGTAGTTCCCTCCATGCTATTTTTGAGTTGTTAATCATAACCCTTATCTCCTACCCTTTCCCTCCTCACAAGTGTTTTACTTCTGATCACTGCCTTCCCCAATCTACCCTTCTTTTTATTAATTCCCTCCCTTCTATTATCCCTTTCCCTTTTTACTTCTTTATAGGTTAAGATAGATATCTATATCCAACTGAGTGTGTATGTTATTCCTTTGAGCCAATTTTGATGAGCCCAAGGTTAAGCTTTGTCTGACACCCCTGCCGTCCTCCCCTCCATTGCCTAATAGCTCTTTCATGCCTCTTTTATGTGCAGTAATTTACCTCATTCAATCTCCCTTCTCCTTCTTTCTTACCCTTTTATTTCTTTTTTTCTTGGAGGGGGTATCATCCCATCAAAGTCACCTATACCCAAACACTCTGGCCATATATACCCCTTTTAACTGTTCTTAAGAGTTACAAATATGATCTAGCTATATAGAATTATAAAGTTTAACCTTATTTAATTTTTTTCTTTTGTGTTTCTCTTTTACCTTTTTATGTTTCCCTTGAGTCTTGTATTTTGAGGTCAAATTTTGTGTTCAACTCTGGTCTTTTAATTAGGAATGCTTGAAAATCCTCTATTTATTAAATATCCATTTTTTCCCTGAAATATCGTTATTCAGTTTTGCTGAGTAGGTGATTCTTGATTTTATTCTAACTCCTTTGCCATCTGGTATATCATATTACAAGCCCTCCAGTTTTTTATGTGGAAACTACCAAATCCTCTGTAATCCTGATTGTAGTTCCATGATATTTGAATTATTTCTCTTTGGCTGCTTGCAATACTTTCTTCTTGATCTGTGAGCTCTGGAATTTGGTTGTGATGTTTCTGGTTGTTTTCATTTTGGGATCTCTTTCAGGCAGTGATCAATGAATTCCTTCATTTTCTATTTTACCCTCTGGTTCTAATATATCAGAGCAATTTTCTTTGATTATTTCTTGAAAGATGCTTTCCAGGCCTCTTTTTTTTTTTTTTGATCACCACTTTCAGGTAGTGCAATAATTCTTATTACTATCTTTCCTAGATGTATTTTCTAACTCAGTTATTTTTCCAATGAGAAATTTCACATTTTCTCCTACCTTTTTTTTTTACTTTTTACTTTTAATTTACTTTTAAATTTAATTTAATTAAATTTTAATTTAATTTACAATTCCAATTTTTAAGAAATTGTTTTCTTCAGTAAATTAATATACTTCCTTTTAGTCAATTTTTTTTCAGGAGTTATTTTCCTTAGTAAATTTTTGTATATTTTTTCCCATTCTATTGACTCTTTTTTCATGATTTTCTTGCATTATTCTTATTTCTTTTCCCAATTTTTCTTCTACTTCTCTAATTTGCTTTTTAAAATCCTTTTAGAGCTCTTCTAGAAATTTTTTCGGGTCTGAGACCAAATTTCACTTTTCTTTGAGATTTCATATGTAGCTAGTTTGATACTATTGTCCTCTTCTAAGTTTATGCCTTAAGTCTCCCTGTCGCTATAATAACTTTCAATAGTCTTTTTTTCTTTTTTCTCATTTTTTATGCTTTTTTTGTGACATTTTTATGTGAAAATTGGGCTCTGGTACTGCACTGACCCAGACTTTATGCACTAGGGCTCAGGGCTTATTTCTGTCCTTCAGTGGGCTTCAGGACTTAGCTGTTTGCTTTCTCTGGAGAATAAACTACTCTTCTGGCTTGTATTCAAGGTGAGGCCTCCTCATTGGCTTCCTCTGGGTGTGGGGTTTAGCTGCTAGCCTGCCCCAGGGTTGGGTTTCTGGGTTGCTATTGTAACAAAGTCTTTCTAGTGACTTGCCCTGAAGAGGAATCTTGAGGCTAGTCTGCCCCAGGGGTTTTGCCCTGCTGCTGGTTGCTATGGAAACAAGATCTATCTGCTGGCATGCGCTAGGGTCAGAATCTCACAGTTGGTCAGCCCCTGGGCAGGGCTTCAGCAGTGGGATTCACAATGAAGTCAAGGTCTTGCTGGTGGCTTGTGCTGGGGGGTGGGGTCACCAGAGTGGAGCCTTACTGACAGAAAAGGAAAATGATATACATATCAGAGAATATGTGGGAAAATTGGAACATTAATGCCTTGTTGGTGGAGTTGTGAACTAATCTAACCATTCTGGAGAGCAATTTGGAACTATGCCTAAAGGACTACAAAACTCCATACCCTTTGGTCCAGAAATATCACTACTAGGCTTGTATTCCAAGGAGATCATAAAGAAGGGAAAAGAATCTACATGTACAAAAATACTTATAGCAGCTCTCTTTGTGGTGGCAAAGAATTAAGAATTGAGGAGATGCCCATGAATTAGGGAATGGCTAAACAAGTTGTGGTATATGAATGCAGTGGAATATTATTGTGCTATAAGAAATGATGACCAAGCAGATTTCAGAAAAACCTGGACTTACATGAACTGATGTTGAGTGAAGTGAGAAGAACCATGAGAACATTATACACCATAACAGCAACATTGTGTGATGATCAACTATGACAAACAGCTCTTCTCAGCAATACATGATCCAAGACAATTCCAAAAGACGTGATGGAAAATGCTATCCATATCCAGAGAAAAAACATGGAGTCTGAATGCAGATCAAAGCACACTATTTTAACTATATTTTTTCTCATGGTTTTTCCCTTTTGTTCTGATTCTTCTTTCACAACATAACTAATGTGGAAATTATTTTTAACGTGATCTTACATATATAACCTCTATCATATTACTTGTTGTCTCAGGGAGTGGATAAGGAAGGGAAGGAAGGAGAAAAAGATCAGAACTCAAAATCTTAAAAAAAAAATATTGAAAACTCTCTCTACATGTAGTTTGAAAAAAAAAGCAAATACTGTTAAGTGGGAAAAAATGAAATGATGAGCAGGATGCTCTCAGAAAAACATGGAAAGACTTACATGACCTGATTGATGCAAAGTGAAATGAGCAAGACCAGGACAACGTTGTACACAGTAACAGTGATATTACACAATGATCAACTGTGAATGACTTACCTATTCTCAGTAATACAAATGAGCTAGGAAAATTCTAAAGGACTCATGATTTAAAATGCAACCTATTCCCAGAGAAAGAACTGATGGAGTCTGAATGCAGATTGAAGCATACTTAAAAAAACTTATTTTTAATTTATGGAATAAAGCAAGTATTTCCATAACATACTATCATAAAAAGATGATTGTACATGAAACAAAAAAGGAAACAAAAAGAAAACTCCAAATGGGATCATAGTCAGATATGACTAAAATACTCAATAATAACAACACCTACCAGGTGCCAGGCACTGTGCTAGCTATTGGAGACATGAAGATAAAAAAGAAAAGGTTCCTGTCCTCAAGAAGTGTATATTCTGTGGGAGGGATGGCAGGAGAGAGCATCATGTATAATACAAGCTGAAATACACAAATAAGGAAGCACAGAGTGCTACAAAGTGAATTACAAGAGTTAAAAAGGGATAACAACTAGGGATGTTAGGAAAGGCCTTATGTACCTTATGTACCTCAAGTACCACTTGAGCCGTGCTTGGAAGGAAGCTAGGAATTCTACCATGTAGAAGTGAGGGGAACTCCACTACAGATATGGTGAGCCAGTTGTGCAAGGGCACAGATCTGGGGATTGTGTGTCCTGTGTACATACAGAAACAGCTAGCACACAAAAGAGAACTAGAAAGGTAGGTGAGAGTCATGGTGTGGAGTTTTAAAGGAAAGGTTGAGATATTTATATTTTTTCAGAGGTAATAGTCATGGAAATACTTTTCCATTACTAAGATTAGCCAAGAAATCAGAGATAGATGTTAGCTGGCGCTATTGGAGCTTATGTCATTGGAGGTCTCACAAAGATCATTCAATGTAGTGGTTAGTCTGCAAAAAAAAAAATGACTAGCTATCAATGCATATGGAGCCACAACATTTCTGTTTGGATCCCAGCTCTGTGGCAAGATACTGAGCCTTTAAGAACCTCAGTTTCCTTATCTATAAAATGATCTTATATGAGATGGCCCCTCCCAACTCAAAATCTTCTTCTGTAAAATAACTTTTTAAGATGGTGGTCCCATCAATCTACTTAACTCACCTTTCCAGTATGGCTGAGGAGACTATCATAAACTACCCACTTCCTTGTGTGAAAGGAGACATGGAGCCACAGAGTCGGGGCTCCAGTAGCAAATTAGGCTGAGGATTTGTATGTTAAACAAGGTTAATTCCGTCCATTAGCCAAAGACATTTTCAAAGCAGCTGGCACCAGAGGATTGTGCAATTAGTGCCTTTGTATTAGTGGATGTCGGCATTGGGCCAAAATTGAGAGAGGAGGGGGGATGAAATTTATACTTTCTTTATGATATCATCAAAAGTAAATGAATTATGAAAACAAAAGCACCAATATAAAGCTGCCAGTGCTAATTATTGGGTAGGACAGAAAGTTCACAATAAACTGACAGATAAGAGCAGACTGTGAGAGGCTCACTCTCGTCTGGAGATGAATGTCTTAAGTCAAGAGGCTGCTGTTTCAGTTTTCAGATAAACACTGCGTCCTTGACACCAAATGAATATCCTTCAGATCATAATCTGTTTTGTTTTGGTGTGTTAGCCGCAATGAAACCTCAATCTGGGTTTTAATAATATTGAGAAACTTGGAATCATTGAATGGCTCTAACAGGGCTTTCATTCATTCGTATAACAAATACTATTACCTTCTCGAGGGGAGAGCTCTGGGCTTGGAGTGAGATACAAAAAAATGTAGACAAGGTATCAACACTGTGCTAATTGAGGCAGATATTCAATTCAGTTCCAAGAATACATGCCTACCGTGTACATGTGGAACTGTGCTGAGGACCAAACAATTTGGGTATGGCACGAAGCTTACAGTTTGGAAAGGCATGCATGCCCTGGACATTTGGGGTGATGTGTGTTCTGGTTGGGGCCCTTCCTATAGCTGGTCACGTCCAGTGAGATGTATGCTGTGGTGTCTTGGTAAAGAGTATACTAGTCTCTACCTGCCTCCTCTCCTTACTTTCTGTGACAGAGGCTTTCACTGAAGAGAACAGGCCACTGAACAGCAAGAGCTACCCACTCAGTAGACTTTAACAAGAAAGACTACTTCAGTTCTTACTCTTTTCTTTCTATTTTCTGGATGCAGAGTTTGAGACTTCCAAACTTTGCTCTTGAACTTCCTGTGGGGGAATATTCCTTCTTAGCCTCTTCCCTTAGAAGTTTACACATGGCAGATACTTACACATGATAGCATACATTTTTACTGACCAAGTCAAACACTATGTCTCTGCCTGTCTCTTCGGTTTTGTATTTCTTTCAAAGTACAGATGACCAACAGCAATCCTGAGATGGGTACTTCTAGCTTTAGCAACTGCCTCATAGACTTGAGAGATCTGGAGTTATCAAAAGGGGAGAGTGATGAGTTGTAAAAAGTACTTTCTTCAACTATGACCTTCTTTGGAGGAGATGACCACTTCCAGGAACATAAACCATGCTTGCCTAGCTGGCTAGAACTCATGAACCTCAAGTTATTTACTTAGACAATGCAAAGTGGAGATGAAGTTGAAAGACCAGTTTTACAGCCCTACAATGTATTTCATGTTTTGATAATTTGAGTATCAACCTTCTAGAAGAATATACTAAAAATCAGGAATTTCTATTTCATGTTTGAACTCTATGTGTCTTCGGTGTTTTAAGCATTTTTCAGTGGTGGGAGAATTAAATAGATGTCTCATGTCTTGTATACTGTGTACGCTGAGTACTTTTCTAGCAAGATCCCAGAAATCCTTTTCTTTAGAAACCCTAGACATGACACAAACATAAGTTCTGTTTAAGAGATCTTTCCATGGAATTCCTAAAGCAGGAATATATCAGAGACTGTGAGAAAAGATTTGACCCCTGCATTTAAAGTCCATGTTTCCTAGGAGTGTACCTTATAAATATGAGTCTAGAGTTAGAAAAGATTAGTGGGAATGGGTATCTCAGACCCAGCGACTATAGGGGGTCATCACCATTCTAATATACAGCTTATATGAGAATTTTTTTGTTTTGCTTTGCTTTGTTTTTAAGGCACCAGATAATTCTGTAATATATAAATCAAAATCCTTTACCATCCCTCCATTCCAGTTCACAGGGGAAGTCCTAAGGTCTAAAAGGAAATATGCGGAGGTAGGGACATGGGAAAATATGAAAAAGGGCTGAGAGTTCTGGTCAGAGTACTCATCTTCTTCTCAGTCCCAGGTGCAGGGCCAAAACAAGGACTCTCAATTGCTGGACTGGAGTTAAAGTAAGTTAAGTAAAGTAAAGACCTGGGTCTTTGGTGTGATGGACTTCAGGATACATTAAGTAAAGAGATGGTGCTCAGGGATGGCTCTTTGAAAAGGCTGCCTTCAGTGTTGGCACACATGCATTTAACCTGCTATCTGCTTCCCTTCAGAGTTAGTTTGGATGTTAAGGGATCTAAAAATATTTGTAAAATTCTTAGCAAATTGTTTTTGAATATTATTATTAATTAGTGAGACTACAGGATCCTTAGGCTCCTGTTCACTAAGGCAACCAGTGGCCATGATTTTTAAAAGGGTAGCCTGTGTTTTCTCTCAGGTATGTCTGATTGGTTTCCCATATTCCATGTCACAAGCTGGGAAATGGATAGAGATGGTTCAGTGGAGGGACACAGATGTGTAAGCATGGGATAAGGGAATTTCCAGAAAAGGGTAGGATGAAAATTCTGGGCTGGAAGAGAGGGCAAGTTGAAAGCAAAGGTAGCCTGTGACATGGGAGCATTTTAGAACTCATAGAGACAACCCAACAAGCAAATAAAACAAAATTAGTACAAAGAGAAGTAAAAAGTGTTGTTTGAGTCTAAAGGAACAGGCTACCAAAAGAGCCTCTGGCATGGGACTAAAATCTGCTGCCTTAGACAATGATGATATTAGTGAGAATGATAGTGATGATAAAACTTAAATTTATAAAGTTTTAAAGGATATTTTAGAACATACTGAGATCCCAAGATTTGTACATTTACAAACTCTACTCTCTCATTTACCTCCCATGACAACCCTGAGGGGAGATCCATTCCACAGATGAGGAAAGTGAGACCCTGGGAGAAATGTACTCTTGACATTAACATACAAAGATAGCTTCCAGATGCATTCCATGGACCACCAGAAGATTGACCAAGAGCATGTCAGTTGCTTAGTACAAATCTACCCCTATCCCAGGAAAAACAATTTCAAGTGCCCAGAGCTGATGGATTAGTAACATCCTTGCTCTACAGAGACCAGGCTTAAAATGAAAGATAGAATCAGTGATGCAGCAAGTGATTTTGAAAGGGGACAGAGAGAGTCTAGTTAATATTATAGCTGGGGATTTGGAAAACAGGTAGTTAGTGTTACAACACATTATTTTGAAAACATTTAGTAACAGTGACCAGTTATTTTCAAAATATTCAGTTGATAAATTGGATTCATCTCCTCTCCCACCTAACCCCCCTTGGCTCAAACTAGTTTTTTGTGTAGATACATTCTCAGTATGTGAAAATTCAGTTCTGATGAGTTCCGAGTTGCTTAGGTATTGGTGGAGGGTTGGGAGAGGGTTGGTGTGGGCATTGGAGTGAATTGTAAAAAGGTCATGTAACACGGCATAAGAAAAAGAACTGGATTTGGCTCCTGCTATTCCTTACTAATAGTGCGAGCTTGATTTTGTTTATTTTCTTTTTCCTTTTTTGCTCTTTTTTTTTGCTAATTCTTAAATCTCATCCTCCTTAATCCACCCCCCAACGTTTCAACTTAATTCCACCCGACTCTTCCACAGTATCCTCCAAAACACCCATTGCATAGGCAACAAACTTCCCTTCATCTTAAATGTTTTTTTCTCTCCTGTTCCTTCCATCTACTAGCTCTTACTAAAACCTGGCTCAAAGATTTAAAGACGGAAGAGACCTCAGGGGACATCTTTTCCAACTCTCTCATTTTACCAATGAAACAACTGAGGCTATGGGTGGAGGTTAAGTAATTTAAGTAGTAAGAGTCAGAAGCAGGATTTTAACCAGATCCTCTAACTCCAGGACCATAACTCAGTATTGCAGATGTGTTCTTATCTAGACAGAGGACAGCTGTAGTATTACCTCCCTCATTCTGGATATTATATATCCATTAAAAGAATGCATGTGGTCATGCTAAGGGGGTGTAGACATTGAATTTGACTGAAGAATCTAACTATATATATATATATATATATATATATATATATATATATATATATATATATATATATATATATATATATATATGATTCCCTTTAGGAAACTCTTTAGCTCCCTCAAAATTTTGGAAATAATATTCAGACAATTACAAAGCCAGCGTGACCTGCTCTTGCTTGTCTATAGACAGGTATATACGTAAATGTGTATGTATATATCTACAGCTATAGAGAAATATATCTGCACTTGATTGTAGCCTTCTGAGAGGTGGGGAGGGGAGAAAGAACAAAGTGAAAAAGTACACAGCAGAGAACAAAAAAATAACTTACAAAGAAGTAAAGCAAAGATAGACATCTCTCAACACAACGTGTAGTATATATCATACAGGTTTGCATGAAATGAAAATTTTTGTTACATATTTTGAATCCTCTCTTATATTCTGCTATGCATGTGAGATTTTTTTTCTTTCTTATTTTGTATTTGAATTTATGGTATGTTTTTATTTTTTTCTCTATTCTATATCTGTGTTCTGGTGTTTGAGTCTAAAGTAAATTTTTTTAAAAAAAATCACCCATTTCCCAACTCACTTGAAGTTCATCTTAATCCTTAAAGGTAGCTTAGTACAAAGGAACAGATGCTTATTCTCTTACCTTTCCCCCTGGGCACCTAGTTTTAGGAAGGGTATTGATGAACTAAAGAATATGCAGATATAGCAATTGGAAAGGGTATTTATTAGGCATCTATTAAGTTGCAGTCACTGTTCTAAGAACTTGATAAATGTTATCTCATTAGGTTCTCATGCCAACCCTAGGAGATAGGTGCTACCAGCATCACCATTTTACAATTGCAGAAACTGAGGCAGACAGAAGATAAGTGATTTACCTTGGGTCATCCATTTAGTGTCTGAGACACAGTTTGAACTTAGATCTTCTTGTGTCTAGGCCCAGGGCTCTTGTCCACTGTACCATCTCACTGCATTAGGTGGGATGGTAAAGGTACTAGAAACTATTCAATATTAAATTTTATGATCCCATAAGGTTCAGTTGAAGAATCTGGGTATGTTTCAAAGGGAAAACTTAGATCAGCTACGACCACCATCTTGTGGATGAGGCTAGATGAGTTCTGCCTGTCCCCAGAAGACAGAACGAGTGATGTGTAGAAGCTGTGGAAACATTTCTCAACTTTTAGGGCTTTCTTATGTAGAATAAGCCATCTTGAAGGGTGCTTGATTCCTCATGACCAGAGGTCTTTAAGCAGAGTCTGGGAGATCACTTGTCAAAGTTGTGGAGAAGAGCTGCTTAGGTATGGTTTGGATTTGTTGACTCCTATGGGCCTATCCTTCTCTGACATTCTTTGATTCTGGAAGTAGCTGACATCCTCAGCAAACCTGTGGCTCCCCCTTTTCCAGAAGAATCTGGCAAATGAAAAATTTTTGAGTAAAATAATCACCCCAGTGTTCTCAGCTTTTCTGCCTCCCAGATCAGTCTTGATCAACCCTTCACATTACTGGACTGGAGGGTGTTCTATGCAAGTGAGAGAACTGGTATACCTAGCACCCCATAACTCATAAGACCATGTAGATTAAATTATATTTAATCAAAACACACAAGTGTTCCAGTTGTGGACCATTCATCTATGGTCTTAGAAATACCACCATTAGCCTAGGATTAGTACTGTTATTCAAGAGAGGACAGAAAACTATCCTTTTCCATTCCATCCATTTCTTCATACAGAGCATGATTCGCCATGATGCTACCATGACTGCTGCCCATGGAAATTTCCTCAGTATGATAAAACAAGCAGTGGAAAGACTACTGGACCAGGCATGAAGAAATATGAATTCTAGTTCTTTTTCTCACTAACTTACTGTGTGATTTTGGGAAAATCACTTTCTCTCTATGAGCCTGGTTTTTCCTCTATAGAATTTAGGGTAGCATACACTAGAAGACTTCTAAGGTTTCTTCTAGCTCTGAAATTCTCTGGCTTTATTGAGCTGACTTCATGGGAACCTTCCCAGTCTGCTTTGTGAAGTACATCCAGCCTGGAGACACCAGAAATACTTTATGAGTCTGAGAATACACATTCTTCAGTGTGGAAGAATGAGGACCATGGTTTTCAATATGGGATAATTGGATTGATTATAGACTCAGTATGAATGATGAACAACTGGTATGTGGAAAAAAGCCAATAATTGAAATGTGAGCCAGGACTTCTTCAGAGTCCTTGCTTTTTTGCATATTTTTGATGCACGCAGGGGGCTTGGACTGGTGTGATTTCTCTTTGGTCCCCTATAGCTGTTTTTGTAGAAAATGATCAAACAGCTGTCTTTCTGTGGTCACCTAAAGTCTCAAGTGCCCAGTAGAGGCCAAGGAATGTGAATAGAGAAGAAAGGAAGTGGGATAGACCTGGCACCACTGGCTACATTATGCTTTGGAGAAAGAAGACCTAGACTCAAATCCTCTCTCTAACATTTGCTACTTGTGTTATTCTGGGAGTCACTTTTCCTCTCTGAAACTGTTTCTCCATCTGTCAAATGGGGATAATACTTGCACTCTATCTCACATTTGTTGTGAAGAAAGTCCTTTGTAACCCTTGAAGCATTATACAGATGGAAGTTGTTATCTTCTCACATGAAGGACAATTGAGCAAAACAGGAAAATGTCTGCTGATTTTCCAAGTGTTTTTTAGTGGGATTCCAAGAGGATGGAAGAATTCCAGCCTTATTTCACTACAGGAACAGAAAAGTAAGGGTTTTCTCCATTGAATGGCCCTGGAGTCATCTGTAAAGAGAGAATAGGGCTGAATAAATAAATTCAAGTCAAATAAGTCCTCAGGAAAAATTCTCTTTATTTTACCCCAAACCAAAATCCAAAGGAATCAACTCTGGACAGGTCAATTTCCCTGTTCATTGTTTATACTTAAATATATATATATATGTATATGCTATATATATATATATATATATATATATATATATATATATATATATATAAATATATAGAGACAATTGTCAAAAATCAGTTAGCTAAACATGAGCTTAAACAAGAGTAAAATCTTACTTCAAGACCTTAGCCTTCAACAAATTAACCACTAACCAAACAAATTAACAAGCCATGAAAATGTTTTTGTTCCATGTCATGAAGTTCAACCATCTTCTAGGGCTCTATCTGATCTTGCCCCCTTGACCTTACCTATCCTCCCTTCTCTCCTCTCTTTATTCTCATCTCAGTTTCTTGGTCTGTAAAATAGAGACAGGCAGAGATCTGAACATTCCATGAGCTTTAGGTCTCTTCCTCCTCTAATCCTATTATCCTATGATCTGATCCCACATAGCCATGCCTTCTAGAGACAATTATTCACATTAGATATACCAAACAGCTAAGCACCAACTTTGTGCAGAACACCATGTTTGGTGACTGAGGTAGACACACAAAGTAGCAAAGAAAAGTTTGCTGTCCTCATAGACTTTACTGTCTAGCATTGTGA
Source organism: Notamacropus eugenii (assembly GCF_028372415.1). Taxonomy (NCBI): domain Eukaryota; kingdom Metazoa; phylum Chordata; class Mammalia; order Diprotodontia; family Macropodidae; genus Notamacropus; species Notamacropus eugenii. Next base: position 407,335,620 of record NC_092872.1, read on the forward strand.
AAAATATGCTGACCTGGATAGCGTTAATAACGCACAGTACTTTCTAATAATATATTAGAGAGGAGAAGAATATAGTTTTATGGGAGGTCCAAGGATGAAGCTCAGGGAAGGCACAGAGTAAGCATTTCAACAGGTAAAGAAGGGGGTGGATAACATTCCAGGCATAGGGAAAAACAAGAAGGAAGGTACAGAGGTAGAAAAGCACATGGTATATTTGAGGACCAAATCACCCAGTTTGGCTGAAGTTAAGCGTACGTGAAGGGGAGTGATATGAGACTAAGGCTGGAGAGATAGTGGGGGCCAGCTTGTGGAGAGCTCTGAGTATCTAACAAAATCTGCTTGTACTTTAGTGGTCAAAATGCTGTTTGATTAGTCAGAGCTAAATAAACCTCTAGAGGCTTTCTAAATTAACAAAAAAGAAAAAAAGAGAAAAGAAAAAAGAAGGCAGATTTTGTCCAACTCATCCTTCAAGCAGTACCTGTTTGTTTCCCTCCCTTCTCTCACTTGCCCCAGAAATACAAGCATGTCATGTGCATGGTCATGGGTACTCGTGCACATCCACACACACACATCCACACACACACACACACACACACACACACACACACACACACACAGAGTTTGGAAAAAAAGAATCATAGAATCTCAGGGTTGGGAGGAAATTCAGAGATCATGTACTCAACTCCAAACCTGAGTGAGAAATCCTTTTATAGTATTCTGGACAGATATTTGGACAGTGTCCCTTCACTTTAAGATCACTTTTCTTCAGATGCAGAGAATAGGTTTTCTTCTCATTCCACTTCGGGGTAGCTCTGATTATCAAATTTTTCTTTACATCCAATCTAACTCTGACTTCTCTGCCATCCTCATCCAATAAGTCCTGGTTCTGCCCTCCAGGACCAAGCAGAATAAATCTCATCACCTTTCTACTTGACTTCCCTTCAAAGCCTCGAAGACAGATCTCATGTCCATCTTAAACATCTACAGTGCCTTTTTTGAATTTTCTTATGATCTGTATGCCCAGTGCCCCACATCAAAAATATTATGTGTGTCATGGACCATCTTGACATTTTTAACTGATTCTATTTTCTTTATGTCTCTAACACACGAGTCAACACATCTGCTTTCTGATTGTAAAACACAGCAACAACAGCTGGTCCCGCTCTGACTGATGGCCATCCCTTCTCAAAGGCCCAATTTTAACTCTCAGTTGGTACCTAGAGAAACTTGACCAAACCTTTTCTCACCTCTCTCCAGGCTAGTGGCTCCAGGTGAGAGGAAAAGCTTGGGCTGCCAAGCCCAGAAACACAGTGAGGAAGTGAATGGCTCCAGCAGCGCCCTGCCAGGACAGAGCACTCTTTGTTTATTGTGCCTCAGCATCCTACCTAATAATTAGTATTGGCAGCTTTATATTGGTGCTTGTGTTTTGATAATTCATTTGCCTAGGATGACATAATAAACGGAATATTGATTCTATTCTTTCTTTCCTTGGCCGGAGGCCCACATCAGCTCATAAAAATAATAAAAGGGGAAAAAAATAGCTAATTGCAGTGAGCTGCAAGACAAGCCAAGAGCTTTGGATGGACTATTTTGATAACGGCTGGGCAGAGGAGCTCAGTCATTGGCACAGCTGGCCCAAGGAAGAATGCCTGCCTGTCTGCCTGCCTGCCTCCCTGCCTGCCGCAAAGCATCATCTTAGGGAGGCCAGCTCTGGTTCCTGTATCATGAGAGGCAGGATGGACGCTGTAGACACTGAGGGTGGAGTCCCAGTCCCAGCCCTGAGGAAAATCTACTAGAAGCTTGTTGAAAGATGCAGTATCAAATGAATTGCTTGCTTCTTTGGGCTGACTTTGATATTTATTGGTTCAAATTGCCTGAGTGACTCACTCTTACTCAAAGTTTTCACGGCCCATTTTCATCTTGACATGTGGGGAAGCTGACGTGACGCACGGTAATGACTGGGTTTACAGAGGATCAAACTGAGAAAGGAGAAGCAGGGCCTGGGATAATTATAGGCAAGCATGTATATTTTCACATAATCTAAAAAGGCAATTCATGAGTCTGATAATATGAAAATGAACTGAGCAGCAGTGCCAGGGAAGCTTAGTTAGCAGGGAGCTTTCTTTCTGGGGAAGGAAGGGGAGGGCTGATTTGACAACTAGCCATCCTGAAAGTTGTTGCTGTTTTATTTTTCCTCCAGAAATGATCTGTGATAAGGTAAACTCTAATCCAAATCAGTCGCCTCCCTCAGTAACCATCATTTTGCTGTCCTTTTGCAAAGTCCCCCAGGGTGTAGGGCAGATTTCTGCTTCAAAGGTCAGAAAAAGCAGATTTTTTTCTTCATCCAGGTTTTTGGGATCTGGTGTTTTGGGGTCAGGAACTGAGGACTTGATCTCATTTGGGAAAAGCACAGGCACCTGGTAAAGGGAATGGAAGAGACCTATGAAGAACCTTGTTCCTATTGTCCTATGTCTTGAGAGGAGACCACATTGGTGACTTACGATAAGATCATCAGAGAATTCAGAGCTGGAGGATAGCAACGTCATTATCTTCTCTCTCTATATCTTTCCACAAATGCTCCTCCATACATGGAATTGAAACACTCCCTATGTCTTATAATCCCTGAATTCAAGGACCACTTTCTATACAAAACCTTCATTGATCTCTATCATCCCAATGGTTAATTCCTTCTCCCTCCTGAATAACCCTTATTAATTTGTCTATGTGATATCGATTCAGATTTCTGGGTTGACTCTAAGAGACCACCTAGTCCAATGCCCACAGTTTACAGATGTGGAAACTTAGGCCAAGGGAGGGAAATACACTTGTCTAAAGTCACACAGGTTAATAATAGCAAAGTCCAGGTCTCTGAATTTAAATTTTATGTTCTTTTCACTTCATCATGAAATTAGTAAAAATGAATGCAAATTAATCCCCCTTTGAGATGATAATGATACCAGGAAGAGAGGACTTCCTTATAAAGGAAAAGAGAGAAAACTTATCCCGACTTCAAAATAAAATACATACTATGATAAAAGATTAAGTAGGCAACATAAAATGATAAGAAGAATGTTGGGGGCCACCTGGAGGAGTTCTTCCTTTCTGCGACAATCAAATAGAGAAAGAAGAAAGTATACAAGCTAAAGAAGAGGAAAAAGATGAGTCAAGTAGACCGATTGCATGCACTCATAGAGAAGCTGAAGGCCAAATTTTGTTCACAAATGGTTGAACCCTATGGAGAAGATACCATCCTATACGTGGCTGGGTCTCCCCCATCAAATCCAGATATCCAATCCCTACCATTGGATATAAGGCTTTTTAGCACCATTTGAATTCCTCCTGATAACAAAACATTTCATGTATAAATGAAAAACTTACCTGTCTGAACTCAACAACCAATCCACTTACACTTGTGTGTCATGGACCCTCTTGATATTCTTAACTTGATTCTATTTTCTTGATGTCTCTAACACATGGATATACCATCATATCTCCTTTCTTATTGTAAATCAACAACAACAAAAACTTCGGAAGGGAGCTACGAATCCTCAAATTTAATAGTAATACCCTTTTATTTCATTCTTTATGGTCCACAAAACACTTTCCTCACCACGGGCCAGTGGAACAGATAGTATAAAAATCATTGTTCCCATTTTACAGACTAAGAAACTGAGGACTAGAGAAATAAACTCATTTCTTGGGGTCATACAACTAGGAGGTCTTTGGACTCTAAGAACAGATTCTCACTTAATCACTACAGGCTTTAGACTTAGCTCTGCTGTTAATTAGCTTGAGTTAGTCCTTAAATTAGTCTTCATCTTCCTCAACTCTAAAATGAAGGATTGATTGAAATGATCTCTAAGTTCCTTTACAGCTCTTGTATTCTTTTCTTTAGATAAAATCAAACTATGACACATTTTATGAGTGAAGAAAGTGAGGCACAGGGAGGCAATGTATATATCTATTTTATGATTTAGAAATGTTTGCATGCAAAGAAAAATTTTGTTTCTTTCAAATTAAACAGCTATATTTTATTTATATGAAACTAAATAAATTGTTTTCTACTCAGTCTTGTCCTCTCCTGTTCCCCTCACTCCACAGTTTTCTGTCTTTCCCTCTCCGCCTATATTCCTCTCTTTCTTGCCCCACTCCCCACATGCTTTCTTAGAGTTCTCATTGGTTCCCAAGTGTTCAGTGGTAGAGTGTGTTTCTAATGTTTGAAGGACAGGGATGTAGTGAATTTCCAGAGTAAGGAGGCTCCTTTGGTATGGTAGAATAAGTCTGGAGAGTAAGACATGGATCCTGGAGAGGAATGATAACCATGTCTTGACAATTCTATCACTATAGCACCTCTCACATCTATCCCTTCTCTCTATTTACACAGCCCTGTTCAGGTCCTCATCTGTCTTCTGAACTATTGTAGAGATAGCAGACCTGGGATTTTGTTGATATAGGAAATTCTTAGATGATGAAATTCCCTCAACTAAAGCAGTTCAGTGCCTTTTCTCCCACTTACAGTCTTTGAGAACTGCATAGAATACTGAGAGTTTAAGTGACTTGCCTAGAATGATATATTCTCTTTTGTATCAGAAGTGAGACTTGATCCCAGGTCTCCCTGGCTACTAGGCTGTCTCTCTATCCATTTTCCCATGTTGACTCTCAACCTCCTTATTGATCCTTCCTCTCTCCAATCCATGCTTCTGTCAGCTGACTAAAAAATTGACGTAAGACATAAATTTTACCATGTCACTACTCTGTTCGAAATTCTTCAGGGTTCCCTTATTTCTTAATACACACACACACACGTACACACACTTATACATACACACATATACATACATATATGCTTGTACATATATATACACACATATACACACACATATATATATATGCATGTACCTTTGCAGCTTTATTACATATGACTCTCCTTTGCAAACTCTATATTCCCAACAAAACAGATCACTGATCATGCCACCTCTTCTATGAAGCCTCCCCTGATGTAACCATTTAGTATTTTCTCCAGTTCCATTTTTCTTCCCTGACACTTGTATGAATTGTGTATTTTACCTCTTAAGGAGAAAGTAAATTCCTGGCAGGCAGGGAGGGGCTGTTTTGTTTTTGTGACTATGTCCCTAGCACAGGGATACAGCACATGGGAGGTGATTTAAAACTTTCTGAATGTTTTCAGTTCTGTAGGAATGGGTGCTTTCTCAATCAATAAAGGCTGCATCTTCTCTAAAAGTTAACATATGATCATCATGCATTGCTATGGATAAAAATGTCATTACCGTGCAACTAACCTGGTGATGCGCCTTTCCAAATTCAGCTTTGTTAGTTCTCAGATAATATCCAAGCATCAGGCTCACACTTAAAACCTTTCCAGTTTAGTAAAACTTGTGCTTATGTTTTGCTGGAGTAGCATTTGAGAATCCAAGGGTACCTCCATGCATCTATATCTACATCTATATGCACATACATACATATGCACACACATGTATGTATATGCATATATTTGTGTGTATATGCATGTATGTACATGTGTATATTATATATATGCATATGTATGCATGCATATATAACATTTTGAATTTATATCCCAAACATCCCAAAATAAACATCCCCAAAAGAGCATTTTCAAATAAAACATAGAACACTAAAAGAAAATTATTTATGAAACCATGATTCTCCATTTCATACTACTTTGTTTAGATATATACATATATAATATACATGTATGTATGCATACAAACACACGCATATATACACACATATATGTATGTGTACATATAGATATACATGCACACACATATATACATATACATATACATAGAGAGAGTCCCCAAACCCAGTTGTATGGGACTCTCTCTTTATTTGTAGAACCTGTGTTAGAGGTAGGGTGAAGTTAATGAGAGTGGGAAAGAGGAGAACACCAGTGTCCTCAGTTGAGGCAGTTTTGTGGGGGGGGGGGGCGGTGTATGTGTGTGTGTTTTGAGTTTTTATCAAGTTGCTTCAGGTGCTTTTGGCTTCTAGAGAGATGGAGAATGCCAGGCCCTCTTCAGACTGAGAGGAGTTGGAAATCTCCATCATGTCTCTATCCCCAGTTTGCTATAGACTATGGGGAACTTTCCCTTGGGTGAGATCTAGGACTTCTAGGTTGAGCTGAGTTCCTTTATTTTCAGCTATGTATTCTCCTATGTAAACTTCCTCTGATTTCTGTTTTGCTATTGACTTGTTTAAGTGGATTTCTTTGCTGATCCCTGTGTGTGGCTACTGTAGAATTAGTATTTGGTGGGAAAGGAGTCAAGCCTCGGATAGGTAGTTTGAGATCCTGCTTTCCCCAATAATGAACAGTGAACAGAAATTAGCTTGAGCTTGAAAACTACATCCCCTAGACTAACAATATTTAAGTATCAGATGGATATAATTCTAGTCCAATTTACTTATTCTCTAGGGGGAACAGCCAAGCATCTGGCCCCGATCTTCTGCTTCTTCTACTGGCAAGACTGAAAGTCTTCCTTGGAGAAGGGTAAGGAAAAAATGAGAAAGAAAAGTTTATTCTGTATCCCTTTGATCCACACAATGACACTACCATACAAGTGGAGGGATGGCTTGCTACATATATATTTTGTATATTATTTTCAAAACTATCCTTCTTATCTGTGATTCTTTTGGAACTTATTCCTAACCCCCTTCTATGAATTAAGGACTATCTCTTTCTGTACCTTGAGACATTTATATTTCTATTGGGAGGCAGATAACGTTTCATCATGGGTAGTCTGGGGACATATTTGTTCATCAGAGTTGCTATGTCTTTCAAAGTTGATTTTCTTTACAGTGTTGTCCTTGTATAAAATGTTCTCCCAACACTAATGCATTGTTGGTGGAGCTGTGAACTGCTCCAAACACTCTGGAGAATAATTTGGAACTATGCCTAAAGGGTTACAAAACTGTGCATACACTTTGATCTAGCAATACCACTGCTTGTTCTATATTCCAAAGATATTCAAAAAAAGGAGGGGGGGGTGGAGGACCTATTTGTACAAAAATGTTCATAGCCATTCTTTTTGTGGTGGCTAAGAACTGGACATTGAGGGGATATCCATCAATTAGGGACTGTCTAAACAAAATGCGGTATATGATTGTGATGGTATATTATTGTGTTATAAGAAATGACAAGCAGTATGACTTCAGAAAAACTTGGAAAGACTTACATGAACTGATGCAAAGTGAAATGAACAGAAGCAAGAGAACATTGTATACAGCCATATAGTTTGATGAAGAATTGTAAATCACTTAAGTATTCTGAGAAATACAATAATCCAGCATAATCTCAAAGGACTAAAGGTGAAGCATACTATCTGCCTGTAGAGAAAGAACTAATATTAACTGAATACAGACAGAAGCATGCTATTTTACACTTTCATTTTCTTCTTTTATTCAAATCTTCTTGTACAAAATGACTCACATGGAAATGTTTTACATGATTGCACATGTATAACCTGTATTTGATTGCTTACTGTCTTGAGGAGGGGGGATGGAGGGAGAGAAAGAGAGAGAGGAGAATGAATTGGGAACTCAAAACTTTTTTTAAAAGTTTAAAAATCATTTTAATGTGTAAATGGGGGAAAATAAAATATATTAAAATGAAAATAAAATATGTAAAAAATAAAATAAAATGCTCTTCCAGGCCACTTCACTTCTCTCTGTTCTATACAAGACTCTCTACAGTTATATCTTTTCCCCATTTTGGACTGTTGTATTCCAAGACCTCCTCTGGTTTTTAGTAGAAGCTATCAGGTCTTGTGGCAATTTAATTCCTTCATTCTGATTGCTTGCAGTTACTTATTTTTTCTTTGAAAAATTCTGGATTTTGGCTATAATATTCTTGAGACTTTTCCTTTGGGGATTTCTTTTAGGAAAAGATTGGTGAATTCTTTTTTATCTTTACTTTGCTCTTTGGTTCTAATAATTCTAGCAATTTTCATTTATAATTCATTGAAACAAAATATCTATGTTTTTTAAAAAAGTCATGGTTTCCAGTAAATCTAATGATTCTTAAATTATCTCTCATTGACCAATTTTCCAGATAAGTTGTTTTTAATATAAATATTTTAATTGTTTTCATTTTAAAATATTTTTCTTTGTTCCAAAATTTCTTGTTGTGTCACATTTGATTTCTACGTGGTCTATTCTAGTTTTCAAGGATCACAATTCTTCATTAAAGTTTACCAATTTCTCTTCTAAGTTATTTATTCTCCTTCTGTTTCTTTCCTTTACAGCTTTAATTTCATTAAAAAAAATTTTTTTCTTCATTTCTTTTACATATTCAAGTAGACCTTGGGAAAAATCAATTATTTTTTTCTTGACATCTTTGCTTATAGTTGTAGAATTGTTTTTTTTTCTTTTAGAGATCTCTAGATTTTCAATATCTTTTAATGGTGGTCTTCATTTTAAAATTTTTTCTTCATCTCTTAAGCTTTAATAATAATGATGATAATAAGAGATAACATTTATATAGTGTTTATGCTATTGTGCTAAGATTTTGTCATTTGACCCTCACAACTTGAGAGGTGTGGAAATTGAGGCAAACACAGGACCAAGTGTCCTGGGACACATAGATAGTAAATGTGTGAGGGCAGATTTGAACTCAGATATTTCTGACTCCAGCGTAGTACTCTATTTACTGTACCATGAAGCTGCTCTTAAAGAATTGGGAGTTTGTTCCAAAGGAAGGTTCCTCCCCGTGCTCCACCTTTGGATTAGGTTGTTCACCATGTTTTATTTTGACCTGAGTATCTTGGAATCCAGTGCTGAACTCTAAATACCAAAGTTAATGCCACCTGGATCTTAGAGGTTCAGAGTGCTTGGCTTTCAGGACCTTCCATGGTATCTTAGTGTGAAACACTAGGACCTTTCAACTTCTGGAAATGATATATACCAATCTAAGTGATGACATCCCTCTCTTGGCTCAGAGGCTGATGTAGGTTTGCAAGTACATTGGAGCTTTCTTATGGGAACCCTTCTATCTTGTTGTCTCTAAAAAGAGATCCTTGGAAGATATATGTATCTGTGGCACTTTTCTGGTTGAACTCAAAGACCATCGACTTTGCTTATTGCTGGCTTTACTGGCATCCTCCTTCTGAGTCTCAGTTTCCTTATCCATAAAAGGAGACTCAGAATGGTTAAAGAATTTGCTCAAGGACATTCAGTCAGTAAAAGACATATTTAAAATTTTATTCCCAGGTCCCTAGGCTCCAAATATAAGAATCTTAGAAGATACTGGAACTTCTAGCTAAAGTGGATGCCTGAACAGAGACAGCATACTTGGATCTCCCATATCTACTCCAGCCAACACTGGAAATTCACTCTAGGCTGAATAATGATCAAGATAAGCAATGAAGAGCTGAAGTAAGTGACTTCTGTCATCCCAGAACTCTATGCGTACACTGTGCATGCCCACCCCTGCTGCACCCCCACCACACACAATCAGACAGCTTCCTATGGGCAATAAGGAAGGAGGATGCCAGTAAAAATCAAAGATAATAACATCTAATTATCTCAGGAGCTTAGAAATAAAAGGTGCCTAGAATAATCTAATCATCCCTCCAATCTCCATTTTTTGAGCTACTGAAATCCAGAGTGACCTGTCCAGTGATTCATTCAGTAAACAACACAGCCAAAACACAAACACTGTTCTTCTGATTCCAATCCCAATATCTTTTTCTCTAGAGTTTAATCCCTTCTGGGATGAAGTAAATAGTGGGGAAGCAGTGGGAAAAGGGTTATTTACAATTGTAAAAGAGTGAATCAAGCTGAAGGATATCAAGACACCTGAGCAATCTGAATTAAGGATTGATGAGAAAGCACTTTTTAAGTGCAAAGAGCTGTGCTAAATGTCAGTACAGATAGAAAAATAAAGATAATATTAATAGCTAGCATTTATATAGCTGGTGAAGCGTTAAAAAGTCACACACTTATACACACATGTATAATCTCATTTGATCGTCACAATAGCCCCATGAGATAGGTAATATGATCCCATTTACAGGCTGAGGGAAGTTAAGGGACTTGACCCAGGTCACACAGCTGGTATTTGAGGCAGGATTGCCTTCCCGATTCCAAGTCCAGTACTCTATCCAATCTTGTATACTCCTCTCAAGCAGCTCACATTCTAATAGCAGTAGATAATATAGATAGAAAGTTTCAACAACAACTTAGATGGAAAGGTCTAAGGATACAGGAACAAACAAATGGAAATATATTTTTAATATCATGATAAAATCATATCCATTTCTGGTATTAAACCATGCGATGCTACCAAAGAAGGTTGAAAGAGGTAGAAAGGTATTCCTCTAATTGATTTAGAGAGTAAGATTCTCTACAATTTATTTTACAGATGCATATAATCCTTCTAACTCTCTTTATTCCTTTTTGGTGGGGGCAGATACAAAAAAAAAAAAACCTCATGGAGTTAACAGACCATTTTTTGAGTGACTCCATTTGTTTTCATGTACTGATGCTTTGACTCACCCCATCTTGAAATGCCGTCTGCTCACCCTTTGCCTCACCCTTAAGCTCACTGAAAAACTAGGAGGCCAAATCTAACGCACCATTTTGTTTCTGTGGGGGGTTTATCTCTGTTTGTTACTGGTTGCCATAATAATGTTAGTACCACTCGTCTTAAGTCTACTTAACTAAGATTGGCAGAATTTCATGAAGCACAATTAGTATTATCATTCCCATTATGCAGATGAGGAAACCAAGGCATCACATAATGGATTAGCCCATACAAGTCATGCAGAGGACTCTGGTTTAAATTGTAGTCACATAGTTGTGCATTTCCACTTATGCCATGAGTATTTTTCATCTTCTGGTGAAAAAAAAAAAGAGTCATTGAATATTAAACTTGGAAGGGACCAAACAATATGCCTTATTATGGGACCTTAGAGCACAGAATGATACAGTGAAGAGGACTCTTGGAATATAGAACATAGGATTTCAGGGCTGGAAGGACCCACATAGTACTGAGCATAATGCCAGAGCTTCAAAGAATCTTAGATCATGGAATATTAATGCTGGGGCGGGGGCTTTAGGAAAGAGCTCACAGATTTTCAGAGCTAGAAGGGAGCTTATAACATAGAATACAGGACTCCAGTTCTTTAAGGAATCTTAGAACATTAATATTAGAGATTGCAGGGACCTTAGAGATCATCTAAAGCAATCCTTGCACTTTCTAAAAGAGACACTCAAACTCATAAGAGGGATGTGATTCAATGAGATTCATGCAATATATCAACAGAAAAGGCAAGCATAGAATCTAGGCCTTCTAATGAGTTTCTCTCTCTCTCTCTCTCCTCTCTCTCTCTCTCTTCCTCTTCTCTCTAGGACTTTATCTCTGTCTGTCCATCTGTCTTTGTCTATCCTTCTTCCCTTCCTTTCTCAATCACTATGCCAAAGATAAAATGTCACAAAATCAAAGTTTGAAGGAGTCTCACAGGTTGATTTTGTTTTGGATTATTATTTTTTTTTTTGGTCCCATCAAGTGCTTTTTTTTTTTGGTGCATGGAACTCCTGATGAATAAACTTCTTCCTTCAATGTAAATCAACAAGTTTTCTGTAACTTAAAATCTTCAAGTTTCTTGAGTCAGGGAGAAATTGAGTAACTTGCCCATTTCACATAACCCTTATGTGTCGGGGATAGGATGTGATCACTATTTTCACTAACTCTAAGACTGATCCCCTATCCACTACACAAAAATGCTTCTTCAGATCCACAAGATGATCGCATTCAGGCCTGTTACACTTGCTATAAGTTAAGTCCTCATGCAACCAATCATTCTATTCAATTATTTCTTAAAATTATATAAGGACAAAAAGAGATTCCTTTGGGTTAGCGTTACCATGCAAAGTTTCCTCTGTTCTCTCTCTGTGTGGCATTAATTATAGGCCTCCACATCAGAAATTAAAAAAAAATTCCTTCTTATGGGTTTTGCATCTTCCATCTACTGTACTTTGATGCTACTGACTTCCTTGCTTCAATGTAATGTCATTGTACCTACATTTTACACACACAATTAACCATGTGTTTTTAAAATAGCAAATTATGCCTCTGCACAAAATGATAAACTCGGTCCCAAGACAAATTGAATGAAGGTCTTATGGAATTTTTCACTTCAATTAACTTGAAGACCAGCATATGTCATAGGTGCAAATCTCTGTGCGTTCCATGACCACAAGCAGGGATGTGGCAAAAGGTAAACCCAGAATTATGTCTTTACGTGCTCATTGGAGACACTTGTAATCATATTTTATTAGTGGTGCCCTCCCCAGCATAATGAACTTTGATGGAATAATGAAGTTGCTCTGGCGCCTGACAAGGTTGGCTGGCTGCCTCACCAGTCACAGACCTCCCATGAGCACAATCAGCTGAGCACCAGCTCTCAGTTGTAGCAACAATGAGCCAGAAAGTCTGGGAAATGACTCTCCTTCCAGCTTATACCTTTTGTTTCTTTTGCTTCCGGATTCATGGAGATGGCTGCTCCAAAGGAATCCTAGATATAGATATCGACCTGAAATGGTCCTCAAAGGTCATTTAGTCCAACACTCTCATTTTACAGATGAGGAGACTGAGGCCCAGGTGATTAAAATTATCTGTCTGAGATCACATAGAAAGCATCAGTGGGGAGCCAATACTCTGTTCACAATACAGCTTGGAATCATCCTGGAGAGTAAGCCACTCATAGGTTATAAAAAGCTTGGGACCACATCTATGAGAATTTCTAAGAAGATTTTTTGCTTGTCACTCTAAAAGAAAAAGAAAACTCAAATGAAATTGTTGGAAGCGACTTAGGATGATGACAGTATTTAGAGCTAGTTGTAAGGAAAGTTGAAGACCATTCCACTCCCACTCCCTCATGGAAAAAAAAAAAAAAACAACTGAGACCCAGAGAGGACAAGTATCTTATCCAAAGTTATACAGCCACCAAGTAGCATAGACAAGGTTTAGTCCTAAGTCCTCTGACTCCACGTACAATGTTCCTCCTACTATACCACACATAGGACTTCCTCGATGACTTTATTTAACAGTTGAATGTGTTGGGTGGGACCGAAAAGAAGGCTTCTAATCCAAACTATGTCCAAATTATAGTATGAAATCCCTGTATAAGAAGCCACTAATATATTGTAAGCAGAAATTGAAGAACTCATTGTGTGTTTTGATGTATGGGCATGAACTTCAAGAACATAAATGGATGGATCCAACTTGATCCACATGAATTCCATTGTGGTGGAGTGGAAGAACAATCCAAAGGTCCTTAATTTAAATTCTGGCTCTAGAAAGTCATTTCCTCATCTCTGTGCCTCAGTGTCCTCTTCTGTAAACTGAGACAAATGATGTCTATGTTCTCATCTTGCTCTAAATCCCACGATCCTATTCAGCTTAGGCAACGGTTGCCTGACTCCAAAGGAAAGTGGGTCTTGTCAGAGACTAACAGAAATGCAAATGTAATTGTCCTTAATGGTAATGATAGTTTGCCTATACGGTATATAGCTCCTTTCATCCAAGGATCTCAGTCTTTCAAAAGCATTCATTAATTCTCTCAACATGTCTGTGAGGCAAGCAAGTAAAATTATCAACCTCATTTTATAGCTGAGGAAATGGAGACACTAGGAGGCGAAGTGTCTGGCCTTGGGCCACTTGATGTCAGGGCCAGTGGCTGGCCCAGGGCAGACTTCCTGACACCTAGTCCTAGCCTCAGAGCCCTCACAAGCCCTGGAGAAGTTCCTGTTTCATGAGACATTCCAGTTCCAGAGACATTAGATTGCACAGTGACAAAATCATTTGTCACTCATAGTTGAAACAATTAAGATGTAAACTGGCTAATTAAGGTACCAACTGAACATTTTTTACAGTAGCTGGTACACACACACAAGTTGTGCGAAGTGTGTGTATGTGTGGGAAGGTGTGTGTATGTGTGTGGTTAGAGGCAGTATGGCATATTAAATAGAAAGCTGTCTTCTGGGCCAAGAAGATTCGAATTCAAGTTTTGCCTCTGACACACACTTGCTGTGTGACATTGGGCAACTCAATTAACCTCTCAGGTCTCTTGATAACTCTTTGTGAGAGTCTGAGTTGAAGAGAAGGCACTAATTTGTATTTATGTTTTCCTTACCCGGGAATTCCAATATTGCCAAAATCATATGGGCAGAACCTATCTATATGTCAGTATTTCATTTATATGAGGAATTCCCAGATGAGGAAATTACCATATACTTGAAGCTATTAAAACTTAGAAAGGCAGTAAGACTTTTGGGACACCTGATAATAATAGAGATAAATTAGATAGATGGATAGATAGATAGATAGACAGACTGACAGATAGATTAGATAGACATAAATATAGATATAGATACAGATACATAGATGATGCAAATGACATATCTGTCATGCAACAGACTTTTCACTTTATCTTTGCCACAACCTTATTCCCCATCAACCTTGCCTCATAGATAAAAATGAACTTTGGTTCTGAAACGCTTCCTTCTGATTGTGAACTCACTGATTATGCTTGTGTCTTCAGAAATTACTTAGGACCAGGGCTAGGTAAATTTAGAGGCTCATTACCAGGAAGTTGGTTACCAAGGGAAGGGAAGCTTTTTTTTCAACCCTAGTAATTCATGAAAATGATGATGAAGTATGGAGATGCTGTGATGTATGGTAAGAAACAAACAACACCCACACTGATAAAACTATGAATCCTTAAGTTTTGAAGCAAATTCATTTTTTGTATTCATTGAACAAATTCTTACTGAATGTCTGGGGCAGCTAGGTGCTACTGTGGATAGAGCATCAGTGTAGGAGTCAGGAGGACCTGAGTTCAAATCTCACCTCAGACACTTGACACTCACTAGCTGTGTGACTTTGGGCAAGTCACTTAACCCCAATTGCCTCATCCTGGGTCATGTCTAGTCATCCTGGTGAATATCTGGTCACTGGATCCAGATGACTCTGGAGGAGAAGTGAGGCTGGTGATCTATGCAGCCCTCCCTCACTCAAAACAAAGTCAAGTGCGAATCATGTCATCATTTCTCTGATGGTATGGTCTTCTTCGGCAATGAAGGATGAACACACTTATTGAATGTCTACTGTGTCCAGAACATACCTACAGGGAGAGAGACAAATGTCAGATGACATAATCACTGCTCTCTTGGAACTTATGTTGTAATAGAGGGGAAAGGCACCTATCTGATAGTTATTATATACAACAAAGTAGAAAGAAAGAGACAGAGACAGAGAGAGAGAGAGATGGGGAGAGACAGAGACAGAGAGACATAGATAAAGAGACAGAGACAGAGATACATAGAGAGAAGAGAGAGACAAAGACAGAAGAGAGAGAAAGAAACAGAGAGAGAGACACTCACAGAGAGACAGGGATAGAGGGACAGAAAGACTGAGATAGAGAGAGAGTTGGGGTAGAGACAGAGACAGAGAGACATAGAGAGGAGAGAAACAGAAGGGAGAGAGAGAGAAAGAGACAGACACACGGAGAGAGGGAGACAGAGAGAGAGACAGAGACAGAAACAGAGGGACAGAGAGAGAAGAGAAAAGAGAATTTATTAAGTACTTGAAATGGCCACTGCCAGGTACTATGCTTGGTACTAGGGATATCAGCAAGCTAGTCAGTTGCTGTCCTCAAGGAAATTTTATTTTAATGCAGATAGAGAGCACTTGGAGGGGAGCTGGATAGAGAAAAGAAATATAATTATAGCAGGTATTAGCATAATATTTTAAGGTTCATGAAGCATTTTACATAGGTTATCTCATTTGATCCTCACAAAAACCATATGAGGAAGATATGACTAATTACCCACATTTTAATATGAGGAAATGGACTGAAAGTGTTCCAATGACTTGTCCAAAGACGTATAGCTAATAGGTATCTGAGGCAGGATTTGAATTCAAGTCCTTAAAATTCCAAATCCATTGCTCTCTTCTTGTAGCATGGGATTATTTGTGTTGGGTTTTTAAAAATGTAGAAAATTAGTAAGTAAAGTAGGGGTGTTCCTAGCACAGGATACAATGAGCAAAGGCATGAACACAAAAGGATCTAAGCTTGGTGTTTACAGTAATAGAGGCTATGGCTAGAAAGGTAGTGGTCCCCCATCTTCAAAAAGGACCATGAACTTTAATTGTCAGGCTATAGGTGGTGTAGCAGGTAAAACACCTGAGCTTACAGTCTGGAAGATCCAGCTTCAAGTCTGGCCTCAGATACTTACACGACTTTGAATAACTAATTTGTAACCTTTCTCAGCCTCAATTCCCTCATTGGTATAATGGGGATTGTAGCACTTACAAGGTTGTTGTGAGGATATGATGAAATAACATACATACAGCACTTTGCAAACTTTCAAGTGCTATATAAAGGCTAGTTATTATAAAGCACAAATATAAGGAATCACTGATCAAAGGGGTATCATTACCAGATCTATACCTGAAAAAGATTTTCTGGAAAGGTAATGGAGAATGATTTGGACAAGGGAAAACTGGAGGCAAGAAGACTTCTCAAAAAACTATTGCATTATTCTGTGTGGGTGGTAATGAAGATTCAGACCACATTGCTTGAGGTGAAAATAGTACAATACTTTTTCTTTCTTTTGCAAGACAATTGGGGTTGAGTGACTTGGCCAGGGTCACACAGCTACTAAGTGTCAAATGTCTGAGTTCAGATTTCAACTCAGGTCCTCCTGACTCCAGGATGAGTGCTCTACTCATTATGCTATCTAGCTGCTCCAATAGTACAATTTTAAAATATGTTATTTATACAGTTTTAGCTATCATCATAGTGGCTGATCCTTTTCTCTAAAGAATAAGCAAATGGAAAAAGGAGGGGCCTGAAAAGGAAGAAAAACCCCAGGCCTACCTCCCCTCAGCATCTTTATTTTCCCTCACTGTGTCTTTTAGTCACTGCCATCCAGTGTTCCCAGACTGCCTATACCCAGACCTTCTGGACAGTAGTCTTATCCACAATCCCTGTTACTTCCCAACCAAATACTGCTCTCAGTTATCTATTACAGTGGATTCGATCAGCTCATTTAAACTGAAATGACCATGATTGATAGTAATTTATTTCATTTGCCTTCCCAGCCCTCTTTGCAAGAAAGTGAGGGAATGATGCTCCCAGTGAAAGACCAGGTGGATCTTCTGATGAAGTATGAGACTAGGCCAAATCATTGAAATGTCGGAGCTGGAGGAGCCTTAGAGATCATACAACTCAAACTACCCATTTTACAGAGAAGCTCAGAGACAAGGAAAGGACTTTTCCAGGTCACACAGACTGTTAATGGAAGGGTTGGGTCCAGAGTACAGGTTTCCGGGCTCAGGACAGCATTCTTTCCAGGACAAGACAGAAAGTTGAGTCCCAGATCACTGGAGGAAAAGCTAATGGGTTCATTCCTACCATAGAATTTTCCACTGTCCCTCTGTACAGCACCCCCCATACATACACACACACACAGACGCCCATGCATACACACACATATACACACACACGACAATTAAATGAAACAACTGACTAGGAAGCTGTCTAGGTGGGAATGCCTCTTATCTCTTTTGGAGTAATCGTGAAAATAATAGCTCCCATTTCTATTATTTTTATACTTTTGCCAAACCTTTTTTTCCCACAACAACCCTTTGAGTAGATAGCATAAGAATTGCTCTATCCATTTTACACACAAGGAAACAAGTTCAGAAGGACTGTCACTTGTGAATGGTCATAGAACTAGTAAAAACCAGAGTTGAGATACTAACCCAGATCTCCTGACTCCAAGTCATTGTAACTCCACGGCCTCATGACATGACCCCCTCTACTCCCAAGCAATGAGAGCAGAGACTCACATGGGGGCCAGGGGGCACCAGTCCAGATAGGAGATTAGAGGCTTCTCCTTCTGGGACCTGCTTTGATTGTTGCCTGCTGCCTGAGAACATAGATAAGAGATGAGATAAGGTGACTAATTCCCTTAACACTCTTGCACAATACTCACAGGTAATTCACTTTAGGATTAATGGTTGGGTTTAGGCCTGGAGTAGTACAGCAGGATGAATGATGTCAGAAATGCGAGAGATTCTAGTAGATGTCAGGATTGGTAGGGATCTCCTGCATAGAGGTTGTTTGTTTTCTGTAACTCCAGTGCCTAGCACACAGTAGGTGCTTAATAAATATTTGTTTACTGATTGATCCTCCACAACTTTGCTGGTACCAAAACCATTTATGTATAATTCATCTCCCTATAATTGAATGTATTTTGTAGACTTTTTAATGTAAATCCTCTTTCTTGTTCTTTGTATATTTCAGCATTTACATTTGTTGATTCTTTTATAGAGAGGAATTTTTTTTAATGGGTCAAAAGGCAGGGAATCTGTGTTGGAATAATAAGATCACAACCCACTAAGTCTGTGACCTACTGAGTTTCTCTAAATGTTGTATGGAAATGTTAATGGAAATAACTTGTGAAACTAGAACATTAGACCCTGAAGGCACTAGAGAAAACACAATGTCAAGTTTTTCAAGGGATCTTACACCATCAGAACTGAAAAGAACCTTAGATTAAATTAGATTAAATCTAATCCAAATCCCTGATTTTACAAATGAGGAAACTGAGGCTTTGAGTAAAGAAAGTGACTTACTCAAGGCCATGCAGGGAATTAGTGATAGAGTTGAACTAGAACACAGGCTGCTTGGTTCCAAGTCTAGGGAAATTTGCATTCATCATTCTATAACTTAAGCATGTTCTCATAGACACATTGACAAGTACAATTTTAAAATACTAATATGTATTCAACAAAACATCAGGAACTTGGCACTTCTTACCTTTGCTTTCTGAGAACAAGGATTTCAAAGGATGTTGTCCAGACTTTTTCACTCTTGTTTTTTTTTGCAATTATGATCACAAAATTTCAACATTCACTTGTTTCAATATAATGTTCTTTAAAGTTGTCTAATGTTCTTTCTTGCTTAAATAAACAAGATAAAAACAGCACCTAAAGAATTCTAGAATCTCAGAGGCAGAAGGAGCTTCTTGGGGCATCTAAGTCCAATTCCTACCTAAGCAGGAAGTGGCCATCTTGATAAGTGGATTTCTAGCCTTGGTAGAAACAACTCTGTCATTCTGATTTTGTAGGACTTTGGATCCAGAATTGGAAGGGATTTCACGGGCCAGCTAGTCCAATCCCCTCATTTTACAAATGAGAAAAACTAAGTTGGGGGTGGTCTAATGACTTGCCCACCGTTATCAGTGAATCTAGATCCTCTGACTCTAGGTTCAATGTTCTTCCCACTCTACCATGCTGATTTGTTTTAATGAGAGACCTGTGATATGGGTAGTGGGAAGTCAAGGGCAACAAATCAATGACTCCTCAGAGTGCCAGTATTTATGCTACTGATTTGTGCATTTTTACGGATGATTTGCAGATCATAGGATGACAGGACTTAGACCAAGAAGGGCACTTAGAGATCTGGTCCAACCTCTCCATTTTACAGATGAAGGGAAAATATTTCAAGTCCTCCTCCAAAGCTAAATGAAAAACCTTGGACTCCACACTGAATTGGATATTCAGGATAGCTGTCAATTTGCAAGTCAAATTGACATGAAGTAGCAAAAAATAGAGATGGCCAAAATCTGAACAAGGGGCCAGTTAACATTCTAGGGCTCACTAATAAACACTAGAATCAAATTTCCAAGATCATGCCACTTCAATTCAATCTAAAGTCTCGAAATCTTTTCATAGGATCTTATATTCATAGGATTTTGAGCTGGAAGGCACCTTTAGGATTATAAGACCCCAACTACCTCATTTTATAAAGTTGCCTTTAGAAGATGGGACTTGACTTACCCAGGTTCACACATCCAGAAAAGAACAGTGCCAGGATTTCTCTGTCTATATGTCTCTTTTCTCTGCTGCTAGTAGAACGATTCAGGAAGTATGTCCCATGGAATTCTTTGGGGTTTTTAAAACAAATTTTTGTTTAACCTCTGCTGTGACCCAGAGAGTAAACAAGGTTCCTAAATCTCCTCCATTTCTGTTTATTTAAAGAATGTTTGCTTATTTGGCAGCTGCTTAAGTGGAACCACTGTTGTTACTAACTCGCCTATGAAGAGATATTGCTTCTTGTTTTCTGACATGATTTTACTCTGTCCCTAATTACCAATTCCTTTTTTCCTTCTCATTTTCTTGGGTAACAAATTCAGTATGTATGCCTTTGCTTGGGCACTCACTTAATCGCCTACCTTTAATTAAAGGTCTAGACTCAATGTCTCTGGAGTAGCCCCTGGATATTTATCTTCATGTTTCTGTACTTATAGCATAGTATAAAGAGGAAAAAGACACACCAGCTACAGGTGGGCAGAGGAACCAATCCCATCTGAAATGACTTGGTTAGAGTTTCCATTGAGGGTTCAGCCACAGAAGATATCGATATTATTTACCCTTGAGATTTTTTTTTTGCATACCCTTTTGATTTACTTCTGGTTTTCCTGCCCCAGGCCAGGAAACTGCTTTGTAACCAGACTCATTTTCTCCACTATATGTGAAGAGCTTGAAGATTAGAATTTTTTTTTCAGTCAACTTAAGGATTGCTACTAGCATTGGTAACACCCAGCTACTGGTTGGCTTTCAGAATGGTATGGAAATTTCATGGAAGAACTGAGAGACTACAGTTAAGTTTACATGATGCCGGATATCTTGAGTCTTGGAAATATCCCCTTTAGACCTATGCTTTGTCTTTTCAGTTATTACCCAACAGTCGGGCACTGTGTAGACATTGTCTCAATTGAATTAGGGGACATGAGGCAAAGACTGCATTTATATAGCATAGTAATGCTCAATTGGAGAAATAGATTTAGAATTGTAAAGAACTTTAGATATTATCTAGTCCTATCTCACTTCTTTTAAAATTATTTGTTTCATCAAATATTTCCCAATTACATGTAAAAAACATTTTAACAATCATTTTTTAAAATTTTGTTTCAAATTCTCTCCCTCCATTCCACTCCTTCCCCCATCCTTGAGAGGGCTGATTTTTTTTTTTTCTTAGAGAAGAAAATAAAGCTCAAAAAGGAATCAATTTGCCTGTGTTCACAGAGCAACAGAACCGGGATTTGACCCTGAGCACTCTGACTCCAAATTCAGCACTCTTTCCACTAAATTCTAAATTACTTTCCTTCTCCCTAAACCAGGCTGACCCAATTCACAAGCATCTATTAATCACCATGTTTCATGTGCTGTGGTTGACTCTAGAGATACAAAGACAAAAATGAAATGGTCCCTGCCCTAAGGAAGCTTAATTTCTATTGCCTCTTTGGTTTGGAAAGACCATGATTTTATCATGTGCATCTATTATGACCTCAGACATAATCACAGAATATCCGAACTGGATTGGAGCTTAGAGATCATTTTGTCCAACCCTCCCTCAGAGAGACTAGATGCAAGTAGGTTGTACCTTACTAAAATCATTAAGGAGATCTTTAAAAAGAACTTGACCAAAAATCAGTCATCTCCCATTCTCTTTCTTTTTCTTTCTCTAATATACGTGCCAGGATGCATAAATACATGTGTATATATATACATGATCATGGGCAAGTATCATAATCATAAATTTTAGCATTATAAGGGATCTTAATGACCATGCACCTTCTGACTGAAAATCTCCAATAAGGGAGAGCCACCTGCCTCTTGAAGAAGACCACTTGACTTAGGGATGCTTTTTCTTGTTGGTCATTTTTTCCTGACATCAAACCTAAATTAACCCTTTTGTGAAACCAGTTTTCCAACACTCTACTGGTGCAGCACCATTTCTGGAAGGTCCCAACCAAGCTGGAAAAGTGTCAAATAAAGGGTAGGTACTTTCTGTTTGTTGGTTGTTCAAGGACCAGCCTAGCTAAATATGGAAAGGGTCTCCAAGTCTGGTAGGCCTTTTACAAAACGTTTGTCTTTTATTATTTTAACATTTTTTTTTATTAATAAATAATGAAATAATGTTTTAACATATTAACTTTAACATCTGTAGCCATGAACATTCCAATGTACAAAGAACAGAAAAAGAAGATTGTAGATGATACTGTGAATTTTCAGTTATACATAATTTTTAAGTCTTTTAGATTTAACATGCTAGTACCCAAACGTCCTTGTTTTGGGCATCCTCTTCTGAACTTCCTTCTGGTCTATCACGTATATTTTTAAAATGTTTTATTGGCGATCTTTTCTTTATTTCTTTCTTGTAGCATTATTACTATTTGACTGTAACCCCTCATAACTTACCCTCTTGCACACATATTCCACACATAAATGCCTTCCCTTGCAGAAATTAGTATACACAAACAAAATTAATTCATCATGAATTAATTGTGTCTAAAAATGTCTCTTTCGCTGTATAACTCGGGTCCATAATCTCTCTCCCAAGAAGTAGGAATTATGCTTTTTTATCAGTTTTCTGAAGCTCTGATTGGTCATTAGATTGATCAGCATTCCTAAGACATGCCTTTATGTTATTGTAGTCATCATATAAATTGTTCACTTGGTTCTGTTCACTTCTGTTTGTATCAGTTCTTACAATATCAAGTTACTCCACTAATTTTTCATAATTTCTTATGGTAAAATATTCTATTGCATTCATAGATCATGATTTTTCAGTCATTCTCAAACTGAAGGATGCTCATGTTTAATATGACAAAAAGGAGTTCAATGAATATCTTGGAACATATAGTTAGCCCTCTGTGTTTTTTAACTTTTTGGACTACCTACGAGTGATAGCACTGAGTCAAAGAGTGTGTACGCTTTAGTGACTTTATTATATAAAGTTCCAAATTGCTACTCAAAATGGCTGGACCATTTCCCAACTTAAACAAAAGTGTATCAGCACGACCATCTCACAGCATCTCCAACAACTGTCATTTCCCATTTTTGTCATCCCATTTTGACATCACCACCACCCCAATCGCCATCACCACCCCTATCACCAGCACCATCATTATCAAGAGCAACTATGATGATGATAACAATAGGCACTTATGAAGCATTTGCCATCTGGTAAGTGTAAGGTGGAATCCCAGAATTGTTTTGATTTAAAATTCTCTTACAATTTTTTGGGGGGACATTTTCCTATATAGTTGCTGAAAGCTTACATTTCTTCTTCTGAAATGTGCTTGTTCATATTCTTTGATCCATTTGGCACTTTTCCTACTATTCTAGATTATCCATGTGATAAATAATAATTCTAGTGATAGGAAACAGGTATAATGTAATAATATATTTCTTACATGTGTAAGCTGCATTCTTATCTATTATTAAAAAGTCTTTGAACCATTTCCCCCCAGTACTTTAAAATTTCATGTAAGTAGTAAATGAATGTGCAGGTGCATACAAATAGCTAGCATCAGCTCTGACTTTTTGAGTTTCCTTTACTGGTAATTATCCTTTACTCAAAGTGTGTGTGTCCATGTTCATCTAAGATAAGAGTTATAGAATGGCCTAGATAACGTCTAGTCCAACCCTAACCAATTTTATGAAAAAGAAAACTGAGGTCCAGAGATGGCAAATGACTTGCCCAAAGTCACTAATTATTCTGTAGATTTAAGTTCAGGTGCTCTGACTCCAAAGCCTTCTGGTATACCATGAGGGAAATACATAGACCATGTAGCCCAAAATTACCATTTTCCTCAAGGAAATACAGTTGAGTCATAATTTTTAGAGAGGCTATATAGCATAGAGACTTGGAATTAGACCTGAGTCCAGGCTCATCTCTAACACTTGTTGTATGACACTAGGGAAGTAGTTTTTTTTCTTCTCTGATTTTTAGTTGTTTCATGTATCAAATGGAAAGGAGAGTATTCATACTAGCTACCTAACAGTGTTTTTATGCAATTTAATAAAGATTTTTTTAAACTCCTGGTATGTTCAAAGCAATGTGCAAGGCAAGGGAGATACAAAAGAAAAAAAATGGTACCTTTCTTTTTAAGGCATTTCTTGCTTTCAGGGAGCTTACAAAAGTGAGTTATCGTAGTTTTCCCCTTCAGATAATTTTTTTTAGGTCTGAAAGACACGAACTTGTGTATGCATATATGTGTATGCTAGTGTGTGTGTGTGTGTGTGTGTGTATTGGAAACAGAAGGTAGATCATAGAACTAGAAAGGATCTTACAAGTCACATAGTCACAGGGTGATGGACAGCGCTTGAAGGGACTTTAAAGGCCATCAAAGACCCTCTTATAAGGAAATTTGGGAGCAGAGCAAGTGACTTGTTCAATGTCACAGAAGTACTGAACATTAGAGGTAAGATTTGAACCCATTTCTTCTGACTGCTGAGCCATTGATGATTTCCCAGTACTAATCCAGTCCATTCATTTTATAGTTGAGGAACATGATGTCCTGGGAGGTGAAATAACTTGGTCAATGTCCCGAAGCTAGAAAGTCACAAAGCCTGGATTCAAATCCAGTTCTAACTCTAATTCATAGCATTTTTCATACGATGCCATGTAGGAAAGGATCTCATCTAATCCAAAGATGCCAATGCAGTTCTTCTATAACTATAAATCTAGTCACTTTCCAGGTCACCAAAGTTTATACTTAGTCACCAATATATAGGCAACTAACTGAACATAATGAGTCTATCTCTGGTGACACAGTAGGTAGTACAGAATCCTATTATGACATCTTTAATTAAAAATGCATTAAAATCCCCTGGCTTCTAAACACACCCTGTACCTTCTCCACAATTAACACTGATTCATCCTATGACCCCTATGGGCATGATTGGGGAGACTTAAGTGGCCCTTGATTATGTACACACAGTACCTCGCAGACACTAATGGACTTAAATCAGCAAGATTAATTCCATTCACTTGACTTCTCATTTAAGAAACACCTGTCAGGATGAGCCTAATTGGTGGAGTTGATGGCCCTGAGTGTTTGGAGATCCAGAAAGCTGACTTTTAACCAATGCAAAATTATCTGAAGAATAACAAGCATAATTTAAAATCACAGATAATCAGAAGAACTCATTAGCCATCAGATTTAGTCCTTTCTTCCTTGTCCTTTTACTAGGACTACTAACAAGCGATAAATCTCATGAGATTTAAATTTCACCTCCTCTTGAGTCGACCTTTCAGAGACACCAACAAACTGTGATGAGAGTATCTCTAAGGTCCCTTTACATACACGCATATAGTCAGTCTATGATTCCATGGGGAAAAGAAATAGGTGAATATCCTGGGCAACGTATTGTTCTCAGCAATCAATGCAGTCAAGTGGAAAGAGTACAGATGTAGAGCCAGAGGGCCCAAGGGTGAATCTAGGTTCTGCCTCAACTTGCCAGCTGTGTGGTATTGATCAAGTCACTTTCTCTTTCTAAGCCTTGGCTTTCTCCTCTGTAAAATGGGCCAGATCATCTCTAAGGATGGCCTTCATCTCAAAGGATTGGGCCAGATCCTTTTTTCGATTTCTAAATCCTCATTTATAAGTCATTTAACCTCTCAAAACCTCATTTTCCTCATCTATACAACTAGGTCATTAAATTAAATGATAGATAAGGCCTCTCCTAATCTTAAATCTTATGATTTTGTAAGCCCAGAAATCACACATGTGTTAACGATGAGCCTCCTTTCTTTGACTTTTATAGAAATCTCACCTTTAAATAGCAGCATTCCTTGGCAAGAGTGAGACATCTTTGGGCACAGATGTAGCAATGGTGGAATTCTGTGTAATCCCACCATTCTGTGTACGATCTAGCTTCTAGGACATCTGGTAGGCTGCTGGGTAGGCAGCAAAAAACCAACAAAGTGAACAAGGAAGTAGATGTCACCCAATTCTCCTCAATGGTGGAGTAGAAAAAACACCCCTCTGGAGTCGTGTCAGAGAACCTGGATTCAAATCTTACCCATGACCCTTATTACCTGAATGAGTGAGTCATTTATTATTCCTGGGCCTCAGTTTCCCCATATTTAAAATAATGGGATTATACTCAATGACCTGTGAAGGGCCTTACAGCTCTAGCTCTATGATCCTTTATGATTATCTAGTTGGAACCCTTTGACTTGATCAAGGATCTTCCCTGCTGCCCCACTCCACCATCATGTAGTCAATAGGAAGTAATAGAAAGAACACTGGAATAGGTGTCAGAAACCTGACTGGGTTTGGATCCTGGCTTTGTCACTTGGTAGCTATTGTGTGTGATGCTGGCCAAATCACGCCACTGCTCTGGCCCACTAATCTTCTCCCATCAAACGAGGGTAATCTCATCTCAAGTTTCTAAGCACTTTAAATTTTATGGAGCCCTTTGTTCACAAAACACCTTTGAGGAAGGTAGTGAAAGTATTATTAGCCCCATTTTATAGGTGTGAAAACTGAGGTCCAAAGAAGGTTAAGCAACTTGGCCACAGTTATATAGCAAACAAGTCCTAGGCGTTGCCTTGAACTCAAGTGTCTGGGCTCCAAATCAGGTACTCTAATTATGTTAATATCTCCCCTGTCTACCTCATGGTGGGGTAGTTGTGAGAATGAATTAAGATAATGCGTGTAAAATTGCTTTCATAGTAGTTTAATAGGACTTGGAGCAGGAATGTGTCATCTAGTCCAACACCCTAATTATGCAAGGGAGGAAACTGAAGCCCAGAGAGGTCAAATTATTTACCCAAGGTCACATAGATTGTAATTAATAGAACATAGATTAGATCCCAAGTGCTATAACTGCAAAACTCTAGTTCTTGCAAATAATGCAAAATATTATTAATGTTATCATCATTACCTGTACCTTAGAAAACTCATACATTTTCTAAGGACAAAATATAAGTTCCTGATTGAGGGGGATGATTTTCAGGCCATCACACTTATAACAAGAATAGTATGTACATAGCATGTTGATATTTGCAAAGCACTTTACAAATCTTATCTTATTGTATTATCACAAAAACCCTGGGAGACAGGTACTACTATTATCCCTATTTTACGTATGAGGACACTGAGGCAGACTGAAGGTAAGTGACTTACCCAGATTCACACAGCTACTAAGTATCTGAGTTCAGATTTGAACTCAGGTCTTCCTGATTCCAGGACCAGTTCTCTATCCACTGTACAACCTAGCCACCTTTTTCTTGACCATTAAGGGACAGGTAGAAGTGGTTTGTTCATTACTTAATTTTCTTTGCTTCCTTCTCCAGCTCCCAATTAATATAAATGATAATAGTAAAAAAGCTTATTGCCCAAGATAACTCAGGCAGTAAGTAGAAGAGCCAGGCTCTAAACTCATGTTCTTGGACTCCAAATCCAGTGTATTACCCACTATACCATGATGCTTTATTTTTTTTCTTAATTGGATCTATGAGTTCATAGAAGTTTTATTGAAAGAACTTTTTCTACTTACGTGAATTAGTACCCTCTCTTCAACTCTTTGTATTAGAGAATTGTCTGGGTCACTGAAAGATTAAGTGACTTGCCTTTGGTGGCATAGCCAATAAATGTCAGAGGTAAGACTTGAACCCAGGAGTTCCTGACCTGTGTTGAAGCCAGTATTTTAAATAGTATCTTGCTGCTGCTATACCTTAAGTGCTATAAAAATAGGAATTGTTATGTTTGTTGCCTCTATTAGTAATAATAACACTGCTAATAATATATAATAGTTTCAGTAGCAGGTACCAATAAATGTTATCCAGTTATCACCAAAGCTGCTCAGTGGCATGGAACTAAAGGGTCCTAAGCCCTACAAAGAAGAGCAATTCTAGCCCAGTCACCCAAGGAGCATTCTCACTGTTCTAAGCTTCTATTCTGCACCCATTCCTACACTCTCACCTACTGCCTAGCTTCCCCCATCCACCTCACCTTAACTAGATTTATTGGATCATAAACCCTTCCTTTGATCTGGATTCCATTTGAAAAAGAAGTGGAAGGCCTGGGTTCGGGGTGAGATAGTAAAGAAAGAGGTGTGTTATATTGAGAAAGATTCTGGTCTTGGAGTCAGAAGACTCAAATTTGAATTCCAGCTATTGCCATTCAGTCATTTCAGTCATGTCCAACTCTTCTTGAACCCATTTGGGGTTTTCTTGGCAAAAATACTGGAGTGGTTTGTCATTTTCTTCTCCAGATCATTTTATAGATAAGGAAACTGAGCAGACAAGTTACGTGACTTTCCCAGGGTAACACAGCTATCTGAGACTAGATTTGAAGTCATGAAGATGAGTCTTCATAACTGTAGGCAGTCTATTCACTGTACCACCTAGCTGCCTGACATTCGCTAAGTATATGACACTAGGAAAGTCATTTCTCTGAACCCTAATTTCCCCAGCTATTAAAACTCAAATAAACTACCTAGCCTCACAGGATTTTATACATATATATATATATATATATATATATATATATATATAATATTGTATATGCATATATTATATATATAATATTTTAGAAACTTTAAAATGCTGACTTGAAGGATGTGCTCATCAAGTAACATTGTGCTTTTTATTCTCAGTATTCTAACTATGTATTATTGACTTTCATGTAGGTTGTGATTCTATGCACTTAAATGCACCTTTATTCATCTGATCTCTTGAGTTTTTAATGTAGAAGTAAGAATCTTGGGTGCGAAAGTATATAACCAGGAATTTTATTCTGCATATCTTTTCAATTCATCACCTTCTTTTTACTCATACCGTCACCAGTCTTCTTGAAACCACTGTCATTTGAGTTGGAAATCTTCTCTTCCATTTTGTTTGCCTGACTATTCATTAATGAAAGATAAAAATCGTGTTAGATAACAGGACAATTGGTTTAATAAAGCATTTAATGAAGGAATGAATACATTAGAAAGAACACTAGCTTTGAAATAAGATCTAGCTTCAAGCACTGGGTCATATATTGACTTTCTGTGTGACTTTGGAAAAGTCACTGGATCTCTGGGCCTCAGTTTCTTCATCAGTAATTATAATAACAATAAGAATATATACAAAATTGTTGTTATTTGTCTTCAGTTTTGAAAAGAACCAATGACATCATGGAGTGATGTATTGTGCATGAATTGGATTTAAGTGAGGCAGATTCGCATAAAGTCTTCATCCTAACTCTGTCTTCTATACTCATCAAAGTCTAGTGGCAGGACAAAAGTCAGGATGACTGGGGATGGCCCAGGATGCAGTGAATGATATTGGCATCTTTGAGGTCCAACCAGACTCTAAGAGCTCCACAGTGTCTGCTTTAGCTTCCTTCATGGCTGTTGGAACAAATTGTTCTCATCTACCCATTCTACCACATGCTCAGGGTGGACATTCCTCCCCGCCCCCACTCACTGATGGGTTTGAGACCTGTCAGTTACTCTCAACTTGGTCCAGCCTATCTGCCAAGATGGTTTACAGGGCTGTGGTCAGCTTCTTGGAGTCACAAGTGAGAGCTGAGTGCCAGATAGACATCAAAGATGGATGAGCGACCCTGAAAAGAGCTCAGCATGTCCTTACACCAGAGGTGCTGGGCACCCTGGACATCCCCTACACCCCAACATGGATGTAGTACTTTACACAGTTTGCAGGGTCATATTTTGGCATATTGCTGAATCTGAGCCTCATAACAGTCCTGTGAGGTAGGGGTTATTATCATCCTTATTTCATAGATGGAAAACCGAGGCTGAGAGAGTGAGGCCAGAGAGGTGACTTAGTCAGGGTCATACAGCCAGCAAGTGTCTGAAGTAGAATTTG
This sequence comes from Notamacropus eugenii, assembly GCF_028372415.1. NCBI lineage: Eukaryota > Metazoa > Chordata > Mammalia > Diprotodontia > Macropodidae > Notamacropus > Notamacropus eugenii. Next base: position 407,365,343 of record NC_092872.1, read on the forward strand.
AAGACAAGTCTTCCCAACACCAAGTCGAGCACTGTATCACCCATGCCAGGAGAAGGTTGTACAAGATGATCTTTAAGGCTCCTGCTACTGCTAAATCCTATTAATGAAATGAAGCTTCTTAGGAGGCATTTGGCCTATTTCCTTAACCCATTTCAGTTACTATCTGAATATAGCCTAACTTCAAGGGCAAGTCAACGCTTTGCTGGACTTCTGTGTTTATAGCACTTGATACTTTGATTACTTTATCCAATATGACATCATTTATTTATGTGAATTCAAATAATCACTAGTCTCCTTGAAATCCCTCATATTCTATTCTTTTGTCTACTTACTGCATGGACCCAGTTAAATCTTGGGTGGCTGAGATGGGCTCATGGTGTTGCTGGAATGGCTTATCACTGATGAGTCACGGGTGTTGTTGGCTTTGAGTTGACGCGCAGCACATATTGCAACATGCTGTCTCTCTCCCTCCCTCCTCTTTTAGCACTAACTCATGCATTACTAATAGGAATGGGAATATGGGCTTTGGAAGACCACATTCAATTGTAGCTACACCCTTTGGAGGCATGGTAGAGATAACAAGCTCATCCTTGCTGAGGCACCAAGCTGTTGATTCATGTACTGTGTATCCTGTGACCTCCCTCACTTTACTGAGAGCATGTGTGGGGGCAGATGGTGCATGAGTAGAGCTCAGCCCAGGGATGGTCTTTAGCAAATGCTGCCCATGTTGGGGCTGCCAAAAAGAGAATATTTAAGTGGGAGAAAGTACTAGAGATAATACAGTTGTTCTCTTTAAACTGACTAATATGTGACAGCTTGCAGAGAGAATTATGATGAGTGATAGCAGGAGGTTCTCTCATTTCTTCCTTCATTAAGTACAATGCTAAGGCAACAAAGCAGTATGGACACAGTGGAAGGTTACAGAGAGACAAATTTCTGCCTGATAGAAGAAAACTTAATAAGCAGTTACGTTCAAAAGTGAATTGAGTTGCCTTGTGAGATAGTATGTTGTCCATCACTGGGAGTCTTCAAATGGAAATTGGAAAACTAATTGGCTGAGATGTTACAAAGGGAGATTGGATGAACTAAATGACCTCTGAGATCAATTCTAACTCTTAGCCCAGCATTTAAGGTTTTCTACAATTTGGCTCCAGCCTGACTTTCTACTTTTATTTTCATATTTTTCCACATCCACACACTCTACATTCTTGGCTAATTGGGTTAGTGACTGTTTCCCAATTTTACCCTGCCGTCTCTCATCTGTGCAGTTGCACAAGCTACGTAACTCATGCCTAGAATGCACTATCCTCTCATGTCCACCTGTTGGAGAAAACATTATTAATGAAAAACATTTTCTTTCTTAAAGTGATTTTATCTTCTGTCAGTGGATATGAAAGGGAAAAAATGGATGAGGAGAACTAAATAAACTTGTACTAGGATGGTGGCTATGTATGAGTAGGGATGAATATGAAAGATATTCTAAATAGAATTCCTGGTCATACTTATGTGCACCTAAGGTCTGTGTCTTTACATGAAAAAAGATCTGATAGATAAAAGTACAATTAAGTACAAGGAATGATAAATTGCACGCAAGGCAGTGGTGACTTGTAATGATGCAGTTCAGTTCAGGGAATCTTATATGATGAGTGCATCCTTCCAGAGTCACCTCAGGTGGCATTCTGCACGATGCCTTTCCTGGTCTACTCAATTACTGGTGTTAACTCCAAATGACCTTGGAGTTAACTATTTTATGTTTATTCTCCTTATATATATTCTGTACCTACTTATTTATGTACTTATCTCTCAGTTAGAATGCACGTTCCTTTCAATTAAAGATTGTTTCATGCATTGTATTTGAATCCCCGTCCCCAGCACATAGCAGGTGTACAGATTGCTTATAGAATGACGAATGCTTGAGGGAAGCATAAAATAAGAAACTATGTGGTCCATTGGAGAAAGTCATTGACAAAGATAGTCAGGTCCCTGAATACTTGCAAAACACTCTTAGTTGCTTTTCCTGAATCTAGTCTTTTCCTTCTCCAATTCATCCTATTCAGTAACCAAAGTGATTTTCCCAAGTGTGGGTTTAACCATATCACTACTTCACTCTATAAATTTCAATGGTTCATTATTGCCAGTAGGAACAGATACAAACTCCTATGGGGGGGGGGGGGGGAGGTGTGTGTGTGTGTGTGTGTGTGTGTGTGTGTATGTGTGTGTGTGTGAAATTTAAAACCCTTATCAACTTAAATGAAATCTACCTTTCTAGTCTCACATTTCTCTCTCTCTCTCTCTCTCTCTCTCTCTCTCTCTCTCTCTCTCTCTCTCTCTCTCTCTCTCTCTCTCTCTCTCTCTCTCTCTCTTTCTCTCTGTCTCTCTCTCCCTCCCCTTCTCTCTGTCTCTGTCTATCTCTCCCCAACCTCCATCCGTATGTGTCTCTATATCCTTCTCTCTCTGACTCTCTGTCTTGTCTCTGTCTGTTTCTCCCTCTCCTCTGTCTTTCTCATTCTCTGCCCTCCTATATATCTACATCTATATCTATGGATATGGATATATATGTACACACAGAGACACAAAGGAACACACACACAGATACATATGTGTGTATATGTATTCATTCTTTTTTTTTGTTTATATATTGTCTCCTGCACTGGAATATGTGTTCCTTAAAGGCAGAAACAGTGTTTTGTTGGTTTGGGGTTTTTTTTGCCTTTCTTTATATTTCTAAAGTCGTCACAGTACATGGCATGTAATAATCATTTAATAAATGCTTATTGATTGACTGACTGATGTGAACATGATTTTTTTTTGACTGAGGCTAGGTATCTATTTACTATGCAACACTGTCTCTCATAGAGTAGTTGTTCAATAAATATTTGGGGATTGATTGGTTAGTGGAGAAGGTAGTACTTAATCTGTCATGTTGAGCTTATGTGAAATATGTATCCAGAAAGCCAAGTAAGAGTCATTCAATATACTATTTCAAAATCTGGTTTTCAAAAATGAGTGTTGTATAATTATAGTGATAAAGCTTAGCCCTAAAGAGAAATTAGAAAATAGAGTCCCTATACTTTCTTTGTAGAGTGGGGGACAATTGGCGTGGTTCACTGCACAGGATATCAGACTTGACCGATCTTTTGGTCAGTTTTGCTGACCTGATTTTTCTCTTCTTTTTTTTATTTTGTGTTACAATAGATTACTTATTCTACAAGTAGATGGAAGAGACATATTCATAAATGAAGGTGCTATGAAGGCAAAATATATTAATATTTTAATAAATAGATCTTATTTCATGAAATGACAAATGAACATATTGTTTAGCTTCAAAGAAAAGTGAAATGAGAAGTCTCGTATTTTTTGAAAATCTGATATATACAGACCCTTCACTAAAGTGTTTCTATAATGTCTTATATTGGCATGGAGGTCTTCACATCTATGCCAGTAAAGCTGAGCTCTGGTAGGTCTTACCAAACTGAGAAAGCTTCCAGCACTGGCCCAGTCACAGACTACATGTCTATTGTCGATGGATCAAATGATCACAGAAGAGAGAATATTATTATCAGGAGGAGAGTCACCTGGGCACTGATTCTTTTTAGGAGGAGAGCACTGGCAGCTCATTTCACCTTCCACTAAATCAAGAAGAGACCGTGATCTGCATGAATAGAGGAGAGAGTGTCTGCTTGGAGGAAATCACAGATTTCTGAAGGAAACTCTTGTTTCCATGGAAACAAATGGTTTAGGGGCCATATCTGTGTAATTCATCAGACTGCTCTATTTTTTTTCAGCCAATACACGATAACTAACCACAGAACAATGACTGATAAAAACTAGTTGGAACCAATCAATTTGACTATCTTATAAAGCGCTTTACACAACATCATGGGTGGATATTGCGCTATACTAGCAGTCAAGAAGAGTAAGGTTCCAATCCTGTATCTCTCACTTGCCATCCATGTAACTCAGTGGAACTCAGTGTCTCCTCACCTGTAAAATGGGAATAATGTTATCTGTAGAACCTCCCTTATAAGGTTACACTGGGATTCTAATGAAAGAATATATGTAAAATACCTAGCAAACTAGATGAACTAAAGCTGCTGTTCCTGTTTTGCCAGTAGCTGACCATTTGTTAGCATAGTCTTGGTGTTAGACTCAAATTCAAAAGGAATTTAATTTTCTCATGTCACCAGATTGCAAGCTCTTGAAGGTCCTACCAAGCCGGGAAGGCTTCTGAAATGTGTCCAGTGACTATCTACACAACTTTGTAGTAGTAGTAGCATCAGTAACAGCTCATAGTCTCATGGCATTTGAAGATTCATAAACATTTTCCTTAAAAATAGCCATGGTAGATAGGTAGGAGAAACATTATCATTCCCATACTACAAAAGAAGGAATTTTCTCTCTCCATCTCTGTATCTTAGAATTCATGACTTCATTCCGGCCTCAATTCAAATACCTTTTTCCACTAGGGGCCTTTCCCAGTCTCCCTAATACAACCTTCCCTTCTGAGGTCACACCATAAGAAAAAGACTCAAAAAGATTAAAGGACTACCTACTGGCCACACACTTAGGAAGCATTATGTTGTCCCTTCTCTAATGCCTCCTTTTGGCATAGAGGTCTTCAAGTCTATGCGGGCAGAGCTCGGGTCTGGCACATCTCCTCAGACGGAGAAGGCTTCCAGCATGGGCATTTCAGTGTCTGAGCTAGAATCTGAAACCTGGTCTCCTTTGACTCCAAGTCTTGTAGTCTTTCCCCTATACCAAGTGACTTTTTGATTCTAAGCTTAGCTGTGTATGAAGATGCTTATCATATTTTTCTCAGTTAAGAGATTCAAAAAGAATATCCAACAAAGTTATGAGCTTCCTAGGAGTCGAATGTACCTTAACTATTAACTAATAATCTCTCTCTCTCTCTCTCTCTCTCTCTCTCTCTCTCTCTCTCTCTCTCTCTCTCTCTCTCTCTCTCTCTCTCTCTCTCTCTCTTTCTCACACACACACCAGACACACACACACACACACACACACACACACACACACTCCCTCCCCCCACATTTCTAATGGCACCTTCACTTCCTACTTTGAATTACAATTATTTTCATACCTGGCTTATCCTTCCCACCAGGCTCCAAGCTCCAAGAGGAAACTGTCCCAAGTGCTATTTCTCATTTTGCTCTGATTACCCAAAGGCCACTTTTCTGACAATCTTTTTGAGTTTTGATTTCCTTCAATCTATTAAGCATTTCTGAAGCCTTTATTATGTGCCAGGCACAGGACAAAGCAATGAAGATACAAAGAAAAGCAAGTCCTTGCCCACAGAGAGTTTACAGTGTAATAGGTTTGATAGTCTGTAAATAATTAGATACGTAAAAAATATGTCCATAGTAAATGGAAGGTGACCTTACAAGGGAAGGTAATTAATAGAAAGCACAAGAATTAAGAGTTTGGGGAAGGCTTCCTGTAGAAGGTGGGTTTTTATTTTTATTTGTTAATCTATTTAAGTGGTATTTTTTTCCCAATTATATGTCAAGATATTTTTTAGCATTCATTTTTACAAGATTTTGAGTTCCAAATTTTTCTCCCATACCCCCCCCTTCCAAAAATGTGCTATCATATAAAACATATTTCCACATTAGTCACAGTTGTGAGATCAAAGGAAAGAATACATGAAAAGAGAATAGAAATTAAATGAAAAAAAATATTTCAATCTGTATTCAGAGTCCACAAGTTCGTTATCTGAATGTGGATAGCATTTTCCCTTGTGAATCCTTTTTACTTCTTTTGGATCATTGCATTGCTGAGAAAAGCTGAGTCATTCATAGTTGATTGTCCCACAATGTTGTTGATACCGTGTACAGTGTTTTCCTGGTTCTATTCATTTCACTTTGCGTCAGTTTGCACGTGTTTTTTCAGGTTTCTCTGAAATCTGTGTGATCATCATTTTCCATTGCACAATAGTATTGCATCACACCCACACATCACAGTTTATTCAACCATTCTCCAACTTATGGGCATCCCCCCAACTTCCAATATTCTTCCACCATGAAAAGGGATAATCTTTACCAACTATCCCTGCAAATATAGGTTCTTTTCCCTTCTCTATGATCTCCTTGGGATACAGACCCAGAAGGTGCACTGTTGGATCGAAAGGTGTGGACAATTTTATAGCTCTTTGGGTATTATTCCAAACTTCTCTACAGAATGATTGAATCAGTTCACAACTCCACCAACAGTACATTAGTGTCCCAGTTTTCCCACATCCTCTCCAACATTTGTCATACGCCCTTTCTGTCACACTAACCAGTCTGATAGGTGTGAGGTGATACCCCAGAGTTGTTCTAATTTACATTCCTCTAATCAAAAGTGACAATCCATTTATTCTTAAATATTATTGATGTTTGTTGGTTTTTACACTTCAGGTATATATCCTACCCTACATGAATGAACCCTGTAATGAAGAGAAACAATTTAAATAAAACCCACTGGCAAAACAACCTCACATGGCAACATTTCACGAGTGTCCTTTCCCATTTCTTGATAGGAGGGAACTGTGTTTTTATCAGTTCTTCTATGGTACCGAGACTAATGAGTGAAATTAATCTATGCCTATGATCCTTTCAACTCTGAGCTGTTTAAGGGTAGGACTGCCTTGTGCCTTTCTTCATATCCTCAGTGTTTAGCCCAGTACCCAGTACACATAGGCATATGGTAAATACTGTTGACTAACTGACAATATGGTGCAGTGGTAAAAGGACTGAATTTAGGATTAAAGGATGTAGGCTCCTCTTGACTCTACTTATTACCTGTGTGATCTTGTTCAAGTAATAAACTGGGTCATAATTTCCTCATCAGCAGAAGCAGAGTTGGACTTGGTTTCTGAATTGCTTCCTAGTTCTAAAGCTATGATTCTGTGGTGACTAATTTATGAATTCATAATAAACAAGGAAGAGAGGATCCTCTTGGACCACTTGAATTGATTCAAGTTCATGAAGGAGCTTGGGTACTCTTTAAGACTGGACATTGAGAATAAGACTTTAACAAAGGAAAAAACTGGAGAGGGGACAGGGAGAATACTACTTGCACTTGTGGCTTCAGTAACTCAGACTGTCTTCAACCTTGCTTCTCTCTAGGTGGGTATGGTCAAAAGAGAACTGAGGTAGGAATTAGAATACTTTCAGGACCTAGTTGAGAGAAAGCATGTTTGTAAGAGAAAGATTGTTGACCTCAGAGGTCCTAGAAGAGACTAGGGTTTGAATATTTCATCAGACACTTTATCACCAGAGACCTGGACTTTCTGAGGCTGTTTACTCATCTGTAAAATGAAAATAATATTAAATTCCAATCCCTGGCACCTCCCAGGTTGTGGAAGTGCAGATAAGGTTGGGGAGTCACTAGAATAGAACTTACTGGCTGCCACACAGAACACTCTCAAAGAACAACACGTACACCGAGAATGGGAAAGACACTGTGTGCTCTCACAGCCCTGCAGGTGAGAAGGAAACAATTATTGCAATCCATCCAAATAGAATGACTGCTAGTATAAATATGACCTGTCTTCAGGAACCTTCACCAGCAATGAAACAGCCTTGGCATAAATGTACAGAACGATATCTGGACAAATGGCACAAAATCTGAGCAGCTATGAAAGCATAGGATTCAACCTCACAAAACCTCTCTCTCTAAAAATTGCAATTCATTTAAATTTAAAAAAATTTGTTAAGCACCTACTGTGTACAGAGGTCTGAGCTAGGCTCTGAGGAAGGAAAAGATCATAAGATATAGTACTAACTTCTTAGGGCTATTATGAGCATCAAACGATTTAATGGATGTAAAGCAATATGCAAGTGCCAATTAGTATTATTAGTACAGTATCTGCTACTAAAAAGCCACTGACAAATTTTCCTTCCCCAGTCGTGGCCTTAGGTTTTTTTTTTTTTTTTATTTCTGAAATAAAACAGTTGGCCTGGGTCACTGTTTGAGATCTTTTTGCCCTGGAGTTTTCCCTTCCGAGTTCCTTCCCATCTCTAATATTCTATGTTCTAAAACCCAACATTTTCTGGCTCTCAGAGTGACCTTTTCCCATGGCACTCAGTTCAACATTGGTAGCTCTAAAGATAATGACAGTACAAGCCTCCTGGGGGGAAAGACGGGTGGGTACTTGTAGAACTTGTTGAACCTGTCCCTGCCAGAAGGCCCCCAATTATTACCTTCTTGGGGATTTTCTGACCTTTTTCTCCATAACTTCAACATTAGAAGTTAGTCTTGATGCTATCCCAAAAAGGGCTGTCTCTCTGCATGGACCAAATATGCAGTCATCCATCTGTTGTCATTTGAGGAGATTGTAAGATGTACTTTCTACCCTTAATATGCCTCTTCTGATGTTCACTTGTTTGAATTAATGCCTTGTTGCTCAGAGACAGCCATCCAAATTTTACCTGGGGGCTGCAGCTCATTAATCCATTAACACTCTTTGGATATAGATAGTTAAATTCTACAGACAACTTAAGAGCCAAAAACTAGTTCCCTTGACAAACAGCCCAAATAAAGTTACTTTGAACTTACTCATCTTACATACATATATGGAAACCAAGATCCAGAAAAGGGAAGAGATTTGTCCAAGTTGACACAACTAAGTAGCAGCAGAACTAATGAAGAATGGCACAGTAGATAGAGCACTGGACCTGGAGTCAAGAAGATGTGAGCTCATATCCAATCTCACACATTTACAACTGTGTGACCTTGAGCAAGTCACTTAACTGCTGCCTGCCTCAGTCTCCTCATCTGTAATACTAATCATATCTACCTCTGACCATTGTGAGGATCAAGTGAGATAATATTTATAAAATTCTTAACATAATATCTTATACATAATAGATGCTTAATAAATGCTTGTTCCCTCCCCTTCCCTTTTCTCCTGATTTCATCTCTATTGTTATCTATCCCAGAATAACTTCCTGAGGTAAATTACATGGAGAAGGGTAAATTCAAAAAGATCTAGAGAACAGGATGGTGCCCAGAGGAAGAAGCCTGGAGGCAGTAACACATGTTTGACCATCAAGAAGACAGAAAAGACAGAATAAAAGGAGTAGGAACCTGGAAGTGGACAATTTTGTCATGAAAGTGGGGATGGGGAATGGTGTGGTTAAAGAGCTGAGGAAGGAAGTGATACCAAAGATCCCTTTGGCTTAAGCTTAAATTTTGCTTGAATTTGGCCTTGACCCTGTAATCCTGATTTAAAAGGCTGAGACTAGTGAAAAAAGGTCTCCTCCAACAGGATAATTTCAGAAAAACCTGGAAAGACTTCCATGAACTGATACAAAGTGAAGTCAGCAGAACCAAGAGAACACTATATACAGTAACAGCAATACTGTATGATGAAGAACTATGAATAACTTAGCTGTTCTCAGCAATACAGTGATCTAAGACAATCCCAAAGAACCAATGATGAATCATACTATCTGCCACCAGAGAAAGACTGATATTGTCTGAATAAATACTGAAGCATTCTATTTTCCCTTTTCATTCTTTTTCTTTTGTTTGAGTCTTCTTATACAAAAAGACTCATATGGAAATGTTTTACATGATTGCGCATGTGCAAACTATATCTGATTGCTTACCATCTCAGGGAAGGGTAAAAGAGGGAGGGAGGGATAGAAATTGGAACTCAAAACTTAAAAAACAGTTAAAAATTGTTTTAACATGTAATTGTGGAAAAATAAAATAGTATATATTTTAAAAATGGAAAAGTCTCATCATTTTGTCAGCCCCTCAAAATGATTAAATTTCTTGGCATTGAAGTATGATTGTCAGGGCCACTATGGAAAGGACCTTCAAGTAGAATGCTGAATCAGACTCTTTTCTTTCTCAGGCAGAGAGAGATTCAGAGAATTTGAATGACAGACCCAAAGTTACACAGCTGAAAAAATAAAAAAACTAGCATCTAAATTCAGATTGCATGGCTCCAAATCCAGTGTTCATTCCATTACACCATATTGTATCTAGATATTCTGAGAACACTCCAGGTTATAATGTTTTAAACAAGTTTTGTTTGATACTTTAAACTCCAGGGTAGTAGCTAAAGTCCTACTATCTTCTTGTTGCATTGAACTATCCTAGTCTGAAGAGTACAGCTTCTCAAAATGAGGCTGTCTGATTTAACCAAATTGACTGCACTTAAAATACTTGTTGAAATCATATTATCAGGACAATTATCACTGTCTCCAAGGCTGGTCCTTCACTTTTTTTTCTGCCTGGACCAGTTAACTTTATTCTGATCACCACAACCCCTGCCAACTGTTGAAGAACAGCTGTACCACAGATGGTAGGCTGGGTGAGAGAATGTGATTGATCTGTTCCTTCAACCCCACTGCTGAAAACAAGTTGAAACACATAGGATCATAGTCCTCAGAGTCAGAAGGAACTTGGAGTACAAAAAGGCTGAATTGCAACATGGAATTTTGGAGCTGGAAGGGAATTTTGAAATGAGCTCATCAAACCCCTTAATATTACAGAGGTGGAAACTGAGGTCTATGTCCTTTATTAATGGTAGGTCCATATCATCATGGTCATCATTCTAATTTATATAATATTTGGGGGTTTAGAAGGTGTTTTATTAATTAATCAGCAGTCAAGTATTAAGTATCTATTATGTGCCAGGCACTGTGCTAGATTCTAGAGATCCAAAGTCAAAATGAAATAGTCCCCATCCTGAGAGAACTTAAATTCCAACAGGGAAAACCACATGCACACATTAAGATATATATAAACAGATGACTGGTAAGGTGAGTGTATCTAGATATTCTGAAAACATTCCAGGTTATAATGTTTTAAACAAGCTAGTACTTCATGTCATAGTGCACAGAGCACTGCGCCTGAAGTCAAGAGTTCAAATTCACCCTCAGACACTTACTAACTGTGTGACCCTAGGAAAGTCACTTAACCCTGTTTACCTCAGTTTCCTCATCTGTAAAATAAGATGGAGAGGGAAATGGCAAACCACTCCAGTAACTTTGCCAAGAAAATCCCAAATGGGGTCATAAAGAATTGGACATTACTAATCAACTTTAAAAAAATGTATGCATTATGGTCTGTATTTTATAAATGAGGAAAGTGAGGCTCAAAATGGCTAAAAAAGACTAAGAAAGGAGAAGGGGTCATGTAAGTGTGTAAGACAGAAGTGGAACCCAGGGTTTTTTCAGTTCTTCCCCTCATGACTCAGGATGCGCACCACATCCACACAAAGCTTTCCTTGATCCCCCAGCTGCCAGGGCTCATTCTCCCGGAGCCACTTCATATTTATTTTGTATTTACTCTATAAATGCAAACGTGTAGCTGAATAAACGTAGCTCCATGCTGTCGCCAATATAATTTTTGATATCATGAGAGCAGGAATTGTTTTGTCTTTTTTCCTTTCCCCAGTACTTTAAAAGGGACCTGGCACACAGTAGGTATTTTATAAGTATTTGTGGGTGAATTGATTCTTAATTACAAGCCCAACACTGCTTCTTACAATGGTAGAGCAGAAAGGGAGCTTGGACATCACCTGGTGATGCTCTTTCTTTTTACAAAGGAGGAGTCAGGCCCAGAGAGTCAGTGAGACAGTTAACAAACATTTGGTAAATGCCTATTATGTGCCAGGCACCATCCTAAGTGTCAGGAATGCAAAGACAAAAATATGAAACCATCTCTGCCCTTGTGGTACTTTTATTCTATTGGGAGAAAATAATATGAGAAGTGATTTGCCTTGGGCCACACAATGATGTAACAGCACCGTCACTACTATAGGGCTCCCACATTAGCAACACTCTGAGCATTCCCAGCATTGAATCTACACATCATTGAGTTCCACGAAAACCACATTTTCAAGCACAAAGTTGTACTTGGACTCACTAGATCACTTTAATTTTTATATGCAAATACATGTGGGGTTCCAAAGAAGAGAGAAAGAATTCTTCTAGAATCTAGCCCAATTTAGTCCTGAAACATTCTCGTCTATTATTTTCTTTTAATATTGACTTACAGAAAAATAAAAATCACTTTTCTAACCAGGGAAATAGGATGCAAATGAGTAACAAAGGAGGTCAAATGACTCAGGGGATGGGAAGGGAGATGGAGTGCCTTTTGGGGTTGAGCCTCCAGCCTCATTCAGTAGTGGTGTGGTTACAACGATTAGAAGTCAATGACTTTTTGATGACCTAAGTGGAAAGAGTGGATGACCTAATTCTAATTCCCAGTGGCTACCTGCCCAGTCTCAGGTTAGCACTGGATTGGTACTGGAGTAGCAGCAGTCAGCAAAATGAAGCAAGTTGACTGTCTGAGAGACAGGCATAGTTATGGCCCTACTCAGTGTTAGGTAGGAAAACCTAAAAAGAGATTTCTGCTTTTTCATGGAATCTGCCAATCTGAAATCCTAAATTCTACAGTGTCTTCTAGCTCTTCTAATCCATGTTCTGTGTTCTAAGATACCTCTGAGCTCTGAAATTATACCTTCCATGTACTGAGCCCAGGGTTGTGGTGAAGATAAAATGAATTACTCTCTATCTAGTGCTTTGTAAACCTTAAAGAACTGTACATGTAATAGCTATTATTATGAGTAGTGTCATTAATTAGTATTATTATTATATCTCATACCTTTAACATTCTTTAACATTCTCAGGTACCTTTCAAATAGTCAATCAAAAAGTATTTATTAATTGCCAGAAACTGTGTAAGAAGCAGAGGATAAAAAGAGAATAAATTTAAAAAAATTTCTTTTGGAAAGGAGTTCACATTCTATTATGAAGGTATTTTAAAGTCTAATAAGGAAATAAAGTATTCTGGCATCGTTTTCTATCTCTGATGTTCTGTATTCTATGTTCTAAGGCTTTTTTCAGCTCTACATTCTACTGTGTAAACCTTTGCAAGTTATTTTTTAATGTCCTAAGTTCCCTTGCAGTTCTTAAAAATAGTGTGTAGCTACACTTTTGAATCTTCTGCCTTACCTCACTAGCTATAATAATGAATGCTCTTCCCTCTTCCCTATGTGTCTTTTCCCTCGATTCCTGAGAAAAGTTGGAAGGGCACTAAGTGGGAAAGAACCTCACCCTTCACCCCAAGCTCTCTGTTGGCCACAGGAAGTCTCCAGTAGAATCCAACACAGTTCAAAGCATTTTTCGCCTACCTTTGATATTTATTGAGTTTACGTCCTGAATGCTTTGCGGTTAATTATACAGTTTTCTGCATGTCTTGTTTTATAATGACTAATATAGAGTGCATGTACAAGCAAAGGGAAGCGTATAACTAGATGATGAATATTTAATAATTAGTATTAATTAAGGTAATTATTTTAATAAATGAGACCAGGTTAAATATAGCCATTTCACTCTGATTTCCAAAAGCTGTGCCAGATATTGTAGACAGTGCTTAGTGTGGAATGAGAAGTGGGTGGAGTAAGGAATATAAGACAGAAAGAAAAGGGAAGAGGGGAGATGGGATTCTCCCACCCTTCCCTCTTAGGAGTCATTTACCACCTTGTTTTTCAACTTTCTAATGCATTTATTGTATAATATTTTGTATTACAGTTTTGTGTTTGTATTCTGTTCTATGGATTGAATCAGGTGACCTCTGAGATTCCTTTTAATTCTGAAATTTTGTGAGAATTTACTAGACTGCAAACCCCATGAAGACAGAGACTCTGTCTTATCTGAACTTTCTTAGTGGATTTAAGATCTCATAGGCATGAGTACTCTCTAAAATTCATCCACTATATTATACCAAGCAATTGTGTCCCTATCTTCCTATAAAGGTTGTGCCTAAGACTGTAGAGGTCTTTTTCTGTAACTACTCATGTGGCATTTGAGTTGTCCATCTGTTCTCCCTGGTGTTCAAGTTCTAAACATCTCAAACTCATTTTTCCATCATACTCATTCTTGTAGACATCTTTTAAACCACTTCTTTCACGAGATCCATTGTTGATAATAATATTCAACTACTTGACACATTGTTAATGGACTGCCTATATAGAATGGGCACCTAATATGTTTGATGAAGGAAGAAAGGAAGGAGGGAAGGGGAGATAGGAGAAGGGAGACAAGGAAGAAAAGACAGATCAATTCACATTCTTTCACTCAACCGACCAGCTAAGCAATGATGGAAATATCAAGGGAAGAAAGGAGACAAAAATGGTTGGAGAGAAAAAGGAACACTATTGTCAGACCGTCAAGTATATCCAGTCTGGGAGGTGAGAAGAAAATCCAGTGTCAAGGGGCTGATTTTATGTGGGCGGTATATGTGATACTCAACCGCTGAAGGCTCTTCGCATTTCTAGCCATAGCAGTAGCTAAATTTGATGTTAGCTTAAACTAATCCCTGAGGTGTGTTCTCAGCAGGACTGAAGAGGTTCCAAAGCCAAGTGGTTAAGAGGTGTGTGCACATCCAAGGCAATAATTAGACAGGGACTTACAACAGAGCTCTAACCTGATTGGCCACTGAAAGAGAGATCCTTAATCCTCTCTCACCTTGAACCTGGCACCTGGCAGATATGGAGTATTCATGTAGAAGCCTGGTCAGTGGTGCCTGAAAAATAAAAAAAAAGCTTTGGAATTCAGAAGAACTTTAATCTCCACAGAGAAGTTCAATGGAAACACATTTCCAAAGTCAGGTATTTTAATCTTAAGTTGAGGCACTCTTGTCTGATTTTCTAATTCTAATTCATTTCATTGCTTTCTTTGAAATTTCTCCATGTATTCTCCATTCATTTGACATAGTAAAGCATCAGAGAGAGGTAATAGACACTCAAAAAAAGTGATAGATGGGGTATGGCCAATAGAGTTCTCAAATTTCTATTGGAAGACCCCATCTGACATTTACTAGGTGTGTGACCCTGGAAAAGGTCATTCACCAATCTGAATCTCTCTTTTCTCATTTCTAAATTGGAAATGACAGTAATACTTGGACTATCCACTTCACAGGGTTACTGTGGGAAAAGAAATTAAGAAGAATGACATTCTGTAGCACTTTAAAATTTGCAAAGCACTTCATAAACATGATCTCAATGAATACTACATGTATTATCATTTCTACTTTATAGAGGAGGAAACTGAGGAACAGAGAAATGAACTACCTTGCCCTAGAGTCACATAGTGAGGCTGAGGTAGAATTAGAACCTAGGTCTCCCTGATTCCACATCTACTACTCTATGCACTACATATAGACACTTATACAACATAAATTTATTATAAAGTCTAAATCTTTTATTTTATTCTTGAAGATAGGGAGGGCCAGAGAGAGAGAGAAAAATCACCCCAGGTTATATTTAGGGGTATAGCTGGGAGTAGATCCCAGGTCATTTAGTTTCTCATTCAGAAATCTGTTTTATAAGCCTTCATTGTGGGAAAAAGGTAAGAAGGATCTGCCTCTCATTTAAAGGAGCATTAGTAATTCAATTCAACACATTTTAAAAATTTCTTAAATGCACAAGGTACTGTTTTAGGTACTAAAGTCATCTCTGCTCCCCCTGGTGATAGCTTCAGTGGAAGGGCTCCATTGTCTACTGCCTATAGACTTCTGACTTACTTTTTGTGCAGTTCAGGAGTAGAATAAGTCACCTACAATTGTTTCTTATTGTATTTCTTGATCATTATTTCATCTGGCATGATCTTCAGGTTTTGCTGGAGTAGGCATAAGGGACAACCTGCCTCTGTCCTGGACCGAGGAACATCTGATGATGGAATGTTATTGTGCTGCAAGAAATGATGAAGGGGATGGCTTCAGAAAATCCTGAAAAGACTTACATGAACTGATACAAAGTAAAGTAAGTGTACTTTTAAATTTTATTTTTATTTTCAGTTATAAATTCTTGCCTTTCCTTCACTCTTCCTATACCTATTGAGATAGTACAAAAAATGATACACAACATGTATATGGAGCCATGGAAAATATATTTTCACATTAGCCATATTTTTAAAAAGTCAAGAAAAATAAAGAAAGGGAAAAATACCCTTCTCTCTGCATTCTGAATCCATCAGTTTTCTTGTGTGGAAGTGGACAGCGTTTTTCTTCATGAGTCCTTTGACGTTCTGGTGGATCACTGTATTGATCAGAGCTACTGTTACAGTTCTTCATCTTCACAATATTGTTTTTACTGTTCTGATTGTTCTCCTGGTTCTTCTCCCTTCATTTTGTATCAGTTTATATAAGTATTCTCAAGTTTTTTTTTTCCCGAAATCATCCTACTTAACATTTCTTATAGAATTATAGTATTCCATTACAATCATATACTACAACTTGTTCAGCCATTCCCAATTGATGGGGATCTCCTTGATTTCCAGTTCTTTGCCACCACAAAAACAGCTGCTATAAGTGTTTTTGTACATACTGTCCTTATCCTTTTTCTTCAATCTCCTTGGGATATAGTTCTGGTAGCAGTATTTCTAGGCTAGTCTTGTAGTCCTTTAGGCATAGTTTCAATTTGTTCTCACGAATGGTTGAACTAGTTCATAACACTATCAAAAATATATTAGTGTACCTATTTTCCCATACTTGCTCCAGAATTTGTAATTTTTTGTCATTTTAACCAATATGATAGATGTAAGGTGGTGCTTTAGGGTTATTTGGATTTATATTTCTCTACTTATTGGTGATGTGGAACATTTTTTTAATATGACTTGGTAATTTACAGTTCTTCCTCTTAAATTGCCAAGTAGACATCTTAGAAGGCAGTCTCATGAGCTCTGTTTTGCAATGGTGATGTCTACGAGATATCCAGGCAATGATTCCAACAAACAATGAGTGATGCAGGATTGCAGAATGCAGAAAAATCTGCATAGATTTGATAATTAAATTTATGGAAGCTGAAGAGATTACCAAAGGAGAGTGGAGAAGAGAAAAGAGTCCAGGGCAGAGCCTTGAGAGTCACCTACTCTAAGCGAACAGGAACAGAATAAGGAATAATAAAAGAGAATGAGAAGTAACATCCTAGAAAAAGGAGAAAAGCCAAGATAGAGCAGTGTCACAGAGTCTCTGGAGGAAAGAGTACCTAGAGAGGGGATATTGAGTTGTGTTAAATGTTGCAGAAAGGTTAAGTATGATGAAGCCTAAGAGACGGATATTGATTTGACAAGTAACCAATGGTTAATTGGTAACTGGAGAGAAAAAGTTGAATGGTGAGGTCAAAAACCATATTAAAAAGGATCAAGAAGTGAATGAAAAATGAGGAAATGGAGACAAGATAAATAAAACCATCTATCTTTTAGAGTTGTGAAATGGAGAAAAGATAGGCAACTGCTTGTAGGGATGGGAGATGAAAGTACAATTCGTGTAGAGTCCTTCATGAACACCTTGACTTCCTTTTAATTGTAAGACCCTGAATTGTTCATTTGTTTCCCTTCTAAAACAAAGGTGAATTTCTTAGGTAACAATATTCTTCTCATGAGGTTGCTTGGCTTCTTGTCATGAACTGCCACAGCCCTAGAAAACAATGGACAGAAGTATGTTGGGTGTGAGCAGGTTGTAGTACGTGACAAATTAGGGATTACACAGGAGAAATGGTATAAAGAATGTCATCGGAGAAATTCATTACTGAAAGAAGGATGGGCTATTTATGTAGTAAGAACAAGAAATCACCAATAAATAGTACACATTTGAATCCAGGCAAGAGAAGAAAGCTCTGAGAATGTTGGGTAGACTCCTTTTTATAAAAGGATATAGGATCACTAGTCCTGAGCTGGAGGGAACCTCAATGACCATTTTACAGATGAGGAATTGGAGGTTAAGGGATTTGTCTAAAGTAAGGCAGATAGCAAGTTCCAGAAGTGGGATTTGAATGCTAGTCTTCTTACTTCAGAGTCAATGTTCTTTCTAATTTACTATATAACTGAAAATTTCATCTATATGAATGGGTTGCAAGCTGCTGCATTGATTCTGTAACTTTTCTTTTTGAGTGCTGTCTTTCCCATTAGAACGTAAGCTTCTGGTAAGCAGGGATTATTTTCATCTGGTTTTTTTTTTTTTGCCCTCCTTTATATTGACAGCACTTTAATAAGTGCTTTTTTGACTAACAACTGATTAACCAAAATTATATGTAATATATTACATATATTTACATATGCAATATATATTTACATATGTAAAGCTTACATAGATTACATAAGTAGAATTCAAACTCATATTCTCTAATTCCAAAGCTCATATTCTTTTCTAACTCCAAGGCCTCAGCTCTTTTCATACATAGTCAGTTCTGTTGTAACATTTTATTTTGCAAACATAAATTTGCTCAATTGTTATTGATATATCAGGGAACAATTCGAGCATAACTAGAATTTCAAGTTTGCTTATGCTCTATTTCATCTTCAAGAAACAGTGAAAAAACAGAAAACTGTACTACATCATAAAAATTCATTCTGAAGCCCACTTCTACAATCAAACTTCAGGTATTTTTCAAGGTAAAGTGTCATATTTATTTGCTTATCTGCTGGTATAGGAGAAGCTGTGGGAAAAGCAGGGCTGGTCCATACCCACACACTCTATGCCCTGCCCCCATCATCTGCTCCTTAACCATTCAACATATATAAAATGGTGCTGTTGTTTTTTATTAGGTTCTATCTTTTCTGTATGTCACTGATGAAGATTTTGGGTTTTATTTCCCTAACCTTATCTTTCCCATAAGCTCTGTGGTTTTTATTGTGTGATTTTGCATAGTGTGGCAATTTTTAGAAATACATGTCTCACCTAATTGCAGAACTACAGACCCAGAATTTAGGTACCTCTGAATCTACAGAGAATTTTATTTGTCTTTTATAAGCTCCTTAAGAGCCATGTCTGTTTCCCATTTGTTTTTGTACTCCAAACCCAGAGCGTGAACCTGGTATGTAGAGGGAGCTCATGATATAGGGACTGATAAATTGTACCAGGACCTCAGTGATGCAGTGGGAAGACTGAAAAGAAATGAATTCAGATCCTGCTCATACTTTACATTTCTGAGGCTTAGCTTTCTGAGCCACAGAAAGAGGTGTAGAAAGAGGTTCTGCCAAATGTGTCATTTGGCTTAGATGATTTGTAAGGTCCCTTCCAACTCAAAATCCTACCATCTACCAATCATATCTTTTTTTTCCTTAATTATAGAATTAGACTGTCATACAGCCAGAGCTAAAAGAGGCCTCAGAGGCTGTCTCATCTACTCCAACTCCCTCATTATGTAGATGAGGAAACCTCAGATCAGGGAGATTAAGTGAATGTGATTTGCCCAAAGTCTTATGAGCAACAAGCATCAGCAGTAGCATCTGAATTCATGCTTAGGGTCTTCCTCAAAGGCATTAACAGGATTTCCTCTAGAAAGGAATTCAATGTACAATTCAGTTATTAGGTTTAGGGCAGCTATCTATTTCCTCTACTACAAAAGAAATGGTTAAAATGCAAAACTCAAAATCACATTGAAATACTTAAAATATCAAGTTGTTATGTTTGTCCTTCATTGCCAAAGAAGACCACACCATCAGAGAAATGATGACATGACTTGCACTTGACTTTGTTTTGAATGAGGGAGGGCTGTGCAGGTCACCAGCCTCACTTCTCCTGCAGAGCCATCTGAATCCAGTGACCAGATATTCATCAGGATGACTGGAGATGGCACAGGATGCACTGGGAGACCTTGGGCCCTTTAGGTCAAGGTCTTTGCAGGTACTCACTTAGGGTGAGGTAACACCCATTCAGTGAATAGGCCTCTTTAAGAAGTAGCCGGGGATAGTCCCTTTAGTGAGGCATAGGAAAAAAAAGAAAAAAAAAACGATATCAGGCTGGGAGGGAAACAGCAATAGTTCCTATTGATAATTACTCTTAAAAAAGGAAAGGAAAGGGAAGGGAAGGGAAGGGAAGGGAAGGGAAAGGAAGGAAAGGAAAGGAAAGGAAAGGAAAGGAAAGGAAAGGAAAGGAAAGGAAAGGAAAGGAAAGGAAAGGAAAGGAAAGGAAAGGAAAGGAAAGGAAAGGAAAGGAAAGGAAAGGAAAGGAAAGGAAAGGAAAGGAAAAGGAAAGGAAAAGGAAAGGAAAGGAAAGGAAAGGAAAGGAAAGGAAAGGAAAGGAAAGGAAAGGAAAGGAAAGGAAAGGAAAGGAAAGGAAAGGAAAGGAAAGGAAAGGAAAGGAAAGGAAAGGAAAGGAAAGGAAAGGAAAGGAAAGGAAAGGAAAGGAAAGGAAAGGAAAGGAGAAAGGAAAGGAAAGGAGAAAGGAAAGGAAAGGAGAAAGGAAAGGAAAGGAAAGGAAAGGAAAGGAAAGGAAAGGAAAGGAAAGGAAAGGAAAGGAAAGGAGAAAGGAAAGGAAAAGGAAAGGAATCTAGTCAGTAAAACCCAAGTTAACTGGGCATCTTCTTGCCATCCAAATTTACATTCCTTTGGAGAGGAGAGGGAAGAGGAGAGGGAGACACACAGGAGAGGAGGAGCCAAGTTGCCCAGCTAGCTGAATCACCATTCCCTGGGTCATCTCCAGTCGTCCTGATGAATATCTGCTCAGGAAAAGTCAGACTGGTGACCTTGCACAGCTCTCTCTCATTCACAACAAAGTCAAGTGCAAGTTATGTCATCATTTCTCTGATGGTATGATCTTCTTTGGCAATGAAAGATGAACACAACAACAACAAAATATCAAACAATGAAAGAAAGAAAGAAACAAGGAAAAAAGAAAGAAAGAACAGAAGAAGGAAGGAAAGAAAGAAAGAAAGAAAGAAAGAAAGAAAGAAAGAAAGAAAGGAAGGAAGGAAGGAAGGAAGGAAGGAAGGAAGGAAGGAAGGAAGGAAGGAAGGAAGGAAGGAAGGAAGGAAGGAAGAAAAAGAAAGAAAGAAAGAAAAACAAGGGAGGGAGGGAAGGAAGGAAGAAAAAAATCATTTGGTGTTTACTATGTTCATGCACTGTGTAAAACAATGGGGAATAGAAATATAGAAAGCAAGATATTCCCTGCCTTCAAGGAGCTTACATTCTAATAAGGGAACACTAGACACATCGTCGTAAAGAAATTTTGTGTGAATGCTGACCAGATGACTCACCTTCACCTCAGACATATGCTATCGTAGTACTCACATATTCCAAGTCTTTGGGCCAGCCAGGAATGACTCTCAAGTCCTTTCAGAGTTAAGATTCAAACTCAGGTCTTCTAATGTTAATTTCCTGCTTCTTTCATTGTACCAAGTTGCCTCACACTTTCAAATCCTCATTTCCCTTTATTTATTTATTCTCTTTTTTATTTAAAAATTAAAAGTTTTTTATTGCCATAAACCTCAAAGTATTATATGATCGCAGTATTAATGATTATGACAATAATTATGGTGAATCTTGTCATTTCACTTTGAAAGCTTGCTAAAAATTTCAGGAAGGAGACATCCTAAAATTATTCTGCCATCTCAAGGCAGAGCAGTTTGCTGACAATTTACAGCTATATTATATTTGCATGATGTTCACATGAGAATTAAAAAAAAAAAGTGGTGTTGACTGTTGACACACTTCCTTGGAGAATGTTTTTGTAACCCATCCGTTTCCAACTAGTTTTCAGGATTCTTTCGACCCTGCAGATGAGTCAAGGCCTGCCAGATGCCAATGGGATTTGTAACAAGGTTCATACCAAGCTTAAGTTATAAAGAAAATAAAAACCTTCTGCATTACCTTATATGAAGAGATTATTTCAGAGGGAGGAAGGGACCACCAAGGTGGCCTTCAGTTAGTCTGTGGACAGCAGGGTCCTATCTAACAATGGGTTTTGCTTATAGGCATACTGGTAACATTTAATAATCATCTCTCCAGAAAAAAGAAGCAAAACAAGTATGTACAACATATTTTTTAAGTTTAAGATGCATTGTTAACATTTTTCCATGACTTTCTTATGTCTTAAAAATCAATAAAGCCATAAATCAATCCCTGATTTGTAGTATCTGCTGATTTTTGAGGTTTAAAAGCATGTACTGAAAATTTAACAGTTGGTTGGAGTTGGCCCCAACACACCTCTGGTTCTGCTGCTTAATGAATGTTAAAAAGGAGGAAGGTAGTGGAAACAGCAAGGGGCAGTTCTCTTCTGAGCCTGATTCCCACTGACAGGGAAGGGACTGGTGGGTGGGGGAGAAATGAAGGGAGCCCCCAAATCAATTCTTAGGGTTTATGGCCAAGCAAGTGAGGAAGGCCCAACAGAGCTGGACAGGTACCTCAGATTTTTTTTTAAAAAATGCAGACTTCAAAGGGTTCAGAAAAAGGATAGGTAGAATTCTATGGTCTCAAATCATACAGGGTAAGTCAGTCTAGGAGGAATGAGAAACTCTCAAGAATAAATATTCTGAAGACGTAAAGGAACACAATTTGGATAAAGTGGGAAGATGAGAGTTGTCAAAGAGACCAAGAGACCAACATGGATGCGCAAAGGACTTAACATCTAATTCAGATTACTAAAGCATATTTATAGTAGTGGCCACCATTTATCTAGAACTTTATATTATCTTATTTGATCCTTCCAACAACACTGTGAGGGAGATGCAATTATTATGCCCATTTTACAACTCTAAAAACTGAGGATAAGAGCCTTGCCCAGAGGCATTTAGGAATATTAAAGCTGGGCCTGGTCAGGACAGCCAAGGATATTCAAACAAGTTTCTCACTTCATTTTAGTGTCTTAAAATCTATAAAAAAGAAAACAAGGGGATCAAAGAAGTAGGGCCTGCCCAAACTGGATAAGATAATAACTGATAAGAGAAAAGGTCGAGCTACAAAATTCTTATTTTCTTTCTTCTCTTTGCCAAAGAGAATGATCTTTAGAATGGAAAGGATAAGAAATACAAGTTAAAACCAATAAGGAGTCAATGCCCAGTATAAATAAAGAATGAGAAGAGGACATTAAGCTAACCCTTGGACACTAATGAATTGGTGGATATTATTGCTGAAGTTCTGTCAGAAATACTAACGATTGTGGAGAATTCATAAAAGCAAATGTACAGATGTCCAAAAAAGACAAAAAAGGGACTGCAAACAACCAATGAGCTTGACTTCAATTTTGACATTCTATTCCAAATTGTTAAATAGATGGTTAGTGAATGTGTATGTGTGCATTCGTAAAGAGAGAGACAGAGGCAGAGAGAGACACACACAAAGAGACACACACACAGGTAGACAGAGGAAGAAAGAAAGAAAGGAAGGAAGGAAGGAAGGAAGGAAGGAAGGAAGGAAGGAAGGAAGGAAGGAAGGAAGGAAGGAAGGAAGGAAGGAAGGAAGAAAGAAAGACAGAAAGAAAGAAAGAAAGAAAGAAAGAAAGAAAGAAAGAAAGAAAGAAAGAAAGAAAGAAAGAAAGAAAGAAAGAAAGAAAAAGAAGAAGAAGGAAGGAAGGAAGGAAGAAAAAGAAAATCCTCCTTGGAAGGTCGTGGTTTCCCTACATTGGAAGTCTTCAAGCAGAGATGGGATGACTGTTCATGGGTTTTGTTACAGTGGAGAATTGCTAAGAGGCAGTATAGACTGAACTAGGCAGATGGCCTCTGAGGCTACCTCCAACTCTAAAACTGTGTTTCTGAATGGGACAGATTTATTTCTCAGGGTGGAGCATATTACATAGATTTGAAAAGGAACTCAACACTGAGCCAAAGACATTTATTTTACAAACGAGGAAACTGAGGCTACCAAAATGTAAATGGCTTGCCCAAGGTCACACAATTAGTAAGTGGTAGAGCCAGAATTTGAATCTAGTTTCTCTCTTCCAAGTTCATTACTCTTCCTATGGTCTGTCCACAATCCAAGTCATCTTTAGAATCATAGACTTGCCTGGTTATGGGAGTTCAGATCATCTTTAACAAAATCTCAGGGGACTGGCTAAACCAAGTAAGACTTGCCCAGGGACACAAAGCTGCTGAATATCAGAGACAAGATTTGAACACATTTCTTCCTGACTCCAAGTCCAGCAAATTTATCCACTATACAAGATATACCTAACCAACCATCTGCAAAGCTCCCCAGTGCAGATTAAAATGAAATATTTTAATCTGAACCAGATTAAAATGTAATTAGGAAAGATTTAACAAAATAAATTAAAATAAAATAAAGCATTAATAATGTTAATATGTGGTTTTCTAAGTCAACATGTGGCCTACAGGGATCCTTATATAAGTCTTAGTGGCCCAGTTTAGTGGCCTGTTTCTATTTGAGTTTAACTTTGCTGTAATACACTGTATTTATTCTTTCTATACTACACTGTCTTCAATGAAATCACAGGTCTAGTCCTTCACCCCAGCCAATGTTACCAAATCTTCCCTTCACTTTGTGCAGTAGATACCTAGACTAAAACTGAAGATTTCCCAGGGCCTCTTCTTCTGTGCTAATGCTTCTTTTCTAGCTAAGACTGAAATGAGGGTTGGCAGAGTCCACTTGGAGCTCCTGAGGCAGAGTTGCCCCTGAGTCTTTCCCTTCCCCCATTTCCCTGAGCAGGAGTCTTACCCAGCAAGGAGCCGGCGAGCTCTGGGAAGGTTAATGCTTTGTGAGCAGTTGGCTGGTAGAGTTGTTCTGGTTTCAGGCAAAAGACGCTCAAGTTCATTAAGAACAAGAGGAAGTCCTCCCGTCTCTGATTCATGTCATTTCAATTGAAGAGGAGGCCACTAGCATGCAACAGGAAACCTTCCTGGTTTTAAGGCCTGCTGATCTTTGCCTTTCGACTTCTGGACAGTATTAATTTACATAGGCCTAACAACAAGCGTGGCACTCACTGCCTATCGAGTTACATGCAAAGCATAAATAAGCTTCCTGATGCAACTAATAAAGGAAATTGGGAAGGAAGGAACCATCTATCAATTATCAATAGGCAACTTGCAGGAAGTGGGCAAATTAAGCAAGGGAGCAAACTATTAAAAGAGGCACTAGAGATTTTAAAAGGACAACAGACATTGAAAAAAAAAAAGCCTTGTCCATTGAAAACCAGATTCAAGGGCAAAATGTCCTTCCGTCTTCTGAACTCAAACTGGTAAGAGTCAGGGCAGAAAGACTAGGGAGTCCATGTAAAAGTGAAAGGGTATATAGACTGAAACTTATAATAAGATATGATGCCTTTCCTTTGAAGATTAGCAAAACTCCCTTCCCTGACTTTTTGGAACCAGTAGGAGGAATTCCAAAGCAAGAGAAATACAAAAGATCATTCAGTCTAACACTACCATGTTATAAGTGAGGAGAATAGAGGCTCCTTAGAAGCATGACTTGCCCAAAGAGTGGCCTCACTAGAATTAGACCCCAGGTCTCCTGACTCCTTTGTCCATGTTTCTTTCCATAACTCCATGTGGTGAGTAGGATAAAAGAATCATCTTTATTTGGCTTTATGTGAAACCCTGACTCCACTGGACTCTTAGAAAACAATACTTATTAGTTGTTGTTCTATTTCTTGTCTCCATACCTTTGCACAGGCTGCCCCCCTACTCCATTCTAGGAATTATCTCCTTCCTCACTTCTCTTTCTAGGTGGTGCAGTGGATAGAGCACCAGTGCAGGAGGACCTGACTTCAAATCTCACCTCAGACACTTGATACTCACTAGCTGTGTGACCTTAGGCAAGTCACTTAACCCCAGTTGCCTCATCCTGGGTCATCTCCACTCATCCTGGTGAACATCTTGTCACTGGATTCAGATGGCTCTGGAGGAGAAGTGAAGCTGGTGACCTGCACAGTCCTCCCTCACTCAAAACAAAGTCAAGTGCATCATTTCTCTGATGGCATGGTCTTCTTCAGCAATGAAGGACAAACACACTAATACACGCAAAAATTTATCTTCCTACTTCTCTTAATCATCACCAAAATGCTCTTTGTGGTGATATCCCCTCCCCCATACTCATTCCCTGTATTTGCTCACTTATTTTCTTTTTATAATACGTTAGTCTGTTCCCTTCCCATTTTCCTTCTTTAAAAAAGTTGTCTTTTCTTTTTTTAATCAATTTTATTTCTGAATATATCCTTATATATTCTCCTACCAGTGAGTCTTCACTTGTAGTAAAGGATGACTATCAGTCACTGGATTCAGATGGCTCTGGAGGAGAAGTGAAGCTGGTGACCTACACAGCCCTCCCTCACTCAAAACAAAGTCAGGTGCAAGTCATGTCCTTATTTCTCTAATGGCATGGTCTTCTTCGGCAGTGAAGAATGAACACATACATAGGACCTTAGTTAGTGATGTAATGAATAAGGAAAACTGAGAAAAAAAATAGCCATTTTTCATTGATCAATAGGTGATCTATCAAAGATCAAACTCAAGTACCACTTCTTACATGAGACCTATGCTAATCCTATCAGTTGTTAGTAGCCTCTCTACTTCACCTCTCCCCTCTAAAACCCCAAAACTTTGTATTTGCTTTGAATAAATTTTGTGTACATATTTCTCACTGAGAGAATGTAAGCTTCTTGTGGGTAGACACGAGTCATTGCTGTCTTTGTATTAACAGCAACCAGCACAATAACTGGAATATAGTCAATTCATTAATAAATACTTGGATAAATAAATAAATGAGTTTTAGGTTTTTAGGACAAGGATGAAACCACTAACTTAGTCAACAGTATTGCATTGTCGGCACTGAAGCAGAGAGTCCTTTCCCCCCAACACTTATCATCAATGCTAAAATCATTGGTATTGAATTAAATATGAATTATAAACTCCTTGAAGGCAGAGACTGCTTTCTTTCAGTCTTAATATCTAAGACATTCAGCATGTTTCCTTGTATCATTGGATATTTAATGAAATCTTACTGAAAGAATGA
The DNA here is from genome assembly GCF_028372415.1 of Notamacropus eugenii. Taxonomy (NCBI): domain Eukaryota; kingdom Metazoa; phylum Chordata; class Mammalia; order Diprotodontia; family Macropodidae; genus Notamacropus; species Notamacropus eugenii. The sequence continues at coordinate 407,392,045 of NC_092872.1, forward strand.
ATGAAAGAATATGGAAAAGCAAATGAGCAAGAATATCCTTAATGTACTAGAGAGCAAGTATGATTGTAAAACTATGTAGGAAGGGAGAGCTATCTAAAAGGAGAAAATAGAGAACTAGATCAGTGACATAGTAGAGATCCCAGGCATGAAACAAAATATACTCAAAAGAATAGTGTTGGATAAACTTCAAGAAAATAAGTCATAAACGTTGTGCCTAATTTTTTTGTTCATTGTCTCCCCTTTTTACAATATATTCATTGAGGGTAAGGATGGAATTTTTACTTTTCTTTTTAATTCTTAGAGCTTGATGTGCCTGGAACATAGTAGGTGTATAATAAATGTATGTTGACTTGCTTTGACATGCATCTTTTCCCCAGTTTAGCAAAGATAATTAGATTAGCAACCTGGTAGAAAATATAAACACACATATATAGTAATATAATAGGAAAACCTCACATTTAAATAATATTGTATGGTTTTAGAGTTGCTTTTCTTAGAATAATTACTTGAGAAAGGTGTGGTATTTACTATCTTTCCCCTTTTACACATGGCATGAATCTGTGATAGTAAATTTTAGCTGAACTTAAAGTTAAAAATGAATGTTCATGAATGTGTAGGAAAAGAGAATAATATTCTCAGTTCTGGAGGGGTATTACAGTTTTACTCATCAAGCAAAACACATTTTTAAGAACATGGTAAATTTGATTAATAATATTAAAACCTGTATAATCATAAAAATAGAATTGAAATTAAAAAAAATTGAGACGTTAGAAAATATGTATGGTAAATAATATTCATGAAAATTGACACTTAAATGTATAAGTAATTATTAAATATTGTAGGGAAAAACATACTCTCCACTAGATAAATGACGAAAGGATGTTAATAGTCAGTTTTATCAGTCAATTAGCATTTATTAGGTTCCTACTATGTGTCTCAACAGTAAAATTGGGATAATAATAGCACCTACCTCACTAGGGTGTTATAAGGACTAAATGTGATAATATTTTCAAAAAATGCCAAGCACAATGCCCAGCACATAATAGGTACTATATAAATGCTTTTTTTCTTTTTCTCCACTTCCCAGGTATGATAAGTTCTGAATTTCTTTAAAGCCTATAAACAATTATTTTAAATAAATTTTTAACATCATTGATTAGTACATTGATGTACTGCAGGGGAAAAAGTACTAGTCGGAGAGTCAGGAAGACCAGAGTCCAAATCCAGTGTCAGACACTTACTAGCTGTGTCTCTCTAGGCAAGTCGCTTAACTTCTGTTTGCCTAAGTTTCCACATCTGTAAAATGGGGATAATAATAGCACTTTCCTTCCAGAATTGTTGGGAGGATCAAATGAGATAATGATCATGAAGATCTTAGTCCAATGCCTGGGCACTATATAAATGGTATTTATTATTATTATTAACAATAACCTCAAATGCAGATGAAGACATCTTATTAATATCATCCTACACCCACAAATTTGGCAAAAATGACTAAAAGTGACAAAATTCAGTTTTTATAAGATTTCCAAGATACAGGTACCTGTGTACATTGTTGGCAGGATCACAAAGCAGAGTAAATAAATCTGTTACTACTCTCAAAGAAATCAAAACCAGTCATGCCCTTTGACATGTTGAGTCCTTGTGGGGTATATATTCTAAAAGCATTATCAAAAAAAAAAAAGGAGCTATTTGTTCAAAGACATATAAAGTAGCATTATTGATATTTGAAAAGACAAATAAGACAAAAGATACACGGAAATAAGCTGAATCCATCAATAGGGGAATGGATGAATTAATTTGTATTATATTAATATAATCAAACATCATGTAGAAATTAAAATTAATAAGTATGAGGAATATAAAGAAAACCAGGAAGATTTAATAAGACTTTTAATAATTTAAAATTAAAAAAGAAAGAGACCTAAAGGACCAAAAGATGACTGGTGTTTGTGTATGTATATACACATATGTGTACAAATTTATGTGTATGCACACACACACACACACACACACATATATAAACACATACATTTACTGTGACTCTACACCAGGATAAGGGTGTAGGAATTACTAGACAAAATCAGCTAACAAAGGCTCAGAGGGAAAGACTAATAAGTTGTTATAAATACTTTACATGCTGAAATTAATTTATTTTCATGTCAAGTCTGAAGTTTTACTTGGTATTGTTAATATTTAAAGATAATATGTATAATTAAAATAATAATAATGTATTTATTATATCACTGAATTAAACAAAACACTTTCCTCATAAAGAATATGAGCTAGTTAATACAAGCATTATTTATGCCTGTTTTGTAGATCAGAAAACTGAGGCTCAGAGAGGTTAGAATTCCACTAACTTTTACAAATCATCAGTTCCCTAGAGAGAAAAAATGCAGCGTTTTTTACAATTCAATCAGTTTTTAATGAATAAGTTTAATCAAGTAGAGAAGCATCCCTGAGATACATTGCAGATAACAGAAAGAATTTTCATTTGGCTTCCATATACAGAACAACTCACATTCTTATCATGCTTTGCAGTTTCCAAAGTTCTTTTTCTACAACAGCCTTGTGAGGTAAAGGAAGGAGGGTGCATCACCACAGATAATTCACTTGTGGAAATTAAGGATTGCTTTGACTTGTTGCTTTGATTGTATTGGCCTATTTCTGTATGGAGGCTGGAGGCAATGGGCAGGGATCTAACCCTATCTGACTTGCTTCTCTTGGTTTTCTAAAATATAGGTATTCTTTGGATCTGGGACAAGACATATGGGAGTAACAGAATTAATTCCCTGTTCTGCCCTCTGTCCTTCTACCCACAACTCTAACCCCATTCTTAGGACCTCGTGACTTAGAATCACAGGATGTTAGAGACTAAATGGGCTTCAGACATTGTCCAGTCAATATCCGTTTGATGAATTGAAAAGAGCACTTTGGAAATACAGAATTATTGGAGAGTGAAAGGACTTTAGAACCGAGAATTTCAGGCCTGGAAGGAGGCTCAGAACAAAGCACATTGGAACTGGAGAAAGCCTTGGAACAGAGTGTGCAGGAATGGAAGGGACCTCAGAGATCTCCAGCAAGTCCACTGCTGTCAAACTCAAATAGAAACAGATCTGTGCTCTGCATATTGACTTAGAAAGCCACAAATTAACATCATCTATTTTGCTTTGTGCTTTTCTTTATTTTGTTAAGTATTTTTAATTACATTTTAATTTGGTTCTGACAGAACTTGGAAATTTTGTGGCCACTTGTGGCCTTCTGGCCTTGAGTTTGACACCTCTGAATTGTATAATATCCTCATTTTACAGATGGTACAATTGAAAAGACAGTCAAGGTAACACCAGGGACCACTGGAAACCATGTTAGTGCTTAAAGTAGAAGAGCCCAGAACCAGAACTGTTATTGGAGAACAAATTTCAAATTAAAAAAAAATGTTTAAAATAGCCATCGTTCCCTTTCTTATTTTCCCCCACATCACTCTGGCCAAAAAGCTTGCTCCTAATGAGCATGCTGTACTCAGTATTTTTTTTTTCCTGGGATGGAGGAGCAGGCGAGAGCAAGGAGAAACTGTTTATTATTCAACTTTAGGTTCCAAAGCCGGGCAAATATTGTTTATATGAAACATCAAAAGGCTCTGTCACAGATATCAATCCCATATTGTCTAAGCCTTTGCCAAATCAAATTAGATTTTTTGACTTGATATTAAGGTTGACAAGCAAAAAGACTGTGAAAACCAGAATTCCAACTGGGTGTGCCTCTGCAATTCAGTAAATTTTTTTAAATGTTAAGATTCCAACAGTAGCCTCATTCTTCATGTCAGGATTAGATTACAGTCTGTATTTATCTTGTCTGGAAATCCACCTCATTGTATCCTTGACTTTTTTTCCCTAATATTTGAATTCTTCAGGAATGGAAGGGAGACAGCAGACTCTGTTTGGACTGGCAGCTAACTGCAACCCTGAGCTGCCTGGCTGGTCCTCCTTCTAGATACTTGGCTGTGATATTCAGAAACCTCCTATTATGCTCATTTGGCTGGGAAAAGACTAGTATCTGTCAACTGTCCATCCCATCCACCCTCTAAAAAGAAAATAACCTGATAGGCCACGTTCCCCAAACCACAGAAAATACATCTCTTATGCCTATTTCCTTTGCTCCATCTACACAGTGACTTTACTAGTACAGATCATCATCATCTCTTACCTACCTTCTTACAATAGGCTTCTAATTGACCTACCACCTTCAAGTGTCCTCTCTCTAAACCATCCTCCACAGAGGTGCCAAAGCCATAATCCTACCTGTATCTGACTATGATGATCCTTACGCGCAATGAACTCCAATGGTCCCTATTGCCTTTAGGATAAAATATAAACTCCTTTATTTGGCTTTTAAAGGCCTTCACATCCTGATCCAAAGTTAACCTTTGCAGCTTTTTACATTCTATATTTCTTTGTAGACTTTCTGATCCAGTCAAACTGATAATTTTATTATTGTTCCTCACATATAACACTTATCTGCCATACATGTGCCTTTGCAATTACTGGCCTATATACCTAGAAGTCACTCCCTCCTCACCTGTTCTTCTTAGAATTTTTTTATTTCCTTAAAGATACCAGTTAAGTGTAATCTTCTGTATAAAGATTTTTGGTCTCCCCTAATAGGTGCTAGTGTTTCCTCTCTATCCCTCCCAAATTACCTTGAATTTATTTGTATACAAACACACACATATATGTGAGTATGTATGTATGTATATGTGCATATATATACATATATATATATATATATACACATAGATATATTAACTCCCCCAGTAGAATATAATCTCCTCTAGGGTAAGTTCTGTTTCACTTTGTCTTTGTATCTTTGGCACCTAGTACAATGCCTGGTACGCAGTAGGAAATAATCAATGCTGTTGATTGACAACTGTTGTTATTTTTTAATCTCCATAGTATAGTGGAAGAAGCCCTGGGCCTTGTAATGAGGAGATCTGAGGCCAACTCTTAGTCCTGCACCTTGGTCCCACTTGGTCACACTAGGTCTTACTCCCCAAACAACGAGGTAGGACACATAGAACCAGACTGACTGAGGAGTCCTTAATTGCAAAGGAATTTTACCAGCTCCTAAAATATCTAGCTATCTCCATGCAACTGTAAACAGTGGGACAGAAATGGGGGAAAAACCAACATTGCATTTGGAATCTGAGGATCTAGATGAGAATACAGCTCTATTAATTACTACCTGTATGACAACGGACAAGTCACTTTCCCTTCTTAGGTCTCAGTTCTTTACTTTCAGTATTAAGAAATCAGGGTTGATTATCTCTAAGGTCAATTTTGAGTTGAGATTCTCTGGTTTAATAGCATTTTGTCAAGAGATTTATAGTAAAGTACCCCAGGAATTTGTTCTTCACGTAATGCTGTTGAATATTTTTATCAATGACTTAGATGAAGGCAGATGCAGAATGCATGTGTTGTCCATATAAGTTATACACATGTACACATGGTTTTAGCTAAAATGAAACTCATAAGGAGACATGATTCAACACCTCTTGAATCTCACCCAAAGTTTCCAAGGGTGACTTTGATTCCTTCCTGGAAGAAAGTAGGACACTGGGGCAATGAGGTTGGCCAACTCTATTTTCTAAAGAGAGAGGATCCCAGGCTAAAATTATATCTATCTACCCCACTAAATAATTATTGGTTAGGGGAGCTGATTTTTAGGTTCATACCACTTCCCTGATTGCTATCTCTCAATGGGGAAAGAGTGCCCAAAGCTATACATGAAGGCTTAATTTCCTTCCCACTAAATGCTAATTAAGCAAAGACCATAACACATAATGAATAGCAAATAAACCCGTTTATCCAGACCAATAGCAGGAATAAAATAGAGGAGTTATACAAATTAGAATATTCTAGAAAATATAGAATGAATGGATTCTTCCCTGGGAATGAGACATTTAGGAGAGAGAGAGAGAACCCGATCACATTCAAGGGGATATATCCTGAAATGTCTAGTTCAGCAATCAGGAAATAGAGACATATTCAAGGTGCCAGCTCCTCTACATGTAAACTGCTACCCAAACACTTTCTCTCTCTCTCTCTGGAGAACTCTCTCTATAGAGATCTTTTGTTCACATGAGTCCTGTCTCAGATGGAAGCTGGACAGTGCACCTCTCCTAAATTCTCACCCCTCTATGTAGGCATAAATAATTGTTCTCTTTATCCATGTAGACAGTCTTATGTACATGCCCAGATTAAATGTAGCATGTTCATCAAATATGGAGACCATTCGAGGCTGGGAGGAATACCGAATCCATCGGGTGACAAGGTCAGGATCCAAAAAGATCCTAATAGTTTAGAGTATTAAGCTGGATCTAATAAGATGAAAGCCAATAGGGATAAATGAGAAATTTTATACTTTGGTTAAAAGAAAGCAACGGCTTCACAAGTACAATATGCAGGAGGCATTATTAGAAAACAATTTGTCTGAAAAAGAGTTTCACTGATCATTAACTCAATATGGGTCAGTAGTTTCAGATAGTAGCCAAATTATTAATGTAATCTTGGGTTGTAACCAAGGAACTTCAACCTTTGCACAGGTATATCGATGGGAGAACAAGCTGATGGACGTCACTGGACCAATGAAAATAAACCACCTAGGGCAATGTTTTATACAGTTTATGGCATTTGATGCAGTGTTCACTAGGATGAGTTTATTATTGATTCAACAAGTACTTATTAAACACTTCCTGCAGGTCACTGTGCTAAGTACCTGAGATCAGCAGGGAGACAGTGATAGCTAGTTAACATTGACCTAGCTCTTCCTTTATGCCAAGCACTGTGCTCATGGCTTTACAAATATTATCTCATTTGATATTCAAACCTATTATTATTATTCCCAATTTACAGAGGATGAAACTGAAGCAAATAGAGGGGAAGTGACTTGTCCAGTGGCACACAGCTAGTAAATGTTAGAGGCTGGATTTGAATTCAGCTCTTCCTGCCTCCAATTCTGGTATTTCATCTACTACACAGCCAAGCTGAGTTTACATGATATATGTCTCATGTATTCATGGAGGTTATAGCCTGTGCAGAGGATAAGACAGAAACACTGGTAATTATAATATACAATATTATATGTTAAAGTACATTAGGAAAGTGCAAATTCTAGTTTAATGTGGGTTCTGAGGGAAAAGGTTAAAAGAAGCCATCAATGAATTGAAATTGGAATTGAACATTAAAGGAGAAGTAGAAATTCAAATAACAGAAAGGAAAGAGATAAGACATTCAAGGAATATGGACTGCTGTAAGGGGAGGTAGGAGAACTCAGAATGTTTAAGGGACAGAAAGGAGCTCATTTTGACTGGATCATAGAATGTGTGGAGGGAAGAAATGAGATAAGCACAGAAGGGTGATATATAGCTAAATTGCATCATATGAAAAAATACACTAAACCATTATTGATTAGAGAAATGAAAATTAAAACAACCTTTAGATATCATTTTACACTTATCAGATTGGCTAAAATGATTGAAGGTGAAAGCAACAAATGTTGGAGGGGATGTCAAAAAATTGGGATACTAATTCAGTGTTGGTAGAATTGTGAGATGATCCAACTGTTTTGGAGAGCAATCTGGACTTATGCCCAAAGAATTATTAAACTGCCTATATACCTTTGACACACTACTAGGTCTATTTCCAAAGATGATAAGGAAAAAAAGAAAAGAACCTATATGTTCTAAAATATTTGTAGGAACTCTTTTGTAATGGCAAAGAACTGGAAACTGTAGGGATGCCCATTGATTGGGGAATGGCTGAACAAGTTGTGGCATATGATTGTGATGGAATACTATTGTGCTATAAAAAATGGTAAGCTCAATGATCTCAAAAAAATAGATAGACACAAGAAATAATGGAATGAAAGCAGTAGAACCAAGAGAATGTTGTATATAGTAACAGGAATATTGTTTTAAGAACAACGTTGAGCAACTAAGTCATTTTGACTATTATAAATACCCAAATCAACAACAAAAGCCATGTGAAGGAAGATGCTATCTACAGCCAGAGAAAGAACTTACAAATAGAAGCATATATGGAACAATAACACCACACACACACACACACACACACACACACACACACACAAAATTTGTTTCTAAAGGTAGCCATCTCTAGGGTAGAGAGGAAGAAAGAAAAAAAAGAGGGGAAAGTTACAAGATAACTTTATTATGTATTTAAAAGGAATAACAAGTTGAACATAATAGATGTGCAGTTTCATGTGCTATCATCTTTTTCATTACACCATGTTATGGAAATGCTTGTATTATTCCATAAATTAAAACAAAAAATCTCAATTTTTAAAAAATTGGATCATATTTTAAAATAAGAAATCATCAGAGCCTACCACATAGTAAGTAACAAAATGCTTGTTAAATGACTAATTGAAAAAAAGTCAACATGACTTCATTAAGAAAAGATCATGAGAAATTTACCTCATCCCTTTTTTGATTGAGTTAATAGCTCAGGGAATGTCCAGATAAATCTGAATTTCAATAAATCAACCAACCAATCAGCATTTATTAATCTCCCTCAGTATGTGAGGCACTGTGCTAAAAAGGCTGGCTAAAAATATGTCAAATCATGCAAGATTCCCTGAAAGATGTAACAGATGTAAGAACGTGTTCTACCATCTTTCCATCATTAATATCACTTGTAGAATAAAAGAAGGAGAGGGATGATCATCAAAAGTGTTCACAATTGTCAGGGAGTATGTCCAGAATAGAGCTCAACTAGAAGATTCTATAAAGATGAGTTACTCCAGATATTTCTATAGGCAGATGATACTATACTAATTACTTCAATGCTCAGAACACTGCAGAGCTTCTTCAATGAGCTGCATAATCATTGAACGAGTTCAGTCTAACTTTTCAGATAATAAAAACTAAATGGATAATGAATGGTTATTCTCTGGACTGTGATGTACAGGTGACTACCTCTGACTCTCTGAAGATGGGTAACTGAAGAAGAGCAGGATAACTTGTCTGGGAAATTACACAGTGCTTTTAATGGCACTAAGCTTCTTCTGGATTCCAAGGGCCCTAATTTTTTAAATAACATTTTTCTTCCTATCATATTACATGCCTACACATCATATAAAAAGTTTCTAAAAGATTAAATTTAAAAGTCACCCTGTATTCATATTTCAAGGAATTACTTTTTAAATTTGCTTAGATCTCTTAGAATCAGAGGAAAAAGTAGAAGCTAAAAAAAATTCACCCATCATCTCCTTAAAGAAATTCCAAAGATTATTATACCCACAAAAAAAGAGTTCAACCAAATTCTTTCCATGATACAAAGGTGGTGCTGACACCTAAACCAGGAAGAGCCAAAACAGAAAGAAAATTATAGACTAATTTTCTTAATGAATATTGCTCCAAAAATTTTAAATAAAATATTAACAAAGAGATTACAGCAACTTGTCATGAGGATAATACACTACGATCAGGTGGGATTTATACCAAAATGCAGGGTTGGTTCAGAATTTGGAAAACTACCAGTATAACACACCATACTAATAAAAAATTAACAGAAATCATATGATCATCTCAGTAGATACAAAAAAAAGCTTTTGACAAAATACAGCAACCATTCCTATTAAAACACTAGATCACAGGAATAAATGGAGTCTTCCTTAAAATTATAAATATTATTATTAAAAATTATAAATATTATTGTCTGTAACCATCAGCAACCATTATATGTAATGGGGATAAGCTAGAAGCATTTCCAATAAGATCAGAGGTGAAACAAGGGTGCCCATTATATATGTACTAGCAATGTTAACTTTAGCACTAAGAGAAGAAAAAGAAATTGAAGAAATTAGAAAAGGCAAAGAAGAAACTCTGCAGATGATATGATGGTATACTTAGAGAATCCTAAAGAATCAACTAAAAAACTACTTGAAATATTTACCAACTTTAGCAAAAGCTGTAGGTTATAAAATCCACATAAATCATTGGCATTTCTATATATTACTAAGAAAGCAGAAAGCTGAGAAACAATTTTTACATAGTTTCTCTGATAAATGCCTCATTTCTCAAATATATAGAGAACTAGTCAAATTTACAAAATTACAAGTCATTCCTCAATTGATAAATGGTTAAAGGATATGAACAGGTAGTTTTCAAATAAAAAAATATTAAAACTATAGTCATATGAAAAAATGCTCTAAATCACTATTTATTAGAGAAATGCAAATTAAAACAACTCTAATCTATCACATCACACCTATCAGATTGGCTAACATGACAAAACAGGAAAATGATAAATTTTGGAGAAGATGTGGGAAAATCAGAACCTTTATGCATTATTGGTGGAGTTGCAAACTGATCCAACCATTCTAGAGAGCAATTTGGAACTATGCCCAAAAGGCTATAAAACTGTGCATACTCTTTGATCCAGCAATACCACTACTAGGCTTGTCTCTCAAAGAGATCATAAAAATGGGAAAAAGACCCACATGTACAAAAATATTTATAGCTGCTCTTTTTGGGGTTGCCAAAATTTTGAAATTGAGGGAATGCCCATCAATTGATGAATGACTGAACAAGTTGTGGTATATGAATGTAATGGAATATGATTGTTCCATAAGAAATGATAGATGTATTTCAGAGAAACTAGAAAGACACATGAGCTGATGCTGAGTGAAGTGAGCAGAACCAGGAGAACATTATACACAGTAACAGTAATACTGTGCAATGACCAACTTTGATACATTTAACTCTTCTCAGAAAAACAAGAATGTAACTCTCTCTCTCTGTCTCTGTCTCTCTGTCTCTGTCTCTCTGTCTCTCTCTCTTTCTCTCTCCCTCCCTCCCTCCCTCTTTATTTTGTTTCTTCTTCTTTCTTGTGCTTTCTCCCTTTGGTTCTAATTCTTTACAACATGACGAATGTGGAAATATGCTTAATATGATTGTATGTGTATATTCTGTATCTGATTGCATACCATGTTGGGGAGGGGGAAACAGAGGGAAGGGGAGAAAATTTAGTACTCAAAATCTTATAGAAGAGAGTGTTGAAAACCAGAAACAAATAAATAAAATAATTTCCTAAACCAAAGAATATTATAGCCAAAATACAGAGCTTGCAAATCAAAGCAAAAAAAGGACTGAAGGGCCCTAGTCCAGATCACACAAGATTTAGCAGCCACAACTCTAAAGAAGTGGGAAGCTTAGAATATAATATTCTAGAAGAAAAAAAATAACCTGGCTTATTACCAAGCATAACTTATCCATAAATGCTGAGTATAATCCTGTGAGGGAGGGAGATGAAGGACAGAATGGATTTTTAATGAAGTTGAGGATTTCCAAGCATTCTTGATGAAAAAAATAGAGTTGAGTAGAAAATTTGATATGCAGACACATGAGTCAAGGGAAGCACAAAAAAAAGTTTAAAATGAATAAGCCATAACAGGGGACTAAATAAGGATAAATCGTTTACATTTTACAAAGAGATATGGTACATGTCCCCCCTTAGAAGCCTAATATCATTAGGGATCATGAAAGAATCTAATTATATAGAAAGCCCAAGAGTGATTTTGGAATGCTTCAATGATCTTAAAAGAATAATGGAAAGGGAGGGGAAGAATGTGGAAAACTGTCTCACTTACCTAGGGTGGGCAAAGAGAAGTCTATATAATGAGGAGAAAGGAAGTGGGAGGCAGGTGACCCTTGAACTTTGCTCTCGTCTGAATTGATCCAAAGAGGGAAGAATACACATATACCCAGTCTGATACAGAAATACATTTCACATTACAGAGAAATGGGAAGGAAAGTAGTAAAGGGAAAGAAGAACAGAAGGGAAGGGAGGCTAAAGGAGGAATGACTCAGAACCAAAACAAATTCTCAGAAAGGGGGTGAGAAACAAAGAGAGGAAAAAGTATAAGAGGGAAAGGACTTTATTTTTTTAACCACTTTATTTTTAACATTTTTTTTTTACTTAGCTACAAATTCTCTCGTACTTACTTATTGAGACAGCAAGCAATATTATACCAATTATACATGCCAAATCATGCAAAATATGTTTCCGTATTGGTCATGTTGTAAAAAAAAAAAAAAAAAAAAAGCAAAAAAATTAAAGTGAAAAATGTATTTTTCAATCTGGACTAAGAGTTCATCATTTCTCCCTGAACTTTTGGATAACATTTTTCATCACAAGTCCTTTGAAGTTGTCTTGGATCATTGTCTTGATGAGAGTGGCTAAGTCATTAACAGTTTGATCATCATTGCAACATTGCTGTTACTGTGTATAATGTTTACCTAGTTCTGCTCACTTAATTTTGCATCAGTTCAGATAAGTTAAAGGGACTTTAAACACCATCTAATCCAAACCTCCCATTTTGCAGAAAAAAAGTAACTGAGGTCCAATGAGGTGACATGATATGCTCAGAAGGCTCATAAGTGTTCAAGCTAGAAATTTAACTCAGATTCCGATTCCAAGTCTAGCACTCCCCATTATACCATATTGCTTAAGAAAATTCCAATGTCAGTTTCCATATGTAAATATGTCCAGAATTTATGATTCTCTTTATTGAGACTAAAATGTTAGCATGATGATCCTTCAAAGAGCCTTTTCCATAGATATCTCTGACTTTTTTCTGAAAATAATAAAACTACTAGGTGTTAGGATCATTTGCTGTGAGAATACTAACTATAAGATGTTTTTCAGAAGTAATTTTAAAGATGGAGACTAATGCAGAAAAAAAGTACTTGGTTGGGAAACCAATACCTTTATTTGGAAATCCAATTCATATACAAGTCAAGACATCATCCTGTGATGTCATTTGCCCTCTTCAAAAATGAAGGATGAACAAAAACAAGGTGGGAAAAGCTCTCGTTGTTTTCATTTTCTTTAAGCTAATCTATTCTTCAGTAGTGCCCATAAAGCCAGGAAGTCCAAGGTGAAAGGTCAAAATATATAATTCTGATATACTGAAGCATTCATTAATTATCTGTGGGCAAAATCAGTCAAGAGTATTGAAATTATCTATGGAACAAGTTCAAGCCCCCATTGTCACTGGCACAAAAACAGGGTGGTTTAGTGGAATTAACCCTGGATTTGGAGTCAGAGGGTATGAGATCACACTGTAGTTCTACAGTTTTATAGCCATATGAACTTAGGCAAGTCACTCTAGGAACCATATGTGTGTATCCATGCATACATATATATATATATATATATATATATATATATATATATATATATATATATATGCATATATATATTCACTATATCTATATAGTGAATGCACTGAGTTTGGTGACTAAGGAACCTTTTAGTTCTACAGTGATTACAAGGTTTTTTGTTTGTTTGCTTGAAATATGGCTTTAGACTAATGAGTTTTCCAACATGTTCCATTTTAAGCATATTAGGATAATAGTTTCCTCCACTATGAAAAAGGGATAATGGCAGAATCTACAGTTAGATAGATCATTGAATCAAGACCCTGACATTTGACCAGTGTAGACACTGAAGATCCAAAGGTAAAATGACTTATTCAAGGTCACCTTGTAAATTAATAGCAGAATCAGAAATAGAACTCAGATTATAGGGTCATAGGGTTTAGAGCTGGAATGGGACCTTAACCATGATACAAGAACCTCAGATATATCATCTAGTACAAACAAGTCACTAAAGACTAAGACACTTGATTTTCCTGGGGAAAGTTCAACTTTCTTGTCAGCTCCAAACAGAAGTAATCACTGACTGAATTCTAGTTGTGAAATAGGCACCAAATATAAAGTAGAATCTAATCTGATTGTGGCTTTGTGACTTGTCTCATGGGCTATATAGCCCACAATATCTAATCCACATCAATTGAACAACTATTTATTAAGAACCCAACTGCTCAAGGCTCTTGGAACTTAAATTCCAAGTTGTGAAGTTTGTATTTTTCCCTTGAAGGAAAGGGAAAGGAAAGAAGGAAGGGGATAAGCATTTACATGCTGCCTACTATGTGCTATATTAGGGAGTTCAAGGAGGAGGACCACCTCTGGTGAGTGGATTTACTGAACCCTCTTCAGGGCTGCTCATGCACCTTTGGTGTCCACCTATTACCCAATTCTCATATGTGGCTCCAAGAAGCTGTAGCATGCACAGCAGGCCACATTCCAGTAAAACCATCTCAGCAAATGGGCTAAACCAGGTGGAGGGTAGCCAATAGGCTGCAAACCTATCGGGAAATTAGGGATATGCCTACCTTAAGCACTTGAAGACTTCCCAGTGCAACGGGGAGACGAGAACAATTTGTTCCAATGGCCATGAAGGCAGCTAAAGCAGGTGCTGTGGAGGACTCACAGCTTGATCAGACCTTGAAAACACTAAGGTCATTCACTGCATTCTGGATTATCATGGGTTCTCTGGACTTTTATCTTGCCAATGGACTTCCATGACTCTGGAAGAGAGAGTGCAGCTGGCTGTTGAAACTATGTAAGTCCAATTCACATACAAACAAAGATATCACTTATATTGTGCTGCCATTGATCTTCTTTGAAAAAGACAAAGGACAAACTGACAGACAAAAAATGTGCCAGGCACTGTACTAGGGGCTTTTAGTGAATATTTTATAATTTAATCCTTAGAACAACCCTGCAAAGCAGGTGCTATTATTATCCCCATTTTACAGTTGAGGAAACTGAAGTAAAAAAAGATGTTAAGTGACCTAAAAAAAAAGTTACTTTATAAAAAGGTTAAGTAAGCCTACAGTCACACAACTAGTAAGTATATGAGGCTAGATTTAAACTCAGGTCTTCCTGACTCCAGGCCTAGCATTCTATCCACTATGAATTGATTACCAAGCTGAGGATGAAAAAGTGGCAGTGCTGTCATGGAAAGAACTTTCACCAATGGATCAGAAGAGCTGGCTTTGAATTTGGCCCTGGAACTGATTCACGGGGTTACCTGATTCAAATCATTCCAGTTCTATGAGATGCTAACTCTTCCTCTGAAGAAAAAAGTGGACATCTAGGCTAGATGATCTTTAAGAGGACTGCCAGTTGTAAATGTCTGATTCTCTGAGGTTGCTATGCTTTCAATTCAATAGACTGCTCAGTCACTGACCACCTGGCAGACTCTTTCCACCAATAAAACTATATTAACCAAAAGCAACATTTCAACCTCTCTCTTCCTTTTGCCTACATTTAGGGGCAGGTCTTCCTAAAGTGGAGTTTCTCTTTTGACATCTGCAAGAAAAATGGGGGATCTGAAGACAGGCAAAGCCAGCTAACCAGTCATTAAACTTCCTCCTTGATCCTTTAAAGACTCAAGGAGACTTTGCAGATTTGGACAGGTTTCTCATTTTCCCCAAACCAACTCCTCTATCACCAGTGAGAACCAAGGTGTCTGTGGAAACTGCTTGTCATTCTGTGGGTACCATTATGTTCAGAAAACTATTAGGAGTTGTAAGAAGGAGTCAGCCACTTTCTCCCTTTCAATCAAGAGGGGGAAAAGAGTAGTTGGTAATGGACTGAATTCTTAAGTAGGTTTCAAAGACAGTCTATATTGTTATGAACCAGGGTATAGTTTAATCTGCATAAGTGAAACTGTTACCATTCCAGATATTATCCTCAGTCTACATCAAAGACCCCAGGCTACTGTTTTTCAACCACACCATCACACACTGAGAGAAAGGTCCTAGTTTTTATAACCTGGGGATAATATCACTGACATAAAATGTAGAAATGAGGCCTACCAGGAAAAAAAGAAGTGGAGCAGGAATGCAGAAGTACCCACCACAAGGATAATTTACAAGCTATAAATCCAGCTGTTAATTTGGGGCTATCAAACACAAGAATTGTATCTCAGTTCTTAAACAACATCTGATTATCATCATCACATTGATAATCAGCTGTCCCTGAGCATGGAAAGAAGCTAAATCTATTAAGGGTGTTTGCACTGGTTTCCGCCACTAAACGAGAACATGTGAATTTCATTATAAGTTAACTGATGTTCAGTTGGGAAAGGGGAAGGGAATGTGCAAGATGGCTATGGAAATATATATATATATACAAAATAGAAATATGCAGGGATTCTGCAATAGGAAGAATATTTTAAAAAATTAAATATAACAATAGCATTTATATAGTACCTACTATGTCCTAGGCATTAGGCTAAGTACTTTGCAAATACCTCATTTGATTCTCCCCTTACAGATAAGGAAACTGAGGCCAGTAGAGGTTAAATGACTTGCCCAAGGTCACATAGCTAGAAAGCATCCTGCCAAGAACTCAGGTTGTCCTAACTCCAGACCCATCACTCTGTCCACTGCATCACTTAGCTTTCTATTGAACCTGGTTGATCATTTGGAGTCAGCAGGCTAACAAGTATTATTAATAATAACAATAATATGCAAAGGGCATGCCAGAATCCCCAAAAGCAAACCAGGGGAGCAAATTCTCAAAATTTGATTGATTAGTATAATAACTACCCCGCATTTCAAGAGGACTTTTAACATTTGTGAAGCATTTTCATACAACAACCCTGACAAATATGTAATGCAGATTATTATCCCCATCTTGCAGATGAGGAAACTGGGAGTGAGACAGATCCAATGACTTATTTGTATGTGTGGTTGCTAGTACAGGCATTATTCTACACATTAATTCATTTTCTCTTCTAGACATGAGGAAACAGACCAGAAAAAGTATGCCTACTGTCATATATCTAGGAGATATCAGGAACAGAATTTAAACCCAGGTACCTTGATAGTACTCATACTTCTTTCTGTTGCATCACATTTTTGGGAGGTGGGGAAGAGGGAAGGAGTCTGGAACTATGATTTCACCAGTTTAAGAAATTCCCATTGTGGAAATTAATAAAGTTGGCTAATTCATCTGTAAGTTACAGACTTAAAAATTGGGGGGCAGGGGACTGAGAAGTTAAATGATTTGTCTATAATCGTCCAGCTGTATCTTTGAGCAGAAAACATTAAATCCAAATACTCCTGCGTCCAAAGCCAGACCTCTATTCACCATGCTGTGCAGTGTCTCTCATCCCTAAATTATATAACAATCCCCCTTTTCTGTTCTATTTTGTAAATGGAAATCTTTTCTCTCTCTTTTTTGGAGAGGTGTTTGCTAAACTTGAAGTTTTAAAAATAAATTAAATTACACATTATAGAACAAAAATTCCTTTCAAATAGCTATATATAAGGCTGTTCTCCCAACTGTATGCAATATGAACGGAGAGAAAGATTATCATTCCACCCCTTTTAAATGAAATATTGAAGTAGGTAGGGCAATTATTGTCTCAGATGATTCAGATGAAGAAATTGAGACCAGGAGAGGAGAAATTACTTGTCCTAGTTTATGTAATCTGAGTCTTTTGATAATGAATTCGGTACCCTTTATACCATATTGGCTACAATGAAATATTTTAGGAGTCATAATGAATGAATGAATGAATGAGCCTTCATTTAGTCTTTCCTATATGCTATGCAGAAGGCAGCCAGGTGGCTCAGTGGATAGAGTGCTGGACCCAAAGACATAAAGACCTGAGTTCAAATCTGACCTCAGATACAGCTGTGTGACTCTAGGCAAGTCACTTAACCTCTATTTGCCTTAGTCCACTGGCAAAGGAAATGGCAAATCACTCCAGTATCTTTACCAAGAAAACCCTATGAACAGTTTATGGGGTCACAAAGAAGCAGACATAACTGAACAATAAATGTGTTGGGCATCATTCTAAATAACAGAGATATAAATATAAAAAGAAAAAAAAAAGCAGTCCCTAAATTAAAGGAACTTTCATTCTCACAGGATAAGACAATGCATGAAATGAATGTTGACCGGGAAGGGACATTGGTTAGAGAAGTCACAGAGACGGTAAGTGAAGTAAATAAAATTACTAGACCATTGATAATTGATAGAGCAGGAATATTAAACTCAACTAGAAATAGGAGCCATTCATAAAGATCCCCTTCAGCTGCACTATTGTTGACTGACTTCTTCCAATAATGTGTATATACAGATGCAGAAACAAGGAAGAACCATTATCTAAAAATCTACGCTTGACATTTTTGTGTGTTATTTCTTGTATTGCATTTCAAAACTTTGATTAAACCACTCTTCATAAGAACATAGATGTAGAGCTGAAAGGGACCTCAGAGACCATCATCTTTACCATGTTGATCATGCTTCTGTCCACAGGATGAAGCCATTCTAACACAGAAATGCCATTTTATTTAGCCCTTGAAGGTCTACCACACAACAACACTGAAGGAAGAAGTTTTGTTAGACAAACCTGCACTCAATTTAGTATTTTCAGTATTTATAAAAGATCTATAAAGAGAGGTGAGCAGTGTGGTACAGTGGAAAGAGCATTGGATCTGTAGATGGAGGAGATGACAACTTTTTAATTTACTAGCTGGTTGATGCTATGCAAAACTCTTAGGATATGAAGGCCTCAGTCTTACATTCTGTAGGATGATGGACTAGATGCCTTTGAAAATTTTTTTGAACTTGAAATTCCATAACCTTATATATAACACTCACTCTCATTCATGCAGGTGGGCTTAGCGTGGGCATGTGGGTTACACTTTCTACCTAAGGTATAGTGAAAAGACCATAGAACTTGAAAGTATGAGAGATCTAAGTTCAAATCCCACATCTTACACTTATGCAATTTTGCAGATGAGAAAATGTTGATATAGAGTCAGGATTACACTACCAGTAGTTGGATGAGATAGGATTTGAATCTAGGTCTTTCTGACTTCAGTTTCAGTGCCCTATCCTTTTTTTCATACTTCCTCTTCTTAAATAAAAGTGAATGTTTGTTTTTGGTAATAAATATCAAGTTGTACTGTTTATACCAACAGTGTTGGCCAACCACAGACTTCAAGGACAAGAAAGGCTGTGCCTTTCCTGAATCAAATGTGAAAGTGAAAAGGCAAATTAGTGGAGTCTTTTTCAGTCTCTGTGTGCTTTGGTCCATATGCTTTGGCCCAATGTAAATATCTTATTTTGTCCTAACTAGTTTTTGACAAAGTCAAGAGGGTCTAGAAATCTCACTGCTCTGTTCTTCTGAACTAATGAACTAGAAAGAATGGAATGGAGCATGTTGAATAGTGGTCTTCTTTGCTGTGTTCCTCAGGCCAGTCACACTCAGCTGTCTTGGAGTAAGTCTAGTTGAGTCTGTCTATAAGTATCATCATCTCTCATAACAGCTGCAAAGAACTGAAGTCAAATGGGCCTAGGGACGAACTAAGATTGGGTTGCTTCTGGTATCAGTAGAGGGGTAAGTGCCCATTATATTTTTAAGTGAGGGGATATAAGAGGGAAAATTGTTTTTTCTAAGGATTTTTTTCTTAATGATCCTTACAAGATGATCCTTATAGACAGGCTGGACTAGACTTATTCCAAGGCAGTTGAGTGTGACTGGCCTGAGAAACCACTTGGTACTAGCTAAGAAGCAGAGAGGTAGACCAGTGGAATAGGTTAGGTACTCAAGACACAGTAGTCAGTGGATATAGCCATCTACTGCTTGATAAACCCAAGGACTCCAACTTCTGGGATAAGAACCCACTGTTTGACAAAAATTGCTGGGAAAACTAGATAACAGTGTGGAGGAAAGTGGGTATAAACCAAAGCCTGACACTGCACACAAGAATGAAATCCAAATGGATACTTGATCTAGGTATAAAGATTGATACTATAAACAAATTAGGGGAGCAAGGAATAATGTATTTGTCAGATTTGTGGAGAATGGAGAAACATATGACCAAACAAGAAAAAGAGAATATTATGAAGTGCAAAATAGATAATTTTGATTACATTGAATTGAAAAGTTTTCGTACAAACAAGATTAGTAAGGAAGCAGAAAACTAGGAAGGAATTTTTGCAACTAGTGTCTGTGATAAATATAAACTGAAGAAAGAACCATGCATACATTTTCAGGCATGGTCAATGTGTTGATTTGTTTGTTTCACTATGCTTATTTGTTAAGGGAGAGAGTGTTAGTGGATAGAGATAGAATATATATAGAGAACTGAGTCAAACGTACAATACAAGTCATTCCCCAATTGATAATTGGTCAAAGGATATGAACAAAGAGTTTTCAGAGGAAGAAATTAAAGCTATCTATAATCATATGAAAATATGCTCTAAATCACTATTGATTAAAGAGATACAAATCAAAACAACTCTGAGGTACCACATCACACCTATCAGATTGGCTAATATGACAAAACAGGAAGATGATAAATGTTGGAGAAGATGTGGGAGAGTTGGAATACTAATTCATTGTTAGTGGAACTATGAACTGATCTAACCATTCTGGAGAGCAATTTGGAACTATGCCCAAAGGGCTACAAAAATATGCATACCCTTTGCCCCAGCAATATTGTTTTTGGGACTCTATCCCAAAGACATCACAGAAATAGGAAAGGGTCCCACATGTACAAAATATTTATAGCAACTCTCTTTGTGGTGGTCAAAAACTGGAAATCAAGAGGATGCCCATCAATTGGGGAATGACTGAACAAGTTGTGGCATATGAATGTAGTGGAATACTATTGTATTATGAAAAACAATGAACAGGAGGACTTCAGAGAAGCCTGGAAAAACTTCTATGAACTGATACTGAGTGAAAGGAGAAGAATCAGGAGAACTTTGTACACAGCCACAACCTCAGTGTGTGAGGAATTTTTCTGGTAGACTTAGTACTTCGCTGAAATGCATGAACTTAAATAATTTCCAGTGGACTCTTGAGTCAAAACGCCTTCCACATCCAGGGAAAAAACTATGGATTTGGATCACAGATAGAAACAGACCATTTTCTTTTGTATTATGTTTTGTTTTGTTTTATTTTATGGCTTCTCTCATTCTTTTTAATTCTTCTATGCAACATGTATTTAATAGGAAAATACATGTAGACACTATATAAGATTGTACACTGTCTCAGGGAGGGAGTAGGGAGGGAGGGGGGAATGAGGGGGATAGAAGGGAAAAAAATCTAAGCTATACGGAAGTGATTGTTGAACACTGAAAACAAATAAAATAATTTAATTTGAAAAAAGGGAATGATCCCCCCAACAATTTCCATCTAATGTTTCCTATTGTTTTCTTCCCCACCCCCCACCCCAGGACCATATCACCTCTAAATATACCAGAAATGATCATCCTATGAAAAAATCAAATTCATCCAAGTTGAGAGCTTTTTTGCTCCTAATTTAAGAGGAACACAGTACTGTAAAAAGCAGTGAACTTGGCATCAAAATCCTAAGTTCCAGTCCCAGTTCCTTTATGTTCTAGCTTTGTGTGTGTGAGCAAGTCACTTAGTTTCTCTGAATTTCAGTTTATTCTTTTGTGAAAAGTGGGCATAAAAATGTCTTACCTCACTACCTTCCAGGACTGATGAGGGGAAAGGGTTTTGTAAATCTTCACCACCCTCTAGACATGAGTTTTTATTATTATTCTCTCTTTCTCTGTGAAATTAGCTAAGTGTTTTCTCTTCTCTAGCTTTCAGTTTCCTCTTCCATAAAATGAAGGAATTAAACTGATGATCTCACAGTTCTCCTATGCTATATCCTCTGTTTTAAAAAATAAATCTCATTTTAAGTCATCAAAAAAACACAAACATTTCAATAATAATAACGAACCTTCTACATGACATTCACCGTGTTCCAGGTACTGTAATAAGAGTTTTACAATTATTATCTTCTTTGATCCTCACAACTACCCTGGGTAAGAGGTAGATGCCAGTATCATCTCCGTATTACAGATGAGAAAACTGAGACAGAGTTCAAATGACTTGCCCAAGGTCACACAGCTAGTAAGTATCAGAGCCTAACTTCAGGACTGGCATTCTGTGCCACCTAGCTTCCCCAATATATAAAGAACAAAATAGATTTCATATGAAAGCATAAACTTCTGTTAATGTACAGCAATGCATAGTATATGCTATTTTACAAAGTGATGACAAAATTGTCTCATTTATGTCCCCTTCTGAAGTTCTTTATTTCTTCTGTGTATTTTTTTTTCTTTTTTCTTTTTTTTTTGCATTTCTATCCCTACCCACTAACACTCTCTCCTTTAACAAATAAGTATAATGTAACAAACAAATCAACACATTGGCCATGCCTGAAAATGTACGCATGGTTCTTTCTTCAAGTCTAGTCCACCACCTCTCCACCAAGAGGTAGCTAGCAGTTTTATCATCAGTTTTCTAAAGCTCTTAATCCTCTGATCAATTACTTTGGCTGGAGCTACTCAGATTGGATGTCTATACAACCTGAATTCACCAGTTAATTACTCCATCCTTCCCTCTATTTGGGCAGACCTAGATCTGTTCTTTAAATGGAGAAAGAAAGGGAATGGGGTTTTAAGGACCAATGGCATAGACCTTCATATGCAAATGTATTTTTCTAGGGAGGGAGGCTAGCATGCTCCTAGCTCAGAGGAACCAGATGCTCTGGTTGTCAGAAGAGACTCCTAACAAAACAAACACACAATCCAATAGTTCCTTCTAGTCTCGTTGGGATCCTAAGATTTCATCAGCTTCACTTAAATCATCAAGTACTGTTTTCACTTGGTGTTATGACTTAATTAATGGCTTTCACTCCAGGCAGAATGCAAGCATCTTTTCACCTGATACTTTAAACAGAACAGTAAACCCCAGATACCAACGCCCTCTGAGAGGGTGGGAAGAGAGGGATCAAGTACTAACCTTCCTGGGTGCTAGGGAATAGTGCAGAGGATTTTAAGGGTCAGAAGGAGAATTGATATCACATGTCATGGTTGTAAGCCCTTTTCTTCCTAGACTTCTCATTTCAGGTTCTTATTTCTTCCGGGTCTAACAAGGCTGCTTTATATCTGCTGGCAGCAAACTGGGCCAAATAACCCTTTGTAATCTCCCCCTTTCACCTCAGGATCCCAAAGCACTCTGTACACATCAGGTAACTAATCCTCCAAACAGTCCTGTGAGGTAAATAGCATTAGCTCCAGGCTTTAGATGGGCAGGGTGCCTAATGCAGCTTTCAATTATGTCACAGAGGTGCATCAAGATAGATTTGAGCAGACCATAAAGACAATTATAGGACTAGCCCATGAGGATTAAATAAGGCTCATTCATAGGTCAGCATGAGATTTGCAGGTCAAATGACCAAAGATATCATCTAATTTTATAACAAGAATAATAGTAGAGACCTAGAGAAGGCAAATGACTTGGCCACCATTACAAAGTAAGTAACTGAGGTGGAATTTAAACCTAAGAGTTCTGAATTCCAAATCCAATGTTCTTTAAGGTATACTACCCTTCAATAAGACCAACAGCCCATGTGGAAACCACCTTGAGTTCTTAAAGGGATTTTGTTCTTAGAGAAGAAAGTGATGCACCTTGGAGTGCCTGGCATTATCAAGTAGACCTGCCTCATTCCACTTTAAGTAGGGGCCCTGAATGTCCTCTATAAAGAAGGAGGAAATTAGAATTAAAAGAAAGATTCCTGAGATTTATTTAAAAACAACAATAACAAAACCAACCTGATCTGTGATTTCATCAGTTTCTGGAGCTTCTAATGAGGAACTGATCCTACCAAAAGAGATCCCTAGTTCCTTTGCAATTTATCTTGAACCAGTTAAACAGCCAGTATGTAAATTGAAATGGGAAAGGAAGTTGGCAAATGAAAACAACAGCTATTAAATAAGTTGGTCTATCAGTTTCAGCAAGCATTTGCCAAGAACTTTCTATTTAAAAAAACAGCAATAAATCAAGTGCTCAGGATATAGAAGTAGGTATTGCATAACTCTTGCTCTCCAGAGTCTTAGAGGTTAACCTGGGAGATAAGGGAGGATAAATGTACACGATAATTAATTGCAGTGGATGGAGTGCTGGGTTTGAAATGAGAAAGATCTAGTTTTAAATCCTACCTTGACAATTACTAACTATATGACCATGAACAATTCACTTAACCTCTCTGACATTCCTTTTCCTAATCTGTAAAATGGGATGATTCGATCTCAGAGGGTTTTGTGAGGTTTCAGTGAGGTAATGTATGTAAAGTCATTTACAAAGTCCTATGTGAATAACAGTAATTATTAACCACGATAAAAAAGAGAGTGTGAGATAAATGCAATGGAGAGGATTGTGTAAGGTTCATGGAGAAATGGAAGGCAGAAAGGTCACTTTCACCTGGGTGGGGAGAGGAGAGGTGCTTAGGGAAGCTTTCCTAAAAAATCTGAGATGAGACTTAAAAGAAGAGAGGGACATCAGAAGACAGATGAGGGAGAGTCTTTTCAAGGTATGAGGGATAAAAGGAATAAAGGCATGAAGACAGGAGGGCACAGAATGAAAAGGAGATTAACAATAGTAATCCAATCTGGCTAGTTTGATATAAAACTTGACACTGACTGCTAGGATTAGGAATGCATACATCCTTAGGTAATCACTGCATCGCTTCTAAAGGTTTTAGAGTAGAGGAATGATGCAAGCATGGCAATGCTTTAAGGAGATTGTTCTGGTTGTGGTATGAAGGATGAATTGGAGAACAGACAAATCCAAGGGAGGAAGACCAAGTAGGAGGCTGCTGTTATAATGCTCAGGGTGAGGAAACATGAGGATCTGAATCTGAGTAGTTATGGTCAGAGCATGAAGGAGTGGTTGTGTTCAAGAGAAGTAGAAAAGCTAGCAATTACTTGGCAATTACTTGGATGAGGAAGGGGTAAAAGAGAGGAAAGAGAGAGAGAGGATTCTGATGTTATAAGTGTAGCACCACTACAAGGCTAGTGGGGCCAAAAATGGGAGAGTTAGAAGTGAAGGATGGTTTAGTTAGCACTGATAAGCTCAGTTTTGGACAAGTTGAATAGCAATAGGACTTCCAGGTTGAGGTACATGAAAGGAGAGCCATTTTGGGGATCCATTCTGGGGAGAGGCAAGAGGTATTGTTAGAGATTTGGGAATCTTTGGCATAGATGTGAAAAGTAAAACCATTTGGATGAGATCACTGAGGGAAAGTGTAGAAAGGAGAAAAAGACTAGCATTGAACTTTGGGATTTACCTATGATTAAGGTATGGAAAGAGGATGGGGAGTCAACAGAGGAATCCATGAAACACTTAGGGTCCTGGGAGAACAAGGGTTCAATGTCACTGAAACCAAGGAGAGTTTATTTAAAAGGAGCCTAGTATCAAATGGTACAGAACAAAATTGTTTCATTTTGTTTTGGATTTTGTGGACTGTTGTTTTAAGCCTGAGCAAAGACTTAGTTGAGCAACTCCAATTAGTTATACACAGACACACAAGTCAGCTTTGGAAATGAAGCTGAGTTTATTTCAAAATCAACACAGTGATTACTTTTTTTAAGCCATGGGGAAAATACCCTCTCTTCTCCCCCTTTCCACTTCTAGTCCAGTGAAATATCTACTGAATGACTATATATGCTTTGTTATGATTGTTAGGGTGGCAATATACTGAAGAAAGAAAACTGGAGATGGAGGTCATTGGCTCAACTCTCACCCATTCTACTTACTATCTATGTGACCTTGGGTAAGTCACTTAAATTCTTTCAAGTCAGTTGTCTCATGTGTAAAAGATGCTGGACTAGATGACTTTGAAGGATCCTTCCAGTTCTAAATCTATGATTCTATGATATTTAGTTGGTGCTCTCACTCTAACAGAACTTAACTTCTTAGCCTGACTAGGTAAGTTGTCATAACCTGTTAATGATTAAGTTCATAGCTTAAAAAAAAAATAAACTATTTCATTTTAATTTTTTAAAAGTAATTATAGGTTGAAAGTTGTCAGCTATCTGCAGTTCAGGATTCTGACTTTTTCAGTCTTCAAAGATCAGTTCAGACATTATTTTCAAAATCCATGAATGCTGCTATGCCCCAGTCCAGATGATTTTAGAGTGTAATGTGGTCAGACATTCCATGCATTTGAAGACAGAGAACTTGAATTCAAATCCCAGGTGAAATACTCACTACCTGGGGGACTTCAGAGAGCATGTAATCTCTGTGAATTTCAGTCTCATCTCTGAAACGAGAGAGTTGCATAAGATGGCCTGTCTCTAAGGTCTTTTCCAGCTCAAAAACATCCCTGTCTTAGGCACAGATCCAAGGAAACAGGAGTCTCCACTCTACATTGTTAATGAAAGGCTGTCCCTGGCTTGCCAAGGTGTAACTCCCTTGGTGCTTCTTGCATATTGAGAAAGTCAGAGCTCTGATTGGCTCATGAGGAAGTATTGTAAATAGTTCCTACCCTATCCAGATGGAATGTCCTATTAGGGCTTCTGTTAATGGGCATGTTCTCTCTCAGCTTTACAAACAAAATACCTTTGGCTTAATTTTGAAATGAACTCAACCTTACCTCCAGGTCTGACTTGTGTTCCTGCATTTAATTAATTGGGCTTGCAGTTGATAAATCATCTGATTTGCACAAACAATTAAGTGTAATTAGTTGGGCGCACACAGATGTTCTTATAATCTATTATATGTGGCAACTGTGGCCAAACAAAATGAGGATAGCATTTCCAAATCTGCTCCTACTAGGTCTGCTACATCTGCTGCTAACAACCTGTAACATGGAACCGATGTATTTTTCTGAGGATTGGATTTTATTACAAGAGTTCCATTTGTCCTCTTAGTGCCAGAACGAGGTACCCATATGACTGTCTCACCTGGAAGGCTTCTGAAGAAAGCCTGCTAAGGTGGAAAGAGTTGAAGGATCTGGGTGTGAATCCCTCCCCCATTTCACAGAAGTGGAACCTGAGGCCTAGAGAAGGTATATGATTTGGCCAAGGTTACATGGAAAGTCAAAGAGAGCTGGAATGGAGCTTAGAGAGCATAGATTCCAAACTTCTCAATTTACAAATAAGTAAACTGAGGTACCGAAAGATTAGGTGACTAGGATCACACAGCTGCTAAATGTCTAGAGGGTCATCCTGGCTTCCAAATACAGCACTCTCTCCTCTGTTCCATACTTCCTCTTTCCACTATGCCACACTCCAGAGTCAAATAAATTCATGTTCACAGTAGTATTCATGCTCTTTATTACCTGTATGACCTTGGGCAAGTCTCTTCCCTTCTCCGGACTTTTTTCTTCTTCCATAAAATGAGGAACTTGCCCTAAATGATTGCTGGGATCTCTTGTAAAGCATGTCTGCCCAATATAAGTTTTTGATTTGAACTTTATAGCCTCTGGTTGTTTATTGCCTGGGAATCATTTCCATCTCTGCAACTCTTTAAAAAGAATCAACATTGAAGGCTTTTTTCTAATAAAGGCCCTGTTGTTTTATGAGAAGAGTTGTAGGTGCGCTGTTTGTCTTTCAATGAACTGATTCTTTGATATTTTTGCTGTGTGTGAGAATTATAAAGAGAAAATGGGAAAAGACTTCAATGTGATAATAACACATTAGGCCCCTTTGTAGAGGAGCATAAAGTCTTACATGTGTTCATGTGGCTAATATGTTTGTAGTTTATGGCAATACGGGTAGGCTGTGAGAAGGAGCTGTTAGCCTGGCTCCCTGGGAGGTGTTTCCTCCTGTCATCTCTCCTCCCCCAACCACCATCACCGCACCCCGTATATCCCATTAATAGGCCTCCTTGTGTAAAGTTGCCAGCAGATGCTGGGGCAGAAGATCAAAGTTCCCCCAACGTGGATAAAAGGGAGGCTTGAGAGACTGTCTGTGGAGGCAAGGGCTGCTACACATGTTGGAGCCCATAGTATCTTCAAGGTGTCTCAGGCCAGCAGGATCAAAATTCTCATTAAAAAGATAAATAGAAATGAAGGACGAAGGATGAGCCAGGCTTGGGGCAGCTGTCGTGTCTCTCTCCTCACCAAGATTTGGTTTTGGTCTGTTCCCAGAAATGGAAAACCCTGGAGGGAGAAAGATCTAACATGTATCTGAGAAACAATGCCCTCCATAGAATCCCTGTCAAGTGATCATTCTCTCATCCACCAGGAAAGCGGGACTTGTCTATTAGCAATTATTTATTTAGTACTGCTCTATACTGGGAGCTGTGTACTGGGCACTGGGCCACTGGGCTCTGTTCTAGGGCTTCAAAGAGAAAAGTGAGACTTATTCCCTGCCTTCAAGTAATTTTGATTTTATCAGGAAAGATGACATGTACATACATATATATATACACACATATGTGTATATGCTTACACATACATACATATATACACATATGTGTGTATACCTACACAGGAGATGGTAGAGCAGGAAAGAAAGGGTTCTAAGAAATGAGATGGGGTGGGGGAGAGGGTGTACATTTCAGGAATGAAGCCTGTGCAAAGGTACAGAGATGGAAAAGGATCTGTGAAGACCTACAATGTAGAATATAGAAATGGGAATGATACATAATATGACTGGAAAAACATATTGGAACCACTCTGTGAAGGGTTTTAAACACTAAACAGAGGAGTTAGCCAATCAACAAGTCAGTTGACAAGCACTCACTGCAGGAGTTTATCTGGATCAGATGTCTTGCCATCTGTCCTGGCATTTCCTCCCTTCTTGGAACCAGGAGCAGTGACTCTCTAGATACGGACTTTCACAGACCCCCCCACTGCATCATGCATCCTAGTCATGAAATTACAATGTATTCAATTTGCAGGCTCTATGTTAGGGCTGAGCTGACCTGATTTGAGAGTGAAAGAAACTTCATCTAAACTACTATATCTCACCAGTCCCAAGACACATTTCACATCCATTCTAGTCATCAACCAGCAAACCAAGATTTCCCAATGTGGTCATCTTGACTTCTCCCTTGTTGCCTCATGTGCAATCCTTCTCCCCATTTTCCACATTTTACAATTATAGTCTAGATAATCTTCAAATCATATTTATTTCACCTTTGCTACTGGGAATGTGTGAAAATAGACTTCCCTATGGATTCATTCATAATCCCCATGACTCTGCTAACCAAAACTCCCTTCTGGCTACTGCTCTCCTATATGTCTTGTCTCCAATTAAAATGTAAGCTCCTTGAAATCAGGGACTGTCTCATTTTGTATTTGTATCCCAGCCCCAGCCTACACCTGAAACATAATAGGTATTCGAAAAATGTTTGTTCATTCATCTGTTCATCCATTTCCTGGAAGACTTTCAATGACAGAAAAGCAATTATTTCCCCAAGGAGTTCTTTTCCACTCTGACAATTTCCTCAGAAAAGCTTCCTTCTGTCAAGCCTTAATCAACCTTTCTGCAACTCTTTCACATTGCTCCTAATTTCCCCTTTTGGGACTGATCAGAATAAATCTAATCTCTTTTCTAAATGACAATCATAAAAATATTTCCATATCTCATCTTTGAGTATGAAAGTTCTAAGCTCTTGTTGCCCCCTACCCCTTACTAGCTATGTGACTTTCAACAAAAATCTATTAGTCACTTATCTCATCTGGGAGAGGGGGTGGGGCAAAACAGTGCAGACCAGGACTTGCAGTCTGAGGACCTGGATGTGATATGATATGATATGATATATGATATGACATGATGCAATGGGTATGATATAACATAATATATAGTAAATGTAGGATAGTACAATATAAAGTAATATATGGCAACAATATAATTCAACATAACATAATGTAAGGCAATATAATATAATCTAGCATAATATAATATAATTTAAATCAAATGAGATAATATTTTTAAATTACTTAGCTCAGTACCTGGCACATAGTAAGTGTTATACAGATACTAGTTATTATTAATTATTTTTACAATATAATATGTTATATTACTATAATGTGTTATATTATAATGTGTTACATATCCTATTGTGCTATATTATTATATAGTATAATTTGATATATTATGTTATAAAAATAATCAACAATAACTAGAATTTATATAGCACCAATTATGTGCCAGGTGCTGGCACAATGAGAATATTTTCTCATTTGATCTTTGCAACAACCCTGTGAAACAGGTGCTTTTATGATCTCTATTTTACAGTTGAGGAAATTGAGGCAATCAGAGCTTAAGTAACTTGTCCAGTGTCACAGAGATGGTAAATATCTGTGACTTGGATTTGAACTCAGGTGTTGCTGACTTGACACAATGCTTTATCCACCATACCATCTAGCTGCTTTGATTTGACCCTTATTAGCTATATGAGCATGCTCATATAATTTAATTTCTCTGAGCATCAATTCCTTCATTTGTGAAAAGAGGATAAATAAGAAGTAAATCTACTTCACAGGATTGTCATAGGAAAAGCTCTATAGAAACCTTGAAATACTCTATGAATGCACGATATCTACAAAATATGTGACCCATCCTTCCTTTGATCTGCAACTGCCTTCTTTGTTATGGTTTCATTTACAGCTAAAATTCCAAGATTGTTATGATTCAGATTCTTCAGAAACATATCCATCTCAGAAATAAGGATTTCATGTCAAACTGAAATTTACAGAAAATATAAAAAGCATTGTGATTCTTAGCACCCATCTATCTCCTTTTCCACCATTCTGCCAGTATCACTAAAGGAGCAGAAGGGCCATTTTGTATTTATCTATGTTTCCTGGGTTGTCATGGCCAAAGAATTCATCACTAGGTGACCAGCCAACTTGTGATGTGCTCCTGTGTAGTTAGCTTAGTTGGTATTCAGAAAACAGTCTTATTCTGTGGATGAGGCTATACTTAGAGCTTTTCTAACACAGTAGAATTCACCACAGTTTATACTCTGATGACATCACTTTTAGCTGATACTCTACTGGCATAGCTTTTGAGAACCTACATTCATTTCTATATCATAATGAAGAATTGAAATAGGACTTTGTGGAGGGGAAAGGAGTTAAACAAAAGGAGGAGAGTGAATGGGAGTGCCTCCAGGAAATTACCTTGCTCCTTCAATGACTCCATGCTCAATATGGAAATAAAAGCACAATTTTTAATAACAATATTCTATGAAAGTTGCTATATATCAGCAAGATATGAAATACAACAGTCTCTGAAGGATTAAAATGCATATCATGAAAGCGGAAATGGAGAGGTTCATGGTAGGTATGAGCAGGTTGTAACCAATGAAGAACTTTGAAGAAGATGAGGAGTAAAAGTCATCATCAAAGAAATGAATGATATAAATAGAAGAGATAGTAACATTTTGAGGATGAGAGATGATAGATGTGCAGTGTTCTTTGGTACCTTCTTAATGTCAGTAGAAATCAAGGAAGGCATCTAGTTTGTTACATGAACACACTCTGGCTAATTTATAGGAGGAAATGAACAGACATGCATAGGTTGCGATCAATATCATTGGTAGAAACTCCCAATTTGATGAAAATGCAGAAATGCATTTTTAGTATTTGTAAATGGAGGGGGTGCTGGTAATAATAATAATACCTTCCCTGTCTGAAGGCAGGTTTATAGGATGATATCATCTATTAAAATCCTTTTAATATATGGGATTCTATGAAATTATTGTGGTCTACAAAGACTTTTGTACTCCTTGAATAATAGCATTTTGAAAATATACACAAAAAGACTCATTAAACTATTAAATCCTGGGTACCCATCTCTACTGCACAGTACTCAATATATTGGAGATGCCAAGTGGAATAGGATAACATGTTCAAAGGGTTCGAAGGGAACTCAAAGACCACTTAGTCCAATGTGTGCCTGGTCAAAAATCCCTTCTCAACATTCTCATCAGCAAACTGCTAGTGAGGGAAACCTCCTATTGTCCACGTAACCCATTTCCCTTCTGGACAGATCTCATTGCTAGCAAGCCTTTCCTTACATTAAGCTGAAACCTGTCTCTCTGCCATTTATATCCATTGCTCCTAATTTTATCTCCTGAGACCAAGCAAAATAATTTAATCACTCTTCTTAAACACTCTTAAAGAAAGCTATGATGCCCTCCCTAAGTCTTTTCCTTTCCATGCTAAGCATTCTTTATTCCTTTGACTGATCCATAGATAGTATGACTTTGAGGTCCTTCGCCTACCCCAGAATGCTTTCCAATGAATCAATGATCTTCTTAAAATATGATTCCGAGACCTGTACTCAGACCAGACATGTCTGACTAGGGCACAGTTAAGTAGCATTTGTAGGACCATCACTTTCTTCTTTTGGGACATTCTCTTTCTTTAAATGCAATCTGAGATCTCATTAGCTTTGGGGGGGAGCGGGGTGGCAGTGCTAAAGCACACATCATCTTAGAGATGAGTGCTAAGACCATGGGAATAAAAGGAATGGCTAGAGAGGAGCAAAAAAAAAATCTTAATCAAATCAAGCCAAAAAAGCATTAAGAAAATCACGTGACTAGGGGATTGTAGTTTCTCCCAAGGAAAGAGAGGAGAGAGAACATCTAAGAGGTGAGAATAGTCAGAAAAACTATAGAGATTCCAAAAAAATGTCACTGGATTTGGCAGTCGAGACCAATCTGGCTACTCAGAGCAATTGTTGACTCAACAGTTTCAGCTCAGCACAGTAAGGGTGGAGCAGAAGGGAAATTGCAAAGGTGAGACAGGGGTATATAGTAAGGAAGTACATAGGCATAGTCTCTGGAAGGGCAGATGGTCAGGCAAACTTTGAAAATGAATTATACTGTAAATACTAGTAGTTAGGGCAAAAGCATCAAAGAAAGAAAGCATTTTTTTTTTTAAAGATTAGGGAAGCCAGAGCATGCTTGTGGGCAGATGGGAAGTAGACAGGGGAAAGAGGGAGAATGAAGATGCCTGGGAGGAGACGACTTGCTGGAGCAAAGCCTTAGAGGAGGTGGAGGAGGACAGGATCAAGAGCGAAGAGCAGGGGGTTAGCCTTAGCAAGGAGCATCAAAGAACCACAGAATGTCCACTCCCTCCTCATTTTCAGTTTTTGAGGAAGAGGAGACTGTTCTTTATCAAAGCCAACTCCTCCACTCATTTGTGCCTCTGATCCCTTCTGGGAGTTTGCTACTTCAATAATTTTCCATTTCTCAAGTTTATGCACTCTACATTCCAGCCACACAGTCCTATCAGTATTTCCTGAAATCAAGCATTTCATCACTCATCTCTGTGTCTCTACTGTGCTCCCCATCTCTTTATGCCCCAGAATATGCTCCTGCTTCCCTTCTATCTCAGCTTGGATGGCCCTTCCTATATACCTTTTTCCCAATCCCTCCACCTGTTAGGACTCTCTCCTTCCTGAAATTACCTTGTATTTAGTTACCTGTGTATATGCTGTATCATCCCAGTAAAATTTAAATTCTTTGAGGACAGGAACTAATTCACTTTTGCCTATGTGTCTCTAGTGTGTATCACATAGTGATTGCTTAATTACTAAAAGTTGATTGTAATAAATGAAGAAGCTGAGGCCTAGTGGTATGAAGTGGACTTGAACCCATGCCTTCTGACTCCAAGTCTAATACGAACCCTCCCCCCATTACATAATAGTTCCTCCTACACTAAACTACCTCTAAGATGAGAAAGATGGCTTGATGATGCTGAGGAGTTTTGAAGACTAGAGAGGTGGAGGGTGTTGAGGGAATACTTGTTGAATGACATTATGTTTATCAACAAAATAGGTGATAAAATCATCTGTTGTAAATATGGAGAAAGAGATGCAGTTGGGGCCTGAGATGAGAGAACCAGAGAGATAAAGGGTTGGTCTCCTGACAGTCTCTCAGGACACTTCCTACCATTATAATATCTGAGATGATTATAAAAGGCAATATGTGATAAGTGTCTAAGACAGGCAAACAGTTCTATGAAGTTCAGAGAGGCTGTGTCATTATAACAGGTTATCAAAGGTAACCATGGGTTCTTAAAGGTTCTGCTAGTAGATCCCAAATTCTAGCAAGTCCTTCTAAGTGGGACAGACGTTGAGTCCTGCAACAGACTGTATATCTGTTGTCTGAAGATCAGCCTAGCTGAGTGGAGAAACTCTTACCACCAGAAGGTTGGCCATCAGGGGCCTGCCTCATGTTTTCAGCATCTCATGAAGCTATCTACTAAGGTGTGTGCTGTTCAGCATTTTTTTGTCAATTATATGACTGTAGAAAGATGACATGCTTATAAAATGCATGGATGACACAAGGTTGGGAGGGATAACTGACATGGCGAGTGACTCAGGACTCAAACAATCCTTGACAAGTTAGAACAATGGGCTTAATCTTATAAGATGAAATTTAATAGAGATAAATGTAAAATTCTATGCTTGGTTTCAAAAAGTCAACTGAACAAGAAGATGATGGAGAAGAGGTGGCTAGGCAGTCTTCAGAAAAGAATTTAGGCAGAGATGAAGGGGATTAGTAGGCTGTAAGTTCAAAATGAATTGACAATATGACATGACATCAAAAGAAAGCTAAGGAATTGGCATGGGGGAATGGAGGGAGAGTAGAACTAGACCTAAGATTTCATTGGTATAGGGGCAACTGTATAGGAATGACTCCCAGGTCAGCACTGATCCTGGAGCACTGAGAAGTGAAGTGCCTTGCTCAACAATACATATCAGAAGTAGAACCTGACATTAGGTCTTTCTGACTCTGAAACTCACTCACTATGAACTACACTATGTTGCTCCTCAAAACACTCTTATGTATTAATAGATACATCATATCCTGAATGGGGGAGACCACAGTCCTGCTTTATTCAGGGCACATTTAGGGGACTGGGTGGAGGAAATAAACATTTAAGCACCTGCTATACAACAGTCACTTTACTAAGTGCTTTACAAACATCTTTTCTGAACCATACAAGAACCCTGTGGAGAAGGTATAATTACTATTTCCCCTTCACAGATGAGGAAATTGAGGCAGTAAAAGTGTTCATGGTCACCCAGCTAGCAAGGGACTGAGGCTGGATTTGAACCCAGGTCTCCTGACTCTGGTCCTAGTGCTCCACCCACTGCACTAGCCCAGCACTGACTGCCCAGCATCTGGAGTATTGTGTTTAATTCCAAGCAGCTCCTTTTAGTTAGTGAAAAAGCATTTATTATGCACCTAGAATGCATCAGGCATTGGGCTAAGCAATGAAGAACAGTGGAAAGCCAGAGAGCATCCAGAGGAGTCTGATAAGGTGTTGAAGACTAGAAACTGTTCCATATGACACTCATTTGAAGGAACTTTTGCTTTTGCTCGGTTGTGTCCAACTACTTGTGACCCCATTTGGAGTTTTCTTGGCAGAGATACTTGGTTTGCCATTTCCTTCTTCAACTCATTTTGCAGATGAGAAAACTGAGGCAAACAGAGTTAAGTGACTTGCCCAGGATCACACAGCTGGTAGGTGTCTGCGAACCAGATTTGAATTCAGGAAGATGAGTCTTCCTAATTCCAAGCCCAGCGCTCTATCCACTGTATCATCTAAGTTGGGAGAAATGTTGGAGTTGGAGGTATTATAACTGTCTTTAAGTGTCTGAAATAGATTTGACTTATTTTTTCTTTTTCTCCTTGGCTTCAGAAGATGGACCAGGACCACTGAGTGAAAAGTGTAGAGAAATAGATTTTTACTTCATATAATGAAAGCTTCATATAATGAAATTTTAACAAATTAAAACTGTGCCATGAATTTTCTCTGAAGGTGCTGTTTTCTGACACTAAGTCTTCAAGCAAAAGGCAGTCTATCACCTACCAAGAATGCTGTAGGGGAGCTACCTGGTTCGGTCCTGATTGGACTCCGTGCCTACTGAGAATATTTCAGGTTCTGTGATTCTCTAAGTGCTGTGGATTTTGCCTCAATGGAGTGAATGCTCACATAAATCCTTGATGCCTCTTTCATCAAATGACCTTGCAAACTAAAATGCTCTCACCCAAAGGGGGAATGGGAGCTCACTCCCTTAGGCTCCCTGCACTTGTGTCTCCTGGGACAAAAGAGAACCAGGATATTTTCTGAAGCTGAGGGACCAAACATAACAGCTAGCCTAGCCTTCCACTAGGAGCTGTGTTCCCCGCATGGTGAACCCAACAGTGCCCTATAGCCTGGCAGCCACTTTGACACTGGTCAACCTTCTCCAGCCTCCCCTTGGCAGGCATGGGGCAGGGAGGCAGCTGCTGGATGGGTTTTCCTGCCCTGGCCCCCTAATGACAAGCGGCTAGGGCGGATTCCGCAGACAACAAGGCTGCAGTCTAGAAGCTGGGCAGAACGACAAAGCAATAAATCATTAAAAGAAAAATCAGCCCTCAGATCACTTCCTTTCTGGAGTAGCAGCCTGATGCGTCACAGGAGGAAGAGATTTATCAGCACTTGGCCAGAAGCCCTGTCTTCCTGAAATCCCCTGGCTCCAAGCAGGTTGAACCGAAGCAATTTCTGGGAAACCTCGGGAGCCGGCACAGCGAGTGCAGCGTATCGGGGGCTGGACGAAAAAAGGAGGAGAGTGAGTGGACATGAGTGGGAGACGGAGGCCAAGAATCCAAGCCCTAAATAAAGAGTTCCAAAGCCTCGTAGAAACCTCCTCCCCGGAATCCGCCGAGTATTGCCCTCTAATCAGGATAAATGATTGGTAACTAAGCATATCGCAGGGCTCCCAGAGGAGGCCGTACCAAGGAGGAGGCCGTACCAAGGAGGAGGGAAGGAGAGCAGCAAACCCTTCCAGGCTCCTGACAGTCAGGCCTCTCTGGGAGGTGCAGGAGACCTGGGGCTAATTAGAGGCATTCTCCCCC
Source organism: Notamacropus eugenii (assembly GCF_028372415.1). Lineage (NCBI taxonomy): Eukaryota > Metazoa > Chordata > Mammalia > Diprotodontia > Macropodidae > Notamacropus > Notamacropus eugenii. The sequence continues at coordinate 407,428,620 of NC_092872.1, forward strand.
GGGGCGGGAGGTGTCCCGATCTCTGCAATAGACGCCCCTCCGCGTGTCATTTCCCATGCAACAAATCCAGAAGGATGGAAGCGCTTTGATGTGCAGGTCTCCCCTCGGTGCTGTTCACACTGGGAAGGGCCGCTTTAATGAAACCATCTCCGGGCACTTCGCCGCCTTTGAAGTCGGGGCAAAGGAGCTGCCAACAACATTTCTGGTTGGGGAGGCTGCGGGCCGACTCACTCAGCGTTGCTTAATGGCCAACCAGAAACTGGAACATCAAGACATCAAAGGTGAAGGTGGCATGTGATTAATAAACTCAGCTATTCATTTGTTTCTGCCTGAGAGGCAGTCAGAGAACTTATTGTCACTGGCTAATTTACATGTTGTGAAGGCTTGCTCCTGCTAGTCCGACTGCCAGAAGAGCCAGGGCAATGCTACGCATGGAGACTGGAGACTTTAGAGGGGAGGAGTTTTTTTTCCGCCTTTGCCTGTATAGAAGGTGGGGCAACTAGGTGGTGCAACAAATGGAGCACTGGGCGTGGAGTCTGGAAGAGCTGTGTTCAAATTCGGATTCAAACAGGTATTAACTGGCTGAGCCTGGGAAAAGTCACTTAACTCCTTATTTACTTTAGTTCCTCATCTGTAAAATGGGGGAGCAAATGGCAAATCACTTCAGTCGCTTTGCCAAGAGAACCCTATGGAAAAAATCAGAAACAACTGAACCAGAACAGCAACATGTGGAAGGAAAACTTTGAAGGAGGCTAAGAGAAAGTGGGTTGGATTGTAAACCAGAGGACCTGGGTTCAAATTCTGCCTCTGCTTCTTTTGGCCTGTTTGAGTTTAAGCAAGCTACTTGGCCTCTCTGGTCCTTAGTTCCCTTATCACAAAGATAAGCAGAAAGATCACCAAGCTCCCTTTCGCCTGAAAATCACAGAGAATCTCAGACTTAGAGCTGGAAGAAACTTTTGTAGTCACTTAGCCTAATACTCAAATGAGGAATCAGAGGCCCAGAGGGATGTAGGTACTTGCAAGTAGGAGAAACAATATTGGAATTCAGATCTGCTGACTCCAAACCTAGTCTTCTTTTCCCTTATCGTTCTGCCTGTAAAGTCCCACAGTCCCACATAATGCTTCTCTCTTTAAACTGCTTTTTTCTTGCTTAGTCATTTTTCAGAAACCCCATTTGGGGTTTCTTTGGCAGAGATATTGGAGTGGTTTTTTTCCATTTCCTTCACCAGCTCATTTTACAGATGAGGAAGATGAGGCAAACAGGGTTAAATGACTTGCCCAGGGTCACACAGCTAGTAAGTGCCTGAGGCCAGATTTGAACTCAGGAAGATGAGCCTTCCTGACTCCAGACCTGGCCCTCTATCCACTGCACCACTTAGCTGCCCCTTCTCTAAACTAAATAACATTATTTGGAGAGAGCTGATAAAGGGGAAAAGTGATTGACCAAGGCCTCAATTTCACAGGGCCTTTCCATCTCCAAGTCATACCTCCTTTTCCAGGCAAAGGACAGAGAACACATTCTGTTGAAAAGGAGACATGGTGTCATCTCCAAAGAAATGTGGTGGTTTAGCAAAGATTGAATGACAGCAGTGAAATCTGTCTTTGTGACAGACTTGCCCTTTGGGCAATCATTTTAGTATTTGGATAATGAAATCCTCTCTACAATCCATAAAATTCTGCATGCTCATCTGATCCAGGAGGAAACCAAGGTGAAATTAGAAATCCAAGGTCACACAAATAGTAAGTGACAACAAGAATCCAAACCTATTTCCACTGATTCAAAGCCAGGATGTTTTCCACTATTATCTTCCTTCAGCATAATCTGAGAAGCATTTTGCTGCTAGATTGTTGCTGTTGGTCCTTCATTCTCTCGGATAATCATGAGATCAGAAAGATGATGTCATGAGTTGCAAGTGAATTGGATTTAAGTCAGGGAGGGCAGTGCAAGGTCACCAGCCTCACTTTCTCCTCCTGAACTATCTAAGTCCAGTGGCAAGATGTAGATCAGGATGACTGGATATGGCCCCCTTGATGCTAGAAGGGAGATTCTTGCCTGACCAGGACCAGTGAAGATGGCAAAATACATATCATTTAATAGAGTCTTGCTTTGTTAATCTGACCTCAGAACTTACCAGCAAAGGAAATTTAAGTGGTTGTTCTCAGGAAGCACAAGGATGTTAAGACATTGACCAAGTAAGATGCAGTCAGGTTTAGAATCCAGAACCCCTGATTCCTCAGTTGACCCTAATTTCCTCATGTGCTGTTCCGGCCCTCTTCTGTGGTAATCTTAAGAACTGGATTCACTGCTAAAATGATTTCTAATACATTCATTAAGAGAGGATGGCATGTTGAGAAGCAGCATTTTTCCATAGAAAACCACACTGATTCTTCAGAGGAGAAGTAAATAAATAGGGAAATAGAATCATTACAAGCAGGACCTGTTGCTGCTATGATGAGAATAGTGGCCCATGCTTTTGGCAGGATAGACTCTGAAATTGCAAAATAAAAGTGATTATACAAAAATGATAGTTTGCTCTGAAATGTCACTCAGTTCCTGGGGCCTTCTCATCTGAAACATCCATCCCTCTGCCTGTGGGCCCCATCTCATGTTTTGGGGAGGGACCCAATGCAGATATCCTTTATTCCCTTCCCAGTTCTGCTTCTGACTCTCCAGACTTTACCACTGTTCCCCCCACATTAAGGATCTTCTCTCTCTCTCTCTCTCTCTGTCTGTCTCTCTTTCTCTCTGTCTCTCTCTCTCATACACACACACACACACACACACACACACACACACACACACACACACACACACCCCTCCCTTTTGTGTATTATCTTCCCCATTAGAATATAAGCTTCTTCACACAGTGCTTCACATAGTAAGGGGGGAGGGGCATGTTGGCATCAAGAAAGGAAAGGAACAATTGTTTATTAAGTGGGTATTAGGTGCCAGGTACTATGCTAAGCACTTTATGATCACTATGTCATTGTACATTGTACAGATGAGTAAACTGAGGCAAATAGAGCTTTAAGCAACTTGCCCAGGATGACACAAGCTAGTGAGTGTCTGCTTGAACTCAAATCTTCCTGATCAGAGTCACTACCTCACTTCCTCAAAAATAAATTAATATATGTTGTCTTGCCTGCCTTGTACAGTAGCAGGAATATGATGAATGTCTATTGAGTCAAACTGAATGTCCGGTTCATCTCTCTCTTCTAAATAAAGTTTAAGACTTCTAAGTCCCATTGAGCTAACTTCAGGATTAAGCCTTATTTGAGAGAGGGACTGGTTAAAGATAAAGTCAAAGTGAGTACATAATTTATACATAAAGTGTGACACCAGAAGCAAGTTAGGAGAGCATGGAATAGTTTATTTGTAAGATCTATGGATAAGGGAAGAATTTAGGATCAAAGAAAATATAGAGAGCATAACAAAATGTAAGACAGATCATTTTCATTATATAAAATAATATGATTTTGCACAAGCAAAACTAAAGCAAACAAAATTAAAAGAAAAGCAGAAAACTGGAGAAAATATTTTACAAGTATCTCTGATAAAGGCCTCATTTCTCAAATATATAAAGAACTGAGTCAAATTTATAAAAATACAAGTCATTCCCCAATTAATAAATGGTCAAAGGATATGAACAGGCAATTTCCAGACAAAGAAATCAAAGTTATTTATTGTAATAAGAAAAAGTGCTCTAAATAACAACTGATTAGAGAAATACAAATTAGATCAACTTTGAGATGACCCTTCACACCAAACAGATTGGCTAATATGACAGAAAAGGAAAATGATGAATGTTGGAGGGGATGTGGGAAAATTGGAACACCAATGCATTGTTGGTAAAGATGTGAACTGATCCAAGCATTCTGGAGAGCAATTTGGAACTATGCTCAAAAGACAATCAAACTGTTCATACCCTTTAATCCAGCAATACCACTGCTAGGTCTGTATCCCAAGGAGATCACAAAAAAGGGAGAAGGACCTACATGTGCAATATTATTTAAAGAAGCCCTTTTCACAATGGCAAAATATGGGAAATTGAGGAGATTACCATCAATTGGGGAATGATTGAACAAGTTGTGGTATATGAATGTGATGAAATATTATTGCACATTAAGAAATGATGAATAAGCAGATTTCAGGAAAAAAAAAACCCTAGAAAGACTTGTATAAACTAAAGCAAAGTGAAATGAGCAGAACCAGGAAAACATTGTACACCTTAAAAGCAGTATTGTATAATGAATAACTGTGAATGACTTAGCTCTTCTCAGCAGTACAATGATCCAAGACAATCTCAAATGACTAATGATGAAGCACGCTATCTGCCTTCAGAGAAAGAACTGATGTCTGAATACAGACTAAAGAATTCTCTTTTCATTTTTTTTCCTTCTTTCTTTTTCATCTTCTTATACAAAATGACTAATATGGAAATGTTTTACATGTGCATGTATAATCTAGGTATCTGATTGCTTACTGTCTCAGGGAGAAGAGGAGTGAAGGAGTGAGTGAGTGATAGAATTTGGAACTCAATACTTTAAAAAATGTCAAAAAATTGTTTTAATATCTAATTAGGAAAAATTAAATGATATATACATATATATGTATATATATGTATATATATGTGTGTGTATATCTATATATATATATATAAAACATATTTTTTTAAAAGATAGAAGGGGGTACTGGTTAGAACACAAGAATAGAAGAATGAGAGCTCAATTCCAGGAATTCTCATTGTCTTCTCTGTTGGGTACTAAGGATATAACACTTCAAATCAGATGCTTTTCCTCCTGGGTCAACTCAAAGTGGATGATTCAAATAAGTGACTTTACAGAACTGTTTTTTTGGAAATATTCCATGTTAATTAATGATGATCAGGCATGATTACTCGATTGCCTGGTTTCCAATTTCAAACTTGAATTTAATAAATCACATTTCTCTACCACTTTTGTCTTTATTAAATGTTTCCTTCACAACAACCCAATGAGCCAGATTCAGCAAATAAAATTGTCTCCTTTTTATAAATGAAGGAACTGAGACTCAGAGGGTCTAAGTACCTTGCCCAGGGTCATTATAGGTAGTAGGTAACAGAGACAGAATGTGAACCCAAGTTCCTAGGTCCAGCATACTTTCAACCATACCATGCTACTTCTCTTATGGCTATAGGACTTAACATTTTCACAACTCTTTTTCACCTGTGATTTCACTAGTCATACTAGCTAGGGAATCTTATAAGTTTATTTTAATAAATCTCTTTATATATTCACATAGCTTTTGGGTCTAGGTACATGCATAGTATGTGCTGAATAATCCCTCAATAACTGTTTTCTGAGTACCTCCTCCAGACAGAACCCCAAGTCTGAAATTCATATAGAAGGTCCTTTACCTTGAAGAGTTTATAATTTAGAGCTTTTGAGAGAATGAATTGAATTCTCTTGCAGAACCAAAAACAAGATATCAATGCCCACAAAGTGGTTCAGAGGGGATTGGCCATTGCCTGGTATCTTCTCCCTAACAGATATTTCCCATGTGCAAGCTAGAAAGGGGATGGCATAGGATAGCCTATTAGAAATGGTCTAGATCCATGTCATTCATAATCTAGAGAATCACAGGAAGATCTGTAGTTCCTAGGAATTGATCTAGTTCCTCTAACATACCTCTTCAGGGTGACCCTCAGTTAACTCAGACATTTTTCAAGGTTGAAAGGTCATAAGATCACAGATTTAAAACTGGAAAGAATCTTCAAAGCAATCTTGTCCAGTGCTCTCATTTAGTAGATGAAGAAATTGAAGCCGAAGGAGGTTAAATGACTTGCCTAAGATCACACAGATGGTAGTTGTAGTAGTGAAGGGCATGATTCTAAGAGGTCCTTTTGACTTCAAATTTCATTCTCTTTCTACTAGACCATGCTGGTTTTAAATCAGGTCAACAAAGATTTATTAAATGCCTACTATATGAAAATCTCTATGCCAACCAGGGGAGATATAGAAATCAATGAGTTATATAGCTATAATCCTGATTTCCTCAAATTCCAAACATTCCTAGGAACAACATACAGAGCCTTCTGACGTCTGTGACCACTCAACCTCCCTCCCCTAGTGCTGAAGGGTCACCACTTCAAAATATCTGAGGATGAGTCTGGATAACGATCTCCCATATTTGAAGGCTTATCCAAAGCTCATCAGACCCCCTGGAGTCAACAGGAAACTTGTACATCTCCTAATCTTTCTTGTTCTGGAGAGGCAAGAAATACCACAAAGACACCATCATCATGCAGTATTGCAGGACTGCCTCTCCCTCAAGGAACACGATAGGGGGCTCAAAAATAATTGCAACAATAAAAAGACAATGAATTTTTCCAGTTTGAATTTTACTGGGTTGAGATTTTTCCACCATCTTTCCAGGAACCTCATCATTCTACAAGATTTTATCAGCCTTAATACTGACACCTCACCAATACATTCTGCCCCTGACACCCCTCTGACTGGAAGAGAGCTTCTCCCAAAACTTCCAATTAAGGAGGAATCCCAGGTCAACCGTCTCTTCATTTCCCACTCAGTTAGGCAGAAGTTGTTCTTTTTTCCCCTCATTTGTAGCCCCAGTACCTACCACAGTGCCTGGCACATAGTTGGTTCTTAATAATGGTTATGAACTGACATTATTTTGAATGGAAGTTGGAGTTGATTCTGATTTGTCCATGATTCTAGAAGGGGTACAGTGGCATATGGTCCAAAGGACACTAGAAGAACTGATGATGGGTGTAGAACAGCCACAGCATGCTATCAATAATGACTTGTAGTGATAAGTAGAATTAAAGCGTGTTTAAGAGGTGGTATCTTATCACAAAAATAATGGATAACAAATGGACAGCTCATGTACTGCATTGGCTGCCATGAAATATTTTTTTTAAATCAAATCAAGGCTGCCAATAGATTGAGTAGGTCTTCTATGGAGGATTTGTGAAAAGACATGAATAAAAATCATTCAGGATAACAAAGCATGAAAAATAGCTCTTATTTTCATATCACTTTCTTCACAATAACCCAATGAGGCAAGTGGTATGAATATTATTATTTTCATTTTCCATACAACATGTGCTGGTGTTATCATCTCAACTCATCTCCAGACTGATGAGTTAGATCTCCGGAACATGGTGAATCTCCCAGTGGGATAACAGTGACTGATTTAAGTAGAAGTCTACTGAAACTTAATTATATACAAGTTGACAGATCTAACTTGCTGAGTTTAGACCAGGAGAGCAGTAAGCAGACCTTTCCTCAGATTGTACCACTTTGGAAGCACGGAAAACTTGCAGGTCACCAGTGCCAGGTATGAAATCAGAAGAAGAACTTAAAAGTTCAGAAGCTCAGGCCAAGCATGTCCCTTTTCCAACCCCTTAGAAATGTGTAGAGCTCAAGACTTAAATAAAATACTAAATAAAGAATTAGACTGGAAGAATGAACAAGCAAACAAAAAGAGGACTGAACCAAAAAGTCACTTTGGTGACAGAGAAGCTCAAGACTCAAACACAGAAGAAGAAAATGATAGCAAAACAATTACAAAAAAAAGTCACCAAGAAAAATGGAGATTGGACACAAACCCAACAAAAATGCCTAGAAGAGTAAAGAATTAAAGAAGCAGCTTTAAAAAAAGATTTTGGAAATCAAATGAATGCTATGGAAGAATGATATGCAAAGATAAGTAATAGCTAGGTAAATGACGTTTAAAATTTACTGGGGAAAATTGGAATTGGACAAAGTATCAAATGAACCCATGAGACACAAAAAATAATAATAAAGCAAAGTCAAAAGATTGAAAGAAATTTTTCACATTGAAGAAAATGTGAAAAATGCTCATGCAAGAAAAAAAAAACTGACCTGGAAATTATATAAAGGAGAGGTTTTATTTTTTTTAATATATTATTTATTTAAGTTTTTTAAAGTTGAATTCTAAATTATCTCCCTCTTTTTTGCCCATCCCCATCTACTGAGAAGGCAAGCATTATACAGATGAAATTATGTAAAACATATTCCAATATCAGCCATGCTACAAAAAAGGAAGAAAAATGAAGAAAATGATGACACACACACACACACACACACACACACACACACACATATACTTCAGTTTGCACTCAGAGTCCATCAGTTGTCTCTGTGGAGGTGCATAACATTTTTTATCATAAGTCCTTGAATTGCCTTGGATTGTATTGATAAGAGTAGCTAAGTCATTCACAATTGATCATTGTTACAATATAGCCATTACTATGTACAATATTTTATGATACTAAGACACCTGAATCCCCATTAACAAAAACAAAAAAGCTGATACTTCATATTTTAAGAAATTAGAAAGGAAAACTGTTCAGATATCTTAGAGAGAAAAGTAGAAATTGAGACAATTCACTGGTAACTTCCTGAAAGAAACTCCCTCTGCTCTCCAAAAAAAAATAAAAACAAAAACAAAAACAAAAAACCACTCTAGGAATATTATAGTTAAAATTCAGAGTATCCAAGTCAAAGAGAAAATGCAGTCAGAAAGAATACAAGTACTGTGGAGCTATAGTCAAGTTCACACAAGAGTTAGCAACCATCACCTTATACAAAAAGAGAACTTGGAATATGATATTCCAAAAGATAAAGGATCTGGAATTGTAACTAATAATAAGTTACCCAACAAAAATCAGTGTAATTCTATAGGTGAAAATTGGATATTTCATTAAACAGAAGACTCTTCTGATGAAACACTAGTGTTGAATAGAAAAACTAGCATTCAGATATAGCCTTCAAGAGAAGCATTGAAAGGTAAACATGAATGAGAAGTCAAAAGAGGCTAAATTGTTCTTCTCCAGCCACATGTAGTAGTTGTCTTGTTTTCTTCAATTTTCCAAAAATAATGGATAGTATCTTAATCTCATTTATCAGTTATTTCAATACTTTTGGGTATAACTCCTCCAGACTTGGTACCATGAGCTCATAAGGGCCCCATAAGCAAGACTTGGCTATCCATACTTGTTACCCAACCTTTCTGCTTTTGTTTATGCCATAAATTAAACTATTTACATCATTACATGGGGAGATGATACATGCAACCCCTCAGAACTTTATCATCACCAGGAATCGTAGAGGGAGTCTAATTAGAAATAGGGTTGGGGCATAATTCTATTATGCAGGGATGATCTTAAAAGAAAAATGAAACAGGGTGAAAGACCAATGCACTAGGAGAAGCAAATACCAAGCATTTAAAAACAATAAATTCTGATACTACATAAACTGTGGGAAATAGTAGGTAAAGAGAGTCGTACCAAATTCTATCTGTGACACAAATAAGATCTTGATAACTAAGCCAAAGGGTCAAAATAGAGGGAGAAAAGCTATAGACCAATTTCCTTAATGAGTATTGATGCCAAAATTTTAAGTAAGATAATAGAGGTGATAGTAACATATCACAAAGATCATTCACTATAATCCGATGGTATTTATACCAGGAATACAGGATTGATTTATTATGAGGAAAATTATAAGCATAATTGACAACAATAAAAAACCAAAAATCATATGATTATTTCAATAAATTCAGAAAAAGCTTTTGACAAAATACTATACCAATGCCTATTAAAAAAACCACTAGAAAGTATAAGATTAAACAGAGCATACCTTAAAATGGTAAGGAGCAAGTGTTGTCTGTAATGGGGAGAAGCTAGAAGCCTTTCCAATAAGGTTGGGGTGAAGAAAGAATCTCCACTGTCATAGTTACTATTTATTATTGTATAAGAAATGTTAGTTATAGGAATAAGCTAAGAAAAAATAAATTGGAGGAATAAGCATAGACGATGAAGAAATAAGAGTATAAATTTTTGTAGATGACAGGATGGTTTACTTAAAGAACCCTAGAGAGTCAACTAAAAAACTAATTTAAGCAATTAACAACTTAAGCAAAGTTGCAGGATGTAAAATATATCCACAAAATTATCAGAATTGCTATATATTACCAACAAAACATAGGAGTAAGAAATAGGAAGATAAATTTAATTTAAAATAATTACAGACAGTATAAAACACTTGGGATTTTACCTGTGAAGACACACAGGAATTGCATGAACACAATTACAAAATACTCTACAAAAATATAGGGTAGCTAGGTGACACAGTAGATAAGAGTGTTGCACCTGGAGTCAGAAATACTCAACTTCCTGAGTTCAAATCTGGCCTCTGATATTTCCTACCTAGTGTGACCTTGACAAGTTACTTAACCCTGTTTGTGTCAGTTTTTCTCATCTGTAAAATAAACTGGAGAAGGAAATGGCAAACCTCTCCAGTATTTTTGTCAAGGATATCCCAAATAGGATCACAAAGTTGGACATGACTGAACAACCACCACAAAAGTAAAGACAAATCTAAATGATTGGAGAAATGTTATTATTCATGGATAGGTCAAAACAAGATAATAAAAAATATTATTATAAATATCCAAATTAACCATAAAGAATATATAAAGGAAGATGTTATCTGCATCCAGAGAAAGAACTAATAAATAGAAGTATATATAGAATGGTTTTATGCATGTGTGTGTGTGTGTGTGTGCGCGTGTGTGACCAATGGTAGCTATTTGGGGGGAGGCAAGAAAAAAGGGAAAAAAAGAAAGTTATATGATAATTTTACTGTATATTTAAAAGGAATGACAAGTTATACATAATAGATTTGCAATTTCATATAGTCATCTTTTTTTTCTATTGTACTGTTATGGAAATGCTTCTTTTTTTTCTTAAGTTTAGAATAAAATGAATAACAAAATTTAAAATGATGATACAATTTAAATTAATTTATTCACTTTATGTCTTATTGATCAAACTGCCAACAAATTATCTTATAGAGCTAGAAAAAATAATAAGATTCATCTAGAGGAGCACAAGTTCAAGAATATCAATGGAGAAAACAATGGAAAGGAAGGAAGCCTAGCAGTACCAGATCTCAAACTATACTACTACAAGGATGGGGTCATCAAAATATTTTAATACTGTATAAGGAATAGAGAGAGAGATCAGGTACACAGTTTAGAGAAGCAAATGAGGACAGTAACTTAACATTTGATAAAGTCAAATATTCCTGATATTAGGTCAATAACTCAATATTTGCCAAAAAAAAAAAAAACCATTGGAAAAATTGGAAAATAGCCAAGCAGAAATTGGGCAGAGATCAATATCTCATACCATAGGCCAAGATAACCTGAAAGTGGGTATACAATTTAGACATAAAGATTGTTATTATAAGCAAATTAGTGGAGCAGGGAACAAATTACTTGCCAAATCTCTGGATAGGGGAAGAGATCATGATCAAACAAAAGACAGAGAGTTTCACAGCAAGAAAAATGAATAATTTTGATTAAATAAAATTAAAAAGATTTTGTACAAACAAAAATCAACAAAGCTAAAATTAGAAGAAAAACAGGAAATTGTGGAAGGGGAATATTTGAAGCTTTTTTTCTAATAAAGGTCTCATTTCTAAGATATAGAGGGAAATGAGCCAAATTTACATGAATAAAAGTTATTCCCCAATTGAAAAATAGTCAAATAATATGAATAAGTAGTTTCAGAGGAGAAAAAAATCAAAGCTACCAAAAAGTAAATGAAAAAGTTTCTAAATCACCAATAATTAAGAAATACAAATTAAAACAACTCTTGAGGTACTACCTCACATCCATAAAATTAGCTAAGATTAAAAAAAAAGGAAAATGACAAATTCCCTCTAGGAGAGGACATAGGGAAAAAGAAGGGAAATGATATGAAAGATATTGTGAACAGAGAACAGATAAGACTTGGCAACTGGATAGATATAAGGAGTAGGGGAGGAGGCAGGTAGTCTAAGAAAGAATAAAATGTTAAGGATATTTCTGAAGTTATTAATCTGGGTAACTGAAAGGATGGTGGTACCTTCAACAGAAATAGAAGAATTTCAACAAGAGAGTATATAATATTTCATTTTGAATGTGTTAAATCTAAAATGCCTGTGGAATATCTACTTAAATACATCTAACAGGCAGTTGACATTGTAGGATGGGAGCCCAAAGGAAACAGAAGGGAAAGAATTAAGCATTTAAATAGGTTCAACTATATGCCAGGTACTATGCTAAGCATTTTACAAAATGTGTCTCATCTGATGGAAAGATAGATAGACAGACAGACAGACAGACAGACAGACAGACAGACAGACAGATAGATAGATAGATAGATAGATAGATAGATAGATAGATAGATAGATAGATAGACAGATAGATGCAAATGTATATATATGTATTAGGGAGTCATATACATAGAAGTGACAGTTGAATTTATGGGTGCTGATGAGGTCAAGATCAGAGATGGCAGCTAGGTGGCGCAGTAGATAGAATGCTGGGCCTAAAGTCAAGAAGATTGATTTTCCTTAGTTCAAATCTGGCCTTAGACACTTCTTAACTATGTGACCCTGAGCAAGTCATTTAACCTTGTTTGCCTCAGTTTCTCATTTGTAAAATGAGCTGGAGAAGGAAATAGCAAAGCAGTCCAGTATATTTGCCAGGAAGTCCCCAAATGGGGTCATGAAGAGTCAGACACAACGGAAATAATTGAACAACATTGAACAATAAATACTCTTACGTAGAGGTAAGAGTAAACTCAAGATGTAGTCTTAAAGGATATCCATAATTAGGACCAGTCCCTAAGAAGACTTGTCTTAAAATGAGAAAACTCAGATTTCAGCCTTAGTTCCTATAGTTATCAGCCATGTGACCTTGGACAAATATTTTAGCCTCTCTAGGCATCAGTTTCTTCACTAGTTAAGATGGCCCCAGTAATATTTAGACTCCCTACCATATGGGCTTGCTTCTGAGAAAGATCTTTGTAGTCTATAGAGATTGATAGCTTATGAAGTACTGTAGATCCCACTGTTACCCTAGTGTGGTTATAGGTTTGTGATGTCTTCAGTGAGGCTTGACTAGGTGGTAGCAGTCTGGAGTAATGCAAAACACATTACTATGGAAGGGGGTAATGGAAAACACAGACTGAATTTAGAGCAAGAAGGTCTGCTTTCAAAACTCAGTTCTGCCATGTGAGTGCCTGCATGACATTGCACAAATCAATTCACTTCCCAGGGCTTTAAGTTCCTCATATACAAATAAGGGGGCTAGACAAGATGGCCTCCACATCCATGCCTCTGGGCTCTATGAATTCACCAGAGGGAGAAACCGGTAGGAGCTTAGATGGTCAGTAAAGGGGAAGACAGTACAATAGAGAAGAAAGACCTTAGCACTTAGAGACAGGAGGTCTAGGTTTTGAATCCTAGTTCTAATTGTTATTAACTATGTTACCCTGAACATGTAGTAGAAAGACTACTGAATTTGGAGTTGAAATAACTGAATTTGAATCTTTATTTGCTTCTGGCCTATGTGACTTTGGGCAAGTAACTTCACTTCTGTGGGATTGTTTCCTTGACTGTAAAATAAAGGTATTAGGCTAAATGATCCACAAAGTTTTTTTCAGATCTAAATGCTATGAATCTATGACCTCTTAGATACGTCTCAAACTTAGGTTTGATGATCATGGATCTTGTCTACCATATTGATCCTAGTGTTGATAGAATGGAGATGTGAAGTTGGGGGAGGTGAGGGAAAGATTGCTAGAATTATTTTCCTTAGAGCAGAGATAAGTTTCTAGGTGGCCTGGTAACTGAACTGGTCTCTGCAGCATTAGTCTGGACAAATCTGACTCTGGCAGCTAGGAGCCACTCAAGACCAGAAGACAATTTAGTTTATAGAATACCTGCGTGAAAATCTTGGCTCTGCTACTTACTAACTGTGACTTAGGCAGACCACTTCACATCTGGGCCTTAGTGTTCCCCATCTGAAAAATGGAGATAACATTACTCATATTATCTACCTCAGAGGGTTGTTTTAGGCAAGATGCTTTGTACAGAAGGCAAAAACTTTCATTTTTTTTTTTTTTTGGTCTATGTATCTTCAGTGCAGTGACTGACGTAAGTGGGAATAAATGAGATAGTATAATAAACGTATCCTTCTTTTCTTGCTTGTTTGATCCACCTTGGTTATACTTTGGCCATAGAGAATAAGAACAATCCCAGGAGATGCTATTTGATTGTTGACTATCCAGGGCACTCTAAGAGTTGCTTCACAGGTAAAACTAGGTTAACAATATTTGTACTGTCTGTCTCAGAGGTTTGTAAAGAGAAGTCTTTCTAGACCTTAAAAGGTTCACATATAAATACAAATCTTCATCACCATTACTATAAAACTATTAGGAAAACTAGAAGACTTTTTTTTTTACTCACAAAAACCCAATCCTCAGAACTGATGTAATGTCCAGTCAACAGGCTGCCTCATCCAGTCCCCTTTATTAGTAGACTGAGGACATTCCAGAGAAGGACCGAATGTTGTCTGAGGGCCATAGCCCTTGGCACAGAACAAGGAAAGTGAATTTGAAGCCCTCCCTACATCTGGAGTGTATCAGTTCTTTTCCTGGGTAGTATTACAGTAAACAATTATCTGTAGATCAGGAGACAGCAGGGACTTTAAAGGCCCAAATTACAGCAGGAGTGAGAGAGGGGAGTTGGGGGGAAGGGAGAATCCAGGAGATGAAAAGGCTCTGCAGGCATCTTATCTTTCTAATGAAACCAACCTGACAATCACGCTTGGCTATGCAGGAGGGTATTACACTGTCTGGGAGTATATAGTCATAGCATGGGCTTCCCAGGCAAATAGCAAAAAGCCCCCCTGGAGGAGAGAGGGAAAGTACGGGAGGCTGCAGGAGATGATTTCTAGTATGTGTGTGTGGGGGTTATCAGATCAACTGGTCAGTTTTCAGACTTCCTTGGCTGGGATTAAGATTCTATTTTAGAGCCTACTTTATTTCTTTCAAGAGCTGGAGGATTGGAAAGTCACAGCTGCAAGTTCAGGAAGCGTCAAAAGAGGGTTAATGTAGAAATCGTGTCGCAAATGGCAACCACTCGTACAATAATAGAGAAGATTCTCTCCACTGTTTTCCATTTATACAAATTCTAGTCCCTGTGCAGAGTTCACCTCCAATCCCTCCTCCATGTAGCCTTCCTTGAGCCACAGTTTTCCACACAATCACTGTTGCTTCAACCTTCACTTCTTCTCACCTGGACAATGATAGTGGTCTCCAAACCAAGCTCTTCCCATTCCAAAATATCCTCCAGCCCACTACCAAAGCAATCTTCCTAATGCACCATTAGGATCATTATCCCCTGTCTTCCATGGTTCCCCGTGACCAACAGAACAAAGTTTCAATTCTTGGTTTTGCTTTCAAATCACTCTATAAATTGTCTTCAGCCTGCTTTTTTTGTCCCTATCTTAGACCATTAAATATTCCACATGCCAATTAAAAGGAACTACTGTCTCTTTCTTTTTCTTGCCCAATTTTCCCTCTCTGATTTCTATGGCTCTGTTCATGTTGTCCTCGTTACATGAATGGATTTCTTTCTTCAGTCCTTGTTGAATATCTCTCTTCCTTCATGGACCAAGTCAATTGCCATCACCTTAATGGGATGCTACCACTGAAAATCATTATTTCTCCTAACCCTTTCTCTGATTTTCTTCCTTTGCACTTACAACATGCTGCTTTGCATTACAGTTACTTGTGTATATTTTTCCTTCTCTTTAGGTTGTAAGCTCTCTGAGAGCAAGGTCTTTATAAACATATCTACCTCCAGCATGCAGCCCAATGCTTAGCATACAGTAGTTACTTTAAAAGTTTGTCAAATAAATGAATAGCTGGATGGATGTGTGAATAGATAGGTTAGCCTTTTCTGACCTCTTCTATTTGTCCCATTTGCTTGATCCTTACCAAATATTTCATGATTTTGCTAAATATTTTTTCAAATATGTGAGCTTTGTCTGCCCAATAGAATGGCAGACATTTTTTGTAGAATCATTAGGAAATTGACTGTCCTATTCAGTGGAATACTCTAGTTTTCATATAAACTGGACATAAGTTATGAATATTGAAGGATTTAAAATAATTCACTTGCCTTCTTTTTTTTTTTTTTTTTACAAATAAGAAGAACTCTGGCTCAGGATACCAGAGACTCTGACACTAACTTGCTGTATGACTGCAGGCAAGTCACCTCCCTTCTCTGGGGTTCAGTTTTTTCATGTGCAAAATGAATGGGTTTAATTAGTTGAAATCAAAGGTCCTTCCCAGCTCTAAAATTCTATATTCTCAGGTTCCTTCCAGCTCTAACATTCAACCCTAAGGCTCTCTTAGCTATGGTAGTATATAATTTTAAGCCAGAAACCTCAGTTTAAAAAAAAAAAAGAAGAATTTTTCAAGTATGTTCTAAGATCAGCATTGATTTAACCCGATTTTCATCACCAGCCCTGTTCAGAGAAATGTGTAATAGAAAATGTGTAGCAGCCAGACCTTGGAAGCTTTGTAAGACCTTTCTATGTCACTCTTCAATAATTGATAATTAAATTGTGTACAATGTTATTTGTGTAAAGTATATTTTAATACATTCTAAATTCTCCAAAATCTACATTATTGCATCACTACATTATAACCTACTATTTTTGTCATTTACTTTATATTCAATTTTATTTTATTTTCTGTTTTAATTCTCTCTCTTCTGCTTTTCCCTTACTCTTTGAGAAGGCAAAAAAAAAATATCATAAATATATATAGTCAAACAAAACAAATTCCCATATTATTCCTGTCCAATACCACCCCCCCCTCAAACAAACAGACAAACAAACAAATGAAAGAAAACATACTTTAATCTGCACTCTGGGTCCATTATCTCTTTATCTGGAAGTGGATAAAATGTTTCATCATAACTCCTTTGGAAATGAAGACAAAAACAGCATGTTACAGTGTAATGATGCAATAATGTATGCTAATTATGATAGATATGTTTTGATCAATACTTTTTCATGATATTAATATTATGCTAGAAATCTAATAAGCTTTAAAAAAAAACAAATCATATCTTCCCATAAGTTGACCATAGCATGTTCATCCAAAGTATGAGAGTTTTCTTCAAGTTGTCTTGATGTTGTGAGAATATTAGAAATATAGAGCTGGCTCAACACAAGGAAGACTATAAATATAATAAACCATGTTAATATAAATAATAAAAGTTATGTAATTATGTTAACAGATGAGGAAAAGTCTTTTAATAAAATCCAATACCCACTTCTATTAAAAACTCTAGAAATTATGGGGAAAATAGATGTTTCTTTAACAATCAATCAATTAGATAGCATTAATCTGAATACAAGAGCAAATTTGCAGAAAAATTAGAGGTTTTCCCATTGATATTAAGGGTAAATAAAGATGTCCATTGTAACCACTACTACTTACCAAGTGCTAGATATGCTAACTGTAACCATAGGATGAGAAAAACAATGGAAGGAATAAACATAAGCAAAGAGGAAACAAAAGCATTGCTTTTTGTGGCTAATATAGAGGGGGTATTTGGGGAACTCTAAAGAGTGAACTCAAAACTAATTGAAATAATAACTTCAATAAAGTTGCAGGATATAAAATAAACCCATATAAATCATCAGCATTCTTCCATATAAAACCAACAAAACCAAGCAAGAAGAACTAGGAAGAGAAACTTACTCAAAATAACTGTAAAAGCCATAAAATATTTGGGTGTATACCCAAAAGAACAGTCCAGGGATTATATGAATATAATCATAAAATGCAGAAATACAGACCAAAATAATTGTAGAAACATTCATTTCTCTTGGGTAAGTTGAACCAATATAATAAAAATGACAGTTCTACCTAAATCAATTTACTTATTCAATACTGTACCAATCCAATTCCTATAAGAATATTTTATAGTCCTAGAAAAATAATAATAAAATTCATATGGAACAATAAAATGCTAGCAGTCTCAAGAGTAATAATGGAAATAAGGCTGGAAGAAAGTGGTTCTATCCTTAGCAAATCTCAAATCGCACTATAAGGAGGTAATCATCAAAATGATTTCTTACTAATTTTTAAAGAGGTTTATCAATGGAATAGATTAGATAGATAATATCTAGAAGCAAATAAACACAGGTAGCACTGTGTTTCATAACTTTAAAAAATAGTTGTTAGAAGAAGGGCATGGTATTTCACAGAAATAGCTGAGTAAGAGAAAGTCTATTTTGACTAACACCTCATACCGTACAGCAAGATAAGCTCCAAATGAATACATGAACTAAATATAAAAACTCACATCATAAACAAACTAAAAGAGCATTTATACAATAACAACATTATAGAGCAAAATTACTTTGGAAGATTTTAGAATTCTGATGAGTCAAAAAAATGAGATGAAACATTGCACTCATATGACAGATGTGGTCAACTTAAAGTGTAGAAAGAGACATAGATTTTTGGACATGAATAATATGAGAATTTATTTGCCATATTCTGATTAATGCAGGAAGGAGGGGGGAAAGTAGGTGGTGGGAAGAAAAAATTAATAAATCAAGTGCTTTTTTAATTTAAAAATAAAATAATAAACTTTAAAAAATGAAAGAAAATACCAGTGAAACACATGAATTGTCCATTGTTATATACCTCCTGCTCATTACATGACTGACGTCTTCTGTACTTATGTTTCTTTTATCACATTGTAATTCCTTTTTTTGTAATATATTGCTTGTTTCTTTTTACATAAGGAATTATTGTCTGGAAAAAAGAAGAATAGATTTTAAAATGTAGGAGATGCAAAAACAAAAGATATCAATAACATTTTAAAAAAAAAGATGAGCCTTTGTTTTGAAGAAAAACTCAGGTTCATTTGTAGGAAAATCAATCTGAATTAGTGATCTAGTAACACACTTCTGCCTAAAGCAGAGCCTCCGCAGCATCACTATTGACATACTTCATCTCATTCATGGTATATGCCACGAGGTGTTTCTTGACACTAAGACCCATTTTACTAGAATCACATGACTTCAGAGTTAAAAGGAAGCTAAAAATCCATCTAGTCCAGAGTTTCTTAAACTTGAAGTTCATAAACTTAAAGAAAAACAAACCAAAAACAAAACTGCATTTCAACATAATTGCTGTCCTTCACAATCCTATGTATTTTATTGTATGCATTTAAAAATAATAATCTATAAAAGAGAACAGAGGCTTCATGAGGTTGCTAAATGAGTCCACATGAGTGGAAGGGGGTGTGTGATATACTATTTTCCTGAGCAGCCTCATTATACTTTTGGACAGCTCTGACAATTAAGAAAATTTTCTTTACATTAATTGGTAATCTACTTCTTTGCTCCTTCTACCACATTTCTCTTTGTTCTGTCCTTTGGGGACAAGCACACACTCACACACTCACACACACACACACACATACACACATACACACACACACACAAACACGCACCACACACACACAAGTGTGATCCCTTATCCACATGAGAATGTTTTAGATCCTCGAAAGTAATTACACCAGCCAGCAGCTCTTCTGTTCTAACCTGAATATGACTGGTGCCTTCAACTGATCCTTTTATGATTTACCATTTCTTCACCATCCTGTTCTCTTCTGTACATGCTCCAATTTGTCAATGGCCTTTGTATAATGTGTTGCCCGGAACTAAATATAATACTGGAAATGGGTCTGACCTGAGCAGAGGAAAGCAAGATTACTATGTACTAATATTCCTCTTGATGCAGTATCAGATTGTTCTAGCTTTTTAGCTCTTCATGCTGTCCTGGTAGCTCATCCTGAATGCAGACATCCCTTATTTCTCTTAGACTGCTACCTATTTACAACACTGTCCTCACCTCCTCCATTTTGTTCTTATAAAGCTAGGGCTAGGACTTTTCATTTATATCTATTAAATGTCATCTTATTTGATTTTTATTTTATGTTTTAATATATTCTATTATTTTATAGCATGTCTAGATGTATTGAGACCTCAAACTCTGTCATCTTACCTACTAAGTAGTTTTCACAGCTCTTTGTCATTTGTGAATTTTGTAAATGTGCCATTTATCCCTTTATTTAAGTCATTGCTGAAAATATTGCCCCATCGCAGTCAAAGGATAGAATTTTGAAGACCTCCCTCAAATTGACATTAAGTCATTATGTCTCCTGGGATCTGATCATTCAGCTACTTCTGATTTCCCTAGCCATATGACTATCTAGCCCCCATTTCTCGTTATACATCTAGATAGAATATGAGACTTTGTCCAATGCTCCAATGTCATAGAGGTAGTAAATGTCAAGAGTATGATTTGAACCCAGATCTTCTACACTCCAAGTTCCACTCTCTAGCCAAGTCTTGCTCTCTTTACCAGTAAAGAAACCTTGCTCCCCCAAAGAAAAAGAAAAGAAAAAAGAATGAGTTATGTCTGGCATGATTCATTCTTGATGAAGCCCATTTGTTCACAGTGATCATCCCTTCTTGACTCAGTTATTCATAAACCACCCCCTACATTAAATACACTAGAATGTCTGTCAAGTTAGACTCAAGCTCATTGACCTACAATGTACAGACTAAACAGTCTTCACTTTTTGAGGATTGGGATATTTGTTCTTCTCCAGTCACTCACAGCAACTCTCTTATTCTCTTCGGTCTTCCAAAAGTCATGGACAGCATCTAAACAATCTCATTTTCCAGCTATTTAAGTACTTTGGGGTATAGCTGTTCCAGGCCTGGTGACATGAACTCATAGAAGCCCCATAAGTAAACCTGACTATCTTTATTTGTTACCTTTCTGCTTTTGTGTATGGATATAGATCATAGGTCTTATTGTTGAATCCTTTCTAAACTTTTGTCTCTTCAAGTTATTGGGCACATCTACTTTTTCTTTCATTGGGATAACTCCTCCTTTCTATGGTACCTGGCTTGATAGATATATAGAGGTAGCTTTCTCCTTCCTCCTTTTTTTTCTTGTTTATATCCCTCTTGTACAGACTTGAAAGACATCAAACGTTTGTTAACCAACCTTCATTAGGTGCCCTTCATATTTGATTAAAAGTATATGGTTCTCATACTTAAGTCCAGAATTCCAAATCCTATTCTCTCACATCTTCTGAACAAGCTGTTGCCTTCCTAAATTGGGATTTTCCAATGAATCCCTTGCCTTTAATTGTAAATAGTGGTGAAAACACCACTTATGCTTCCAAAATCCTTGAGCTTCTAATCCAGGACTCCATAATCTAAATTCTTTCTAGGAGAAAAATCAATATCTGCATGTTTCCATTTTTGTAAACTTATTCAAGTATAATAAATCCTCCCTCAAAAAATATATTACTAGAACATTTAACGGAGTCAGTACTATTCCCTTTTGACTTCTTTCATAAAGTCTGAACAAACTCCAAGAAAAGAGAGTTTTAAATTTAGAGCAGGAAGAGCTCTCAGAGGTATCACTCCTCCCTCATTTTTGTTTCAATTGACATAATTATTTTAATACAGTCTTACTATAATCTGCTACAATTTCTCCTTTATCTGCAAATGCCATTTAAAATACAAACAATTACAAGCATATGTTATAACTTTAGCCTGAAATAAAAATTTTCATCCTACTATCTCTAGTAGGTATGAATGCATTGTACTGAGTGGCATAACTTGGTTCTTAAAGGTATTCTTAAATTCAGGTGCTTCAGTTACCATGAGGAAACTGAGGCCCAGAGAAGCAAAGTAGTTCTCCCAGGGTCACATAGTTATTGATTACCTGAGATAAGATTTATCCCAGTTCTTCTGGACTCTAACGCTGGTATTCCATCTACTATACTATGGTGTCTCTCAAAGTTTTCTTTTCCAAGTAGACTGGAAGAGCTAATAAAGATGGCCGTGGATTGAAATGTAGATTCTAACACTCTTTTCAGTAGCACTGACATCACAGGCTACTCCTAACTTCTGACCAAAAGTTGTTGAAACCTCACCTAACTTGGCTATTTGATCTATCTTGATAAAATGACGTTAAGTCCTAAGGCAACTCCATCCTTGGAAGTCTGGATTTTTCTGGTTCTGATCTTGTTTAAGCCACTGCTGATCCTTATCTTGATCTCTCCAGTAGTTTCCAAGTGATAGCACTTTTAATTTGATAAACGAGTAAATTATATGAGGGCCATTATTGAGCTGGTTTTTCAGCTTGCTCTTCAATCTGGGCCACTGACCCAGTGCAGGTAACAAGAAAAATCAAACTTTCCCCATTTTCCCCCAGCTACTAGTGCCTCTCCTCCTTAAATTACCTTCTATTTATTTTGATATGATTTTGATTTGTATGTGAACACATTGTCTCTGAGAGAGCAGGGAATGTTTCTTTTCTGCCTTTGTATCATCTGGTAAATAGTAGATACTTAATAAACGCTATATTGATTGAGAAAACTGGAGACTAGAAAGGTAAGTAAGTATACTTGTTCAAGGTTACTTAGCTACAAGTAGCTGACTTGGAATTTTAACCCGGGTCTTCTGATTTAAGATCTAATCTTTTGTCCATTATACAACCTCTTCTCTCCTGAAGTTGTTTCTGCTCTCATCCTTGGCTCTGCCTTCAAAAGTGACCTTTCCTGACTTCCTAGTCCCTTGTCCCTTCCTCTGCTGAGCTAGCATGAAAGGTTTGGTGAAAGGGTTTAAATCCGGAGACTTTCCAGGTGATGCAGTGGATACAAAACTGGATCTGGAGTCAGGAAGAACTGAGTGTTCAAATGTGTACTTGCTATGTGACTCTGGGAATAGCATTTAACCTCTGTCTGCCTCAATTTCATCATCTGTTAAATGAGGATAACAATAGTACCTGCCTCCCGAGGTTTTTATGAGGATAAAACAAGATAACATTTGCAAAGTACTTTGTAATCTTAAGGTATTGTGTAAATGTAATTATTATTATTACTACTACTACTACTGCTGCTGCTGCTGCTGCTCCTCCTCCTCCTCTTCCTCCTCCTCCTCCTCCTCCTCTAACACTAGATCTTCTTGGTTTTAATAAACATTGACTTTTGTAATCAGAAGTTTGCTGTGAAGGACAACTAATTTGTTTTTGTGAAGTACTGAGTGCTAAGCAAAGTCCCCTGAAGGCAAGGGATTTTGTGGAATAAGGTATGGACTCCCTCCCTCTCTTCCTCATTCCCCACGATGTTATATTTCCATTCGCCTCTGTGGGTTCTCTGAAATGGAAAAAAAAAAATATGACTGCTGAGATATTATCAATGATCATCTTTGTTTCACAAAAACAAACTAGATACAATTTATACAATTGATGTATCTGGTCCTTCTAAAATTGAGGGAGTAGGAGTGACTCCTCTAAAGGACCTTCCAAAAATAAATCTAGTTAAATTTAAGCCCAGGTCTTATGACATGATTCAGAATTCTTTCTACTACACAGTGCTGCCCACCTACCTGAAATTGAAGATATAAATTCTGGCATTCTCTCTCATCCAGTTTTGTTGGTTCATTTGCCAGGATCTAGATGGATTCCTTCTTGGGAGATGAGGCTACTGGATATCCAAACTGTTTCTCTATTAGGACACTCTGTCAGGAACCACAGTTTATTTGAAAATAGACACCAGTTACCCTCAGATATGGGTAGTATGTAAAACACTAGATTTGAACTGGGGGCCGGATTTCGAATTCTGACTCTGCTACTTACTTGCATGAACTTGTAACACTTCAGTTCTCTGGGTTGTTTATTTTTCCATCATCTGTAAAATCTCTTTCAGCTCCAAATGCTATGATCCTATCCCAGCATAAAATGGCATAAATTCAAGTCAGCCCTGTTCTTAGGTTCCCTGTGGGATCATGGGTTGGGGTGGGGGGAGAAAGAAAATGAGAAAGGTAAGTGCAGATCTGTGAGTAACGTCACGTAGCACAGTTGTTCATACTGCTTATTTCGGTTCCTATGGTGAACACACACACACAGACACAAACACACACACACACAAACACATACACACACACACACACACACACACACACACACACACACACACATACACACAGTCTTCTTCTAAATGTAATATACTGATGCCCTTACCAGAAAGCCAGCTATAATCAAACTTCCCCACCTAGCTTTCCTCAATTATCACTCACATATCTCACCCTCTCAATTCTTCTCCCATATCTTGTCCCCAAAACATAGTTCACAAACTTTCCTTAAAAGTTAAAAACCCCATCTGGCCCCAGGGTCAGCTGTTAAATGTGTATTTTCAACTTTCCCAGATTCCCATGACATCTTGTGGACACACCCCATAGTATGACTGACACCATCATAGCTTCCTATTTGACATGCTATATCTCCAAGGGCCCAATCACCCCAGGGAGAGGTGGAGGAGGGAACAAAGTGAATCGATGTTCTCTCCAAAAATATGGGTACAATAAAAAATTTGAAAAGATTTTGTTGTTGTTTCTGTCAAGGGAAGGGCAGAATAAAAGACTTCTCACTACACACCACCAACAAAACTGAGGAGACAGCTCATCCTAAACATGTCTGTTCCTAGTTGTTATGGACTATGAGTCTGTCACCATATGTGCTTAGGATATGAGCCCAATGGAACAGGTACCCTCCCTATCCCAGTCCATTAGGTCTAAAATGATGAATAGACAACAGTTGTCCTGAAAAGGATCTGGGGGTTTAAGTGGAATGCAAGCTTGAAATGAATCAGAAATATGATGTGGAATAAAAAAAAACTCGTGTATCTTGGGCTACATTAAGAGGAGCATAGTATACAGAAAAAGGAAGGGGATAGTCCCACTCTAATCTTCCTTCATCAGACCTCAACTGGAGTCATGTGTTCAGTTCATGGAGTCACAATTTAAGAAGGATATTGATGAACTGGAAACTGTCCAGAGATTATCCAGAATGGTAAAGGACCTTGCATTCATGGCAAATAAAGACTGATTAAAGGAACTAGACATGTTTAGCCTAATAAAAAAAAAAGATTCAGGGGAGATACAATGACTATCTTCAAGAATTTGAAAAGCTGTAAAGAGGAGGAGAGATTAAGCTTGTTTTACTGGACCCTAGAGGCAGAGTCAAGAAAAATGGGTGGAAATGGAAAAGAGGACAATTAAGCTTGATGCCAGAAAAAATTTCCTAACAACTTGAGCTGTCCAACTGTGAAATGAGCTCATTTGAGAGGTGGTGAGCACCTCTCCTTGAAGGTCTTCAAGTAGAGACTGGATGGCCACTAGTTGGGATGTTATAGCAAGGATTCCTTCATGTATAGGTTGGACTGAGAGGTTCCTTCCAGCTCTCAAATTCTGGATTCTGTGAGGTACCAGGTTATAGTAGGGCAGGGACAATCAAAGTAGAATACCCCAGAGAGGTCACCAGAGCCTTATTCTTTAGGTGTGACAGTCTTCAGGCCCTGATAGGAGAAGAACTTAGCATACCTAGCTTCAATATCTCTCTGTTATTTTTCCCTGTGTGTGGGTCGTGGCATCAGGAAGATGATGACATGACCTGCAATTGACTTTGAGTGAGGGAGGGCTATGCAAAGTCTCCAGTCTCACTTTGTTCCCCAGAGTTATCTGGATCCACTGACCAGATGTGGATCAGGATTCAATGGGACCCATGGCCTTTTTAGGATAAGGCCTTTGTAGGTTCTCACTTTGAGTAAGATAGTGTCTTTTCAGTGAATAAGACTCTTTAAGAAGTGGGTCAAGGGATGGACTCAAATAATAATTTAAAAAATTAAACTGGGAGGGGAAGACCCTCAGAATTACCCTCAGAGTAAACAGTTACTGTTTACATTCACTCTAGACAAGAGGGCCCAAAAAATAACCATTCAGAGGTGCTTGGGCAGGGACCTATTATTGCCCAATCCATGAGATCCAAAGTGAATTGAGTTTAAAGCTTGGTCTTTGAGTAAGGGATGTAGCCAATAGAAACTTGCACACTCAAATCAAAAGTCAATTGCAAATCATATCATATTTTTCCTAATCAGTGTGGGATATGAGATTTGGCTTGACTACTGTCCATAGATCAACTCAATGACAGGAGTAGGGAATTTATAAAGAAAGAAGGTGGCTTTTCATCAAACTCTATCTGATTGGTTTCCTATCTCTGATATCATAGTCACTGAAACATTGAGAATTGCCTGGTGAAGCCCTAGATGGGACATGGAAATTTCAAGAAAAGGACAGAGAGTATGTTAGGCAGTAGAAGGGGACAGGTCTGGAGCAACAACCCTGCAAGGAAGATATTGTTATTTTTCCCATTTTACAATTGAACAAAGACAAATAGAGGTTAGATGACATCCAGAGTTACACAGGTAGTTAGTGTCTGACGCTACATTTTAACTCAGTCAGGTTTTCTTAACTATAGACATAGGGTTCTATCCACTGTGACACTTAAGTGCTTGTAATGGCCTCTTATGGGGCAGAGGAATGTGTTCAATGCCACTCAGAGGAGTGTCTTTGTGTGAGAAGAATGGCATATTATAGGAGATAATGCTGTGACCTTAGGCAAGTAAATGGCATTACGGTATTTAGGGAAATCACAGGATATCTGGAAATTCACAGAAAATCACAGGACTTAAAGAGTCAAAAGGAATGTCAGCAGCCACATAGCCCAGAGCACATTTGAAAGTAATTTTTACTATAGCATAACTGATAGCTTATTATCCTTTCTATGCTTGGAGATATCAAAAGACAAGGAACCCATCACCTACTAAGTAGCACCTCTGACCCTAAGTCAGGAATCCTGAGCTGAAATTTGGCTTCAGGTATTTCCTATCTTGGTGGCACTACACAAGTCATTTAAATTGCCTCCATTTTCTCATCTGTAAAATGGGGATAATAACAGTATCTACCTTGTAGAGTTATTATGAGAATTAAATGAGATAGTATTTGTAAAGCATTTAGCACAATGTCTAGCACATGATAGGGTCTGTATAAAGGCACATTCCTTTTTCTTCCCCTCCTAGGGTGACCCATTCAACTTTTGGATACCTGTGTTAGGGTTTTCCTGACATCAACCCTGAATTTGCCTCTTTGTAACTTTCATTCATTGTTTCTGCTTCTGCCCATGGGGGACAAACAGGACAAGTGAAATCCCTCTTCCCCATGGGAGCCCTCCATCCAAAAGATGAATGTTGATCTGACTCATAAAGAAAGCATAAGAATCTACAAGGCAGAAGTAAGGAGGTTGTGCATGCATTCTAGGTGTGTAGGATGATCAAAATGAACGCATTGAGATGGGACCTGGAGTACTGTGTGGAGAATAGAGAGAAGGTGTATTTGGCTGGATAATAACAACACTCCTATAGTACTTCTGTGTGCCAGGCACTGTGCTAAGCTCTTTACAATTATTATTTCATTTGATCCTCACAACAACCCTGGAAAATAGGTGCTGTTATTATCCCCAAAGATATTAAGTGACTTTTCCACATTCAGACAAGTTAATAAGTGTCTGAGAGTCGATTTGAACTAAAGTCTGCCTGACTCCAGGCTGAGTGCTTTATCAAATATATCATCTATCACAGAATACAGGAGGGGGAGGGATAAATGATAAGCCTACACAGAGAGGTTAGGAAAAGATTGTGAGGGACTTTAAAAGCTAAATAGATGAGTATATATTTTATCCTAGAATGAATAACTAACAACTGGATTTTATTAAGTAGGAAAATGACAAGGTCAAATCTTTAGGAAAGTCACTTTGATAGTTAATTGGAGGATGGTGAAGAGAGTGAAGTAAGTGAAGAGAACTTGAGTCAGGAAGACCAATTAAGAGATAAAAAGATGTGAAAGGTGATGAAGGTTTGCACTAAGGTCGGTTGTGTCAGTAAAAGGAAATAGTCAGATGATATTGATGTTGTAGGGTAGAAATGGCAGGAATTATCATTGGATTAGATATGTGAGGTGAGGGAGAAAAAGCAGTCCAGGACAACTCTAAGGTTATGAAACTGGGACACTGAAGGAATGGTGGTGCCTTCAAGAGGGATCGTTGGGGCAAGGGGTGGAGGGAGAGGCTGTAATAGACATGCTGAATTTGAGATCGCTCCATATCATCCAATTTAAAATGTCCAAGAAGTAACTGGTGATGTCAGACCAAAGTTCAAGGAAGATACTAGAACTGAACATATAGATCAGTGAGCAATATTCATAGCTCTAATAATTAAAGCCAGGGGAAGTGATGAAATCAACAAGAGAGAGAGTGTAGAGGATGAACATCCTTCTATGATATGAACTGAAGGCCCTTCACCATCTTGGTTACCCTCTTCTATATATTCTACAGCTTTATAACATCCTTAAACTGTGGTGCCCCAAAGAACACAATACCCCAGATATTGTCTGATTATCATTGATGGAAGCTCTGTGCCTCCTAATGTATCTCAGTATCACTTTAGAGTTTCTGGCACCTAAATCATGCTGTTGCCTTCCTATTGACTCTCCAGAACCCTACAAACCTCAGATCTCTTTCATAAAAACTTCTGTCTAACCATGACTTCTCCTCTCCTATCCTTCTAAACTTGATGTTTTGAGGAATGAATGTCATAATATATTGAAAGCTTATGAACCACATAGGGCTATAACAATGTTGGAAAGTATTATAACCATCACTAAACTCAAGTGTAAGACTTTGCTTCTACCCCTGTTGAATTCTAACTTGAGATCCAACCTGATGCTTGATCCTAGCAAGGTCTTCTTAGATCCTACTGTCACCCAGTCAGTTAGCTGTTCCTCTCAGCTTATTGATCTCTGCAAATCTGATGAGCATGCTATAGATTAAGGAAGATGTTATTCAAGTTATTGAGGAAAAGGTATAATAGCACAGGACAGATCCCTTGGGCATTCCACTAGAGACATCACACATTGGCTTTGAATCATTATTGACTAATCTTTGAGTCTAATTATTTACCTAGCATTAAATCCATCTAATTCTATTTTCCTTTAGTCCAAATTCCTCCTTTTTCTTTACCAATGTAGATGAAGCATTTTAACAAACACTTTGATAAATCAGAATAAACTATATATATATATATATATGTATAATATGGAGAGAGAGAAAGAGAGAGAGAGAGCATTCCCTTCTTCTAATTTAGTACAGTTGTCAAAAAAAAAGTATATATGATTAGTCTGTTCTTGATGAAGCCATATAGACTCAGTGAGGAGTAATCACTATTTCTCTTTACAGTTGTTTACTAAACATCTCTTTAATGACCTCTTCTAGAATTTTTCCAGATTTAAAGTTGAATTCATTGACTAAGAGTTTATGAATTGCTCTCTTCCTTTTTATTAAAAATTAGAAACAGATTTGACCCTTTCCAATTTTGTGGTACCACCATCATTTTCAATGATCTTTAAAACATTAATAATTAACATCAACCATTTTTATCATTTCAAATATTACTGACAGCAACTCAGCAATCACTCTCTCTGGTTCTTTTAGTAGTAAAATATGTAGTTTCTCTGGTTTCAGTGACCTAGATTCATCAACTGAGACTAGGTGCTCTCCTTCTATTTCCTTACTTTTCTTGGGCATCAATTCCCTAATGGCCATTTTGATTCTGCCATTTATAGTACAAAAAATAAAAAAACCCAGAAGTTAAACAAGAGATGAGCAGTGCTGCTTTCTCTCAAATACCAGTTATCATTGTCTTATCTATTCTCTGATGATCTTTTTTCTCAAATATCATTTTAAAAACTATTTTCCTTAGTTTATTCAGCCAGCCTCATTGCATTCTGAACTTTAACATTATTGGTACTGTTTTATAGGACTATGTTAAACTCATATTTATCCTCTTTTACCTACACTTGTTTCCACTTTTGGAGACTTTCCACCACTCCACAAGGTGTCAATCATTTCCATCCTAGCAACTAGTTCCTCCCAATTATGAAAAATATGATCCAGCCAGGAAAGCTGGAAAACAGTATGGCAGAATTTAGGTATAGACCAATATCTTATACCATATACCAAGATAAGGTCAAAATGGGTATATGGTTTAGATATAAAGGATGACACTATAAGCAAAGGATACTATTTAGGAGAGCAAGGAATAGTTTACCTGTCAGTTCTATGAGAGGTTATATACCACTTTCCCACTGGGATTAAGGTAACTCAGCTCAACCAAGAAAGAAAGAGCTCTAGATCTCACCAAAAGGAAAGTTCCCTGAAGCCTCTGGTATATGTTAGAGATAGGGATGATGGAGACTGTCAGCTCCTCTCATGTTGGATTCTTCCTAGAGGCTTTTTCTTCAGTGATCTGAAGTAGGATTGGCATCTTCCATTTTCTCTCAAAGCCAGAAACTAGAAGCACCCAAAGTGACTGCAGGACCTGATAACACTCAAAGAGAAAAGTCCCAAGCATGAAGAGAGCAAAACTTTCCTCTTTGTCATTTTCATCAACTCTGCTCTGGTCCTCAAGCAGATTCAGGGCATTGATCTCCACCAGTCAGGAAAGAGTTCCACACCAATGAGCTTTGGAACTGGGGTTACATTTCATTTTAACTATTCTATACATGAGTGGTGTCAAACACTAGCCACAGGTCATTTAGTGTGGCCCAAAAGATTAAAATTTAATTGGGAAATGTCTAACAAAATGAATAAAATATAACTTCTTTGTGTTTTTATTAATTTGTGGTTTTCTAAACTCAATTTGAGTTTGAAACCACTGCTCTCCCTCCTCTGCCTGCTTTATTTTAAAATTCTTCTGATTAAATATGGAAGGCCACCAGTACATACATGCTTGCCAGTCTTTGCTGTGCTCATTTCTGCCTAGGAAACATATTACGTTGTGGCCCAAAAGTCCAAATCTCATCCTCAAATAACCCCATCTTGTTCAGCTGCTTGCTTCTCATACCAGTTTTCCTCTTGTCATTTCTTTTAAAGCAACTATGGTGAGGAAAATATAAGCCATACTTGTAGGTTCTTGAGCATCTTGTTCAAGATTTCATAGTCTTTTGCAATACATTTTGAAGTTCCTTCAGCTGTGTCATTTGTGTCCAGTTGAATCACCACAAATGGGTTGAAATCATTTTTTTTGGTAAGTCTTGAAAAATTCTCTGTCATGATCTGGATACATGCCCTAGGAAGACAATAAACATTTCTGTGGATATTAAGTTAACAAATAGTTCCTCAGTATCCCAGAGTGAGGAACCAGCTCGATCCTTTGGGTCTTCCTCCCTTTATTCTATGATTTCTAAGTTAATACCTTCTATGACTCAGTTCTATCATTCTGTGGAGGACAAGCAGAGGGAGGCAGTGTAACAGAAGTTTGGACTTTGAGTCAGGAAGACCTGGGTTTGAATTCCTCACCAGACATAATGTGTATGATTCTGTATAAGTCACTTAAGCTCTCTCAGCCTCAGTTTCCTCTTCTGTAAAATGGGGATAAAATAGCACTAATCTCACAAGGTTGTTGTTGTTGCTTTAATGGCATTTTTCCAACTATATGTGAAAGCATTTTAGCATTCAATGTTGAAATAAAATTTTGAGTTCCAAATTTTCTACCTCTCTCTTCCTCCTCCCTCTTCCCAGAGATGGTAAGTAACTTTATATATGTTATATATTCACAAGGTTGTTATGACAACTAAATAATATATATAAATCATTTTGCAAGTCTTATAGGTCTATGTCCATATTAGAGATGGTGATGATGGTGATGATGATGATGATGATGATGATGAAAAGGATGTTTCCTTAGCACATTGACCTCTCTCTTCTTCAGAAAGGGTTTCACATTTGAGCATTAGCTCTCAGAATATAGTCATTCTATTTTTTTCTCTTCCTCCTCTCTTCTATTCTATTAATGCTCTTCTATGCTCCAAGACTCATCTATCCTCTGCCTTTATTTTCCTTCTTTATTCCCCATGGAAGACTCAATTCTTTTTCAAAGGATCATAGATATAGAGTTGGAAACGACCTTTAAGGTCATCAAATCCAATTATTTTACAAATCAGAAAATTGAGACCCAGAGAGTTAAGTGACTTGCTCAGGATTATATAGCTAATAAGTGTCTGAAGTGATTGTCCCCATCCCTAACTTGGGGTATGGAGTGTCATTCCTTAAGTCTCTTGACCTTGTCTAGTCAATTTATATTTTCAGAACAAATAGTCATTCAGCTATGGTAAAACTACAAAGATCACATACTTACTGGAAGTTATTGTGAAATTTCCCCAGTTCTCCTTATTGGTTGAATTTTCAACCTTTTAAAAAAAAATACTAGTTCAACCTTTTCATTGCACACAAGAGAGAATTGAGGCCCAGGAATGTAAAATGACTTTCTAAAAGCAGGAAATAGGAGAATCTGGATTTGAGGTCAAGCTTTCAGATTCCAAGCCCAGCATTCTTTGCACTATGTCATACTGTGTCCCTTTTCTTCAGGTGAAGGAAGTGAATTGCAGATAAAAGAAAAGTTAAGTGACTTGCCTTGAGTCTACCTCAGAGTAGAGGTATCCCTGGTAGGTCTATTGCTTCAGTGATAGGAAGGCTTTAAACTATTAAACTATTCTTCTGGTAGTTTAGATACATTTTATTGAAATGCAATTTAATAATATTTACCAAAGATCCCTTATTGTAGAGCCCTGTGCTGGTAATGGAAATATAATCACAAAAGCAAAAAAAAAAAAAATCTGTCCTCCAAAAAGGTTACATACTAATAGAAGGCCACCACACTTAAACAAATAAGTAAATACAAGGAAAATGGAGAAGCGAAAGAGCGTTAGCAACTGGGAAGATCAGAGAACACCTCCTGGAGTCTAATCAACAAGCATTTATTAATTGCCAAATTAAGTGTTGGACATCATACTGGGTGTTAGGGATGTTTTTTTAAAGGCAAAAAGCAATCCCTAGCCTCAGGAAGCTCATAGTCTAATGAAAGAGGGGGAGAACATCACATAAGTCATTACATACAAATAAGAACTATACAGAACAATTTAGGGGGAATTTCAAGGAGATACAAGGGAAAATGGGAAAGTATTTTTGAAGAAGATGAAAGTTGAGCTGAGAATTCAAGGACTCTAGGAGCCAGAGACAAGGAAAGAGAACATTTCTGACTTGAGGAACAGCTAGTGAAAATGCAGAGATGGGAGATGGAGAGTGAAGAGCAGTGAGGCCAGTGTCATTGGATCAGAGGGTAGTAAGGGCAATAAGAAGGTGACCCTTCAGTTTAGCCTTAAGGGAAGACAAGCATTTTGAAAGGTGGAGATAAAGAGGGTGTGCATTCCAGGCAAGTGATATAGATTATACAAGTGTTCACAGGTGGGAAATGGAATGTTGAACACATAGACCAAGTTAGCTAGAACATAGAGATGTGAAGAGAATTAAAATGAAATTAGGCTGAAAAGTTAAGTGGTAACCAGGTTACATAGGTATTTAAATGTCAGATTAAGGACATTTTCATTTTATCTAACTAGGGAACCACTGGAGGCTGTTGATAAAGGGAGAGACATAGCCAGATCTATGCTTCAGGAGAATTATTGTGGTAGCTATGGGAACAATGGATTAAAAAAGGAAAAGCTTAGTATCAGAGAGATTAATTGGAGGCTATTACAGTGGTCTAGGTGAGAGTTAAGAGCCTGAAGGAGGACAAGTGTTATTTGAGTGGGGAAGATAAGTGAATAGATACAAGACAGGGAGCTGTTAAAATCTTCAAACCATAATGAACCTAAAAATTTATCAAATGCAGTAAGGTTTGTTGAGAAAAACACTAATTTAGGTTCTAGATTCTTATCCCAATTCTGTCACTAAGTAACTATGTGATATTGCACAATTCCCTTGCCCTTTCTGAAGATCATTTTTCTCATCTGTGAAATAATAGTTAGACTAAATGACCTGGAGTCCTTCCAATACTAATACTTCATCATTCTTTCATATTTTAAAGATGGAGAAGCTGAATCCCAGAGCCGAGTCAGCATAGAGTAGTCAAAGGAGCTCTGGATCTGGCCTCAGAAGACATGGATTTGAATTCTAGCTCTGCTGTTTATTATGTACATGAACTTAAGCAGTCACTTAATTTCTCTGGCTGTCAAATTTTTCATTTGGAAAATGGTCCTGTGAGAAAGATGCTTTCTAATATCTTTCCTAGAATTCTGATCCTATGATTGGCCCAAATGCAGTCATGGAGCTGGAATGCCAACCAAGATCTGCTATGGAAGAGCAAAAGCACTCTGATGAGTGAGCTTTTGGTTCATTTGGGGTCATACTATTTTCTTTTTCTTGAAGTTTAAGACATATTTAATTTTATTAACAACAGAATTGTAGAATTTTCCTTTTAATCTTCATTCTTGTCACCTAACAAGAGGCTGTCAGATTGCTAAATAGCTAGATTCTGTCCTTCTTTGAATATTGCAGGGATGTCCTTCTGGCAGTGCTTTCTTTTGGACCACTTTTTCATCCTCCTGGACATAGCAAAATCATAAATAGTAACTGAGATAATTCAATTTTTACAAGATAAAGCAGGAAAGAAGATGCAACCTATTGTGATGTGCCATATGTTTAATCTGTCATCCCAGAATCCCTTCTCCTAGAAAATAAAGCTGTCCTATTCCCAAGCATATTTTCACATTACCAAAAAAGGAAGCTCTTTTCTCATTGTACTCTGCCCTATAACTTTTTCTCTTTAATGTTTTGGGCAAATACTAGTCAGACAGTTAAGATTCCTAGAATTCCTTACTTCCCACTCCAGGGAATTCAGAACTATCCCTTCACACCCCATTCCCTGGCCCCTCCCTCTCTTTGCCCAACATACAACAAATAGTTATTTCTATGTGGTGAGGAGACTATGTGGTTCTACATGTCTGGTAACATAATAATAATAATAAAGAATTCAAAAATTATTTACTTGAGATACTAGCAATATATAGCTTCCTTATAGTATTTCCAGCTACACCTCACACTGAGGTTGGGGGTAGGATTTGTAATATAATTGCTGCTGTACTCACTTTTTTCCCTGAGACAGTAGACAACTGTCATTGTCCTCCTTTCCCCTTCTCCTTTCCCCTCGACTCACTATATGCATGGTGCTTCTGGTAATTCTGCCATGCTGGTACTATTAATGAAGAGAAATTACATAAAACATCTGTAAGCTTGTAAATGTGAAGAGTCTGTCTCAACCTTTATTAGGGCACTGAGGTTATCTCTTTGGTCCCAGAATGGACTTTAGTGGTGTATTTCAGCAATGAAGCAGATGGTAGAGAAACAACTCATCACTTAACACGATTTCTCAAGATCATTACCACAAAATAGAAGTAATTTTAAAGAAATATCCCTGAAACTTCAGGGAGCCAAGATGGAGGAGTAAACTGTAAGTACTCTCATCCTCTTCTCTTGTTGACCTTGAAAACCCAGAGAATATTGCTCTAGAAAAAATCCAGGAATAGTGGAGCCAGAAGAAGAGGTACAACAGTTTTTTAGGTGGGGAGTCTGGGGAGATTGACAGGAAGGGTCCCTCTTGCTGTGGTTGAAGGGAACCAGTGCATGATGTCCCAGCAAGCCCTACTTCAGTGGACCAGCAGGAGATCCTGAGCTCTGGGTGGTGGTGGTGGTAAGCTACAAGACCAGGAACCAAGGTGTACCTTAGCAGAGTCAGGGGAATTGGGCAGACACTAGTGCAGACAGGGGTGCACCAGCCACTGAGCTTGCCCATACTCTAGCACAGACTTAGGGGAGAAGGAGACCTCCCATGGCCAGATCACCCCTCCCCTACACCCTACACCACAAAGTTCAGTGTAACGCCAGGGAAACTCAGAAAAAATTCACCTGGCCTCAACTTTGGCACACAATAGTCAGCTCAGCACCAGAAAAACTGCAGCATTATATAGCTTCTAGCTGACAAAACCAGAGGTCACAGCATGCAAAGCCAGTAACCAGGCCCCTAGGTCCCAGAACAAGAAACATGAAATGGAACCCACTGTGCCCCAGAAGCAGAGATCCACTTGAAAAGCCAATAAAAAGGCAATCACCATGAGCAAGAAGCAAATTAGAAAAGCAAAGACCATAGTATATCATTATAGGGACAGGGAAGATTAAAACACTAATTCAGAAAAGGACAGTATTGACACTAAATCCACATCTGAAACTTAAAAAGTGAATATAAATTGGTCTCGAGCCCAAAAAGCATTCTTGGAAAAGCTCAAGAAGGATTTTAAAAGCCAAATTAGTGAGGTAGAAAGAAAATTGACCAAGGATTTTAAAAATACAATAGACAAAATGAAAAAAATCACTGAAGTGAACAGCTTCTTAAAAAGTAAAATGGGCCAAACAGATAAGGAGGTACAAAACCTAACTGGAGAAAATAGCTTCTTAAAATGAAAAATTGGACAAATGGAAATGGAGGTACAAAAGTTATTTGAAGAAAACAATTCATTAAAAATTAGAATTGGGCAAGTAGAAGCTAATGATTCTATGAGGCATCAAGACAAACTCTAAAGAATGAAAAAACAGAAGAAAAAGTAAAATATCTTATTGGAAAAATAAAAGACCTGGAAAATAGATCCAGGAGAGAAAATCTAATAATTATTGGTCTACCTGAAAGCCATGATGAAAAAAAGCCTGGACAGTATCTTCCAAGAAATCATCAAGGAAAACTGCCCTGAGGTCATAGATCCAGAGGACAAAATAGTGATTGAAAGAATTCAGCAATCATCTCTTTAAAAAAATCCCAAATTGAAAATACCAAGGAATATTGTTGCCAAATTCCAGAATTATCAGGTCAGGGAGAAAATACTGCAAGCAGCCAGAATGAAACAATTCAAATATCATGGAACTACCATCAGGATCACACAGGACCTTGCAGCTTCTCCCTTAAAAGATAAGATGGATTGGAATATGATATTCTGCAACAAAATGTAGCTTGAACTACAAGCAAGGATCAATTACCCAGCAAAATTAAGCATAATCTTTCAGGCAAGGAGATGGATATTCAAAGAAATAAGGAATTTCCACCTGAAATGGTGAGAGCTCAATAGAAAATTTGATCTTCAAATACAAGACTCAAGAGAGGCATAAAAAGGTAAACAGAAAAAAAAAAGAAGAAAAAAACATTTTATTTGTTATGAGCAAGCTGTTTACATATCTATAATGGGAGGATGATACTTGTTAATCTTGAGAATTATATATTAATCATGACATTTTAAAGGGATATACATATATAGAGGATGTGGGCATAAATTTACTGATACAATGATTAAAAAAAACCTAATTAAGGGGTAAAAAGGGATAGGAAAGGAGGAGGCAGAAAAGGGTAAATTACATCACATGAAGAAGCACAAAAACATATTATAGTAGAGGGAAAGAAGGGAGGAAGATGAGTATTGTTTGAGCTTTACTCTCACCAGATTTGGTTCAAGGAGGGAACAGCATACTCATTTAAATATGGAAATCTAACTTGCCTTACTTGCCAGTAGGAGGAGAAAAGGGAAAGAAAAGGAAGGGGTGGTTAGAAAGGAAGGAAGAAGTAGTAAGGGAAATGAGAAAGAAAAGGGAGGGGGACTGATAGAAGGGAGGGAAGACTGAGGGAGTAAAAGGAAAACTCTTGAGGAAGGGAAGGGAAAAGGGAGACAAATGTAATGGCGATAAGCTAGATGCATTTCCAGTAAGATCAGGGGTGAAACAAGGATGTCCATTATCAACACTATTATTCAGTATGGTACTAGAAATGTTAGCTTTAGCAATAAGAGAAAAAAAGAAATAGAAAGAATTAGAATAGACAATGAAGAAACTAAGTTATCACTCTTTGTAGATGATATAATGATATACTTAGAGAATCCTAGAGAATCACATAAAAAACTACTTGAAATGATAAATAACTTTATCAAAGTTACAAAATACAAAATAAACCCACATAAACCATCTGCATTTCTATATATTACTAACAAAACCCAAAAGCAAGAGATAGAGAAATCCCATTTAAAGTTAGTATAGACACTATAAAATATTTGGGACTCTACCTGCTAAAACAAACCCAGGGACTATATGACCCAATTACAAAACATTTTTTGCATAAATAAAGGCAGATTTAAATAACTGGAGAACCATCAGTTGCTGTGAATAGGCTAAACTAATATAATAAAAATAACAGTTCTACTTAAATTAATTTACTTATTCAGTACCAAACCAATCAAACTACCAAAAAAAATTGTTTTATAGAGCTGGAAAAGAAAACAAAATTCATCTGGAAGAAAAAAAGTTCCAGAATATCAGGGGAATTAATGAAAAGAAATGCTAGAGAAGAAATATGACCAGGGACATACTGTTCTAATAATTTTTTTTTCCCATGAGAAACCTTTTATGGGTCATTTACTGAAGTCAAACAAATAAAAAATAATTTTCCCTAATATTTTCTTAGGTTGAGGAGAAACCAGGCTGTAGAAAAGTTAGAATTATTCTATCTTTAAAAAACTAGATCCATGATACTTCAGAGTCCATATGCTAATTGCTACTGGAGGCCAAATGATAATTGCTATTGGTTTCCAAATTTGAAGCCAAATCTAACAAAATATTTGTCAGGATGGTGAAAATGGATTGCTTATCTGTGGAATGATGACTACCTTTTCCAATTTGGAACTATCCTTCAGTACTCATATATCAGCAGAGATCAGCAGCTCTTTTCATTCTGCAATCTTCCAGTGCCAGTATTAATGTTATTGTGTGCCACAATCCATTTCTATTGACTTATAGATTTTTCTGGTAAGCCTTCCTCCTTTTCTTCTTTCTTTTCCTCTCCAGAGATATATTCCTCTAGGGAAAATGTTGGTCCCAGGATATACATACATACATACATACATACATATATATATATGAAGACTGTAGAAACCCTCTTTAGTGTGTGTTCATATATTCAACTAAAGTAACATTCTGATAAAATATCCAGCAAACAAAAATTCTTTTCTCCTCTCTTATTTCAAATGGAATCTCTCCATTCTTAGGCTTGTATGGAGACCTTGGACTTGAGATAAAGGATTAACTGACTCTCTGGGTCACTTCAGACATGGATAGATACTGGATATCTTCTTTCTCTGCCTAGGGGATCTTCCCATTCAACATATAAAAGCTGTGGAAGTATCCATTTACCCAAGTTTTCTCATTTAATTAAGAAAGAATGCTGCAGGGGCTGTTATGGGACATTGGCCATCCAAAGACAAAATGGAGGCTGAGACAATTGCCATATCAAACCTTCCAAGTTAAGTTTAAGAAGAAAGAAAAATAGGTGGAAGTATAGAGGAATCCTTTGCTTGGTTGGATTATTATTAAAGTCATATTAATTCTGCTGAAGGAATTGAATAAATCACAATTAAATGATTCTATGGCCTAAGGTTTGTTCCTTCAGGGTATACTATTCTGAAGCTATATAATACCAGGCTGCCTGGCTCATCCGCAGATAGACCCCTCTAAATTCTTCACCTTGCAACGATTATCTACTCACAATCTGAGCCAGCCAGAATTCCAGGTTTTTCAATTGCCAACAAAAAGAGATGGAAAGAAATCAAGCTAACTCTAGGGTTATCCAGTCAGTTTCAATCAGTTTCACTATTCAGAAATTCAGCTAACTACAACATAACCTATCCAAATAATCTCAACATCCAACCCTTTGGAGAAGTCTTTTTAAGGTAAACTGTCACTACTAAACTTTCATATTTTTATATAGCCTTGGATTCCAAATCACTGTTCTAAAGAAATTGTCATTGTCTCCAAGAGTTTAACAGAAACTGATTTATTGACTAAGGACAAGTCATTTTCTCATCTCTGAGCTCCATGATATACATCTCCAAAAAGAAGTCATTGTACTAGATGACTTCTAAGGGACCTCTGACATTCCATGTTCTACATTCTAAGTCCCTTCTAGCTCTGATATTCCATGCTCTAAGATCTGGCATTCTATGTCCTGTTCTAAGGTTCTTTCTAACTCTCCAGTCCTAAAACTCTATGGTTTACTTAAATCATGTTTAAAAATTAATCCCCACACATATTTTCTCCCTTTTTCACTTGGGAAAGCCCAGATGCCCTAGAAATCCTTGCTGTGAAAATTAGATGGAAAGTTTATATTCACCATTAAAAATATGGCTTTGTGACATTATAACCCAAAGAGTAAAAAGCACTTGTACTCTCTTTGTTACCAAATCCCAAGACATTTCAAATGCAGTTATTGTTATTATTCTTCTTCCTTGTATTGCTGTTATGAATATTAATGACAACAATACAAACCCTTTGCAGAACTGCCAGTCAATAGAGAAGATGCAGGACACACAGTAGGGCAGTCCTCTTTAATCAGAAAAATGTCACTATTATTTTCCCTCCCTTCCCTTTCAGTCTACTTCCACTTAGTTAAAAGAAAGCTACAATTAATTCACTTTTTTAAAATAAATAGTATTTTGTTTTTTTCCACTTACACTTACATTATTCTTTTTAAAGAAGATTTT
Source organism: Notamacropus eugenii (assembly GCF_028372415.1). NCBI lineage: Eukaryota > Metazoa > Chordata > Mammalia > Diprotodontia > Macropodidae > Notamacropus > Notamacropus eugenii. The sequence continues at coordinate 407,468,953 of NC_092872.1, forward strand.
GAGTTCCACATTTTTCTCCCTCTCTCCCACCCTCCCTCCCAAAGACTGTAAGCAATCTGATATAGGTTATACATGTGCAATCATGTTACACATATTTTCACATTCATCATGTTGCAAAGGAAAAAACAAAAGGGAAAAGACATGAAAATAAATTTAAATGTGAAAGCAGTATGCTTCCATCTTTATTCAGACTCTATAGTTCTTTTCTGGATGTGATTAGTATTTTCTATCATGAGTCTTTTAGAATTACCTTGGATCATTGTGTTGTTGAGAAGAGCTAAGTTAAGCATAATTGATCATTGCACAATGTTACTGTTATTGCATACTCTATTCTCCTGGTTCTATTTACTTCACTCAGCATCCATTCATCTAAGTCCAGGTTTTTCTGAAATTCTCTTGCTCATCATTTCTTATGGAATATTAGTATCCCATTACATCCACAACTTGTTCAGTCATTCCCCAATTGATCGGCATCCCCTCAAATTCTAGTTCTTGGCCACCACAAAAAAAGCTGCTATAAATATTTTTGTGCATGTAGTCTTTTTTACTTCTTGTGATCTCTTTGGGATACATACCTAGTAGTAGTATTGCTGTATCAAAGGGTATGCACAGCTTTATTGACCTTTGGGCATACTTCTAAATTGTTCTCCAGAAAGTTTAGATCAGTTCAGAACTCCACCATCAATGCATTCTAATTTTCCCACATCTTCTCTAACATTTATCATTTTCCTTTTCTGTCATATTAGCCAACCTGACAGGTGTGAAGAGTACCTCAGAGTTGTTTTAATTTGCATTTCTCTAATCAATAGTAATTCACCTTTCCATCACCTAAGCATCAAGTCATATATGATTTTGAAATTCTTCCTCATAATAAAGCCCCCTGCTAAAAACTGGAAAACAGACAAGTGCTATTCATACTAAACTACTTACTGAACCTAGGGGGAAGAAGGAAGTTATTTTTAAAAATGAATTGGGATTGGTAGGATTAGAAAGAGTCAGAATTCTTTTCTTCTCTACCTGAAACCTACTTGGTTTTATGGGCAGCTAGTTAGAACAGTGAATAGCATACAGGAAGACTCATCTTTATGAGCTGGACTCTGACCCCACAACATCTCTTTGTGTGTAGTTTTGTGACCCTAGGCATGTCACTTAATCCTATTTGCCTCAGTTTCCTCATCTATGAAATGAGTCCAAAAAGGAAATGGAAAACCACTTCAGGATCTTTGCCAAGAAAGTCCAAAATGGGGTTATGAAATCATACACAACTGAACAACAAAACCTACTTATTCCCTTTTTATCTTGGTCAAAGGGCTCCATTTTGTTCTCTCCCCAATTTCTTCCCCACAAGATGTATGCTCACTTTGAGTAAAACCAACTTCACTTAAAGAGAAGCTATGGTCCAACTTGTAGCCTAGATTTGAAGTGGTCAGATAGGACACTTTGGTAGGATCCAATAGCCTAAAATTCTATAGGGAAAGGATTCTAAAGTGGTATGAGCAGCTCTAAAGAATAAAATTCTAAAGAAATGAAAAGAAACCATTCTAATTAGAAAGAAAGTGGGAAACATATGTATAACAATTTTGAAGTACTTAAGAACTCTGGACTATTGTAATGAGAGTTAAAGATCTTCCTGCCCATTAATAGGCATCATTTGGAGCCCACTGGGGGAGGAACTTGTTTAAAGGGAAAGTTTGCTTTTGGGGAGGTTTGCTTGCTTGAAGGCTTTCATACCTTTTGTTCATTAGGCACTGAAGCAGGAGGATTGTAATGCCTTCTGGCTCTGAAAAGTCTATATATATCTGAGATGAAGTTTTGTTTGGGCGTTTGCAAGAAGGTCCATGTTCCAGATGAGACTCTAGATAGCAGTGTTCTCCCCCCACCCCCCAAGCCCTTTGAAAACCCCGATGTTGGTGCTTATCTCTCTGATAACTATATAAATGTAATGCTCAGACAGCTGGATTTGTCTGTTCATCTGTGATGTATGTATTGTTTCTGGTCAGACAGTTAGAAGCCCTGTCTGTTGGTCTCTATTTCTCTGCTTATATTTTCTCTGTTGAACGTGATTAAAAAAGATTGTTGACCCCTTAAACTGCTATCTTTCCAAGTAAAGCAGATCTAAGAAACTGTGGTAGCAGCCATCCTGGGTATGCTCGTGCTGTTGTTGCTACAACCATACAATGACCAGCTATGATTTCAGAATACTGAAATGATGAAGAATGTTATCCATATCCTGAAAGAGAGGTAACAAATTCAATATGCAGTATGAGATGCACATTTTTGGTCAAGGCCAATGTAGGAATTTGTTTTCCTTGACTAGGCACATTTGTTATGAGTTTTGTTTTTTCATTCTTTTTCTCCAGTAGTGGGGAGAGGTTGAAGAGAGAGAAAAGATGTGTTTGTTCATTGAAAAAAATAATTTAAATTTAAAAAAATAGATGAATATAAATAAAATAAATGTGAAATGAAAAATAAATGTGAACCAAGTTTCACTAAAGTATAAGTTCTTTGAGGACAAGGACTGACTTACGTTTGTATTTGAATTTGTAAATTTGAAAATAGCATTTGAATTCTCAGTGTAGGTCACAGAATCTGACAAATAGTAAGTATTGCTTAAATGCTTGCTGTTTGCTTGGCAGGAAAGCACGGAAATCAAAATTTGAAAAATTGTTTTTAAAAATAATGCTGTCTTCCTCCAGAGAAAGAACTGATCATCTGAGTACAGACTGAAGCCTATTTTTTCATTTCACTTTTCTTACATTTTTTTCAGAACATGACTAATGTGGAAATATGTTTTGTGTGACTTCCTATGTATAATGAGCATCTTATTTCTTGCTTTCTCAATGGATGGGGGAGAGGGTGGAAGGATGGAGAGAATTTGGAACTAAAAATAACAATTTTTTAAATTTAAAAAAGAAAGGACAAGAAATTCATCAAATAATTTAGATTTTAAAAGACAAGCATAGAAGAAAGCAAGAATGAGTAATACACAATAAATATAAAGATGTGGCTTGGTTCTGTAGGAATAGTATCAGGATGGTTAAGACTCAAAATAAGCTGAGGCTACCAATGAATACTAAACATCACAAAAAAGTGATATTGATTTTTTGTTGTTGTTTTTTTAGCCATATTGAAAAAAAGAAAAAGGGTCAAAAATTTGCTCAAAATGAATGCAAAGATCATAGGATGAGGATAAAGGATAATGGATGACAGAGAGAAAAAGCACAACTATTCAACCCACATTTTACTTCTATATTCTCTCCCAAAGAAATATTTCCAAGCACTTTCTATACCTTAAACTCATTCACAGCGTTTCTTAAACTTTGGGTCACATCCCCATATGGAGTCATGACCCACAGTGTAAGAAGTTGAAGGGGTCACATGTGGGAAAAGTTTAAGAAGCCCTTTAAGGTTTAAAGTATATAAATGTTCCCTATTACTATGAAATCTGCAGATAACACATACATGGATGCGATCGCTGACCCCTTGGATGACAAGGCAGCCTTCAAAAAGAATCTTGTGGACCAAAACAATAAGCCAAATCTATTAAGATGAGATTTAATAGTAAAATGAAAGAATTTAAGCATTTAAGTTTTTAAAATGTTACAGGTACAAAACAAAGGAACTTTGGCAAGATCGCAGTTCCACAGAAAATGCCCCAAGGTTTTAGTGGATTATAAGGTCAATATGAGTTCAGAGATTGATCTGGTAGACCAAACCAGCCAATGAAGTTATAGACAACATTCAGAGAATTGGTAATCAGAACCCAAGAGATCATAGACTTTCTGCTGTCAGCCCTGGTCATCCAACTATTGGTCAGGTTCACTTGTGGGTACCACCTGTTAAGAAGGAAATTAAGAAGCTGAAGAGTAAGGAGAGTGGGGACCCTGGCATATGTAGATCAACTGAAAGAACCTGGGATGTTTATTCTGGGAGTGGAGAAGAGGAACCTTTGTGGGGACATGATTGCTTTGTTCAAGTGTTTGAAGGATTGTCATGTGGAAGAGGAATTTGCCTTGTTTTACATGTTCCTAGAAAGTAGAACCCTAGTTACAGAGAAGCAGACTTAGGATCCATATAAAAAAAAATCCTAATTGCTAAAGATATTTGGCAATACTTTTTGAAAAGTGGTGGGCTCATTCGCACTAGAAATCTTAAAGCTAAGACAATGACCCTTCATAAAGTGCTCTGTAAAGGAGCATACCTGTAGAGGAGATTCTTGTTCACCTTTAAGTTGGGCTACAAGTCTCTTTGTTCTCTCAGTCTCTGAGATTCCTTGATTTTGTTATGTCATGGAAGGATGATAGGTTTACAGATCTTACTTGTTCCAGGCTCAGCGTTCTCATCCATTACCTATAAGGGTTTAATTATATAATCTCTAAGGTTCTTTTTAGCTCTAACTTTCATGCATTCTCAGCTATTGCACCAAAAACTTAAGATTTACTGCCCTTGAATCATGCACCTTTACAGTTTGTAGGGAATAATTGACTGAGATGGAAATAAAAACTGTCTCCCCACTGCCTTCATTTTTCAAAAATTTTATAATGACAGTCATATATCCTTGATGCTTTATTTGTTACATAATTATGTACACATATAGCTTATTTATTTTAGAAATGTCCTTTCCCAAAGACAATGATAATAATAAAACACATTAATGTTGTGCTCTTTTTAGAATGATAGCTCTTCAAAGTAAGTAGTACAAGTAATGCTATCCCAATTTTACAGATAAGGAATCTGAGAGACTGGAGAGCAAGAAAATAAATACTTGTTAATTGAAAAAATAATTCAAATTAAAAAGTAGAGACCAAGGTGAATTAAGCTTCAGTAAAATATAAATTCTTTGAGGGCCAAAGCTATCTCTAATTTGTAAATTTGTATAGTTTAATCCCTAGCATAGAGCACAGTATCTGACTCAATAAGTATTCTATAAGTACTTATTGAAGGGGAAATGACATCTCCATGATCCCACATGTAATAAAAGTCAAAGTTACAACTGGAATCTGTCTCCTGACTCCAAGTCCAGGATTCATGGTAAGTACATTGTGAAATGAACAATTTGTGTTTAGCAATCATAGACTCTTTGTTCAATGATTCTAGGGCCCCAATTCCCCTCTGATGTCACATTTAAGCATCTTATCCTCCTCCAGGAAATGTTCCCTCCTCTGAATCTTTCCCAGTTGATTTCTCCCCACTTCTTTCTCACTCATTAAAATGTTTTTGACCTACTTTCCATTCCCTCAGTACCTGATACTCTGAAAATGTAATAACTCAACAGCTAAAAGGAAAAAGCATAACAGACAGTGTGGTGTGACAGAAAAAGTGCTGGATTTGGAGTCAGAAAATCTGGGTTTAAGTCCTGCCTTAGACACTTCATACCTGTGTAATCTTGGACACAACCCTGCCTCACTTAAATCCAATTCACTTGCACGCTATGGTATCATCTCCCTATTATCATTAGTCCTCTTCAAGAATGAAGGACAAACAATGGGAAAGGGTCTCACATGTATAAATATTGATAGCAGCTCTCTTTGTGGTGGCCAAAAACTGGAAATCAAGGGGATACCCATCAATTGTGGGATGGCTGAGCAAGCTGTGGTATATGAATGTAATGGAATACTACTGTGCTATAAAAAATGATAAACAGGAGGTCTGGAAAGACTTATATGAACTGATGCTGAGTGAAAGGAGCAGAACCAGGAGAACTTTGTACACAGCAACAACCACAGTGTGGAAGGATTTTTTCTGGTAGACTTAGAACTACATTGCAATGCAAGGACTTAAAAAATTCTCAATGGTGTCTTAAGGCAAAATGCCTTCCACATCCAGAGAAAGAACTATGAAATTCAATCACAGAATGTAGCAGATCATTTTCATTTTTATTATGTTTTGGTTTGTTTTATGATTTCTCCCATTGATTTTAATTCTTCTATGCAACATGACTAAGGGGAAAATGTATTTAATAGGAAGGTATGTGTAGAACCTATATAAAACTGTATGCCATCTCAGGGAGGGAGGGGAAGGGAGGAGAAAAGAAAGGGGAGGGAGGGAAAAAAATCTAAGTTATATGGAAGTGATTATAGAACACTGAAAACAAATAAATTAATAATAATAAAAAGAATGAAGGACAAACAATCTGAGTGTAGCTGCCCCACTGCCCCAGTTCTGGTTGGGCAATATTTCTCCTTCCTTCTTTCTTCTATCTCCCTCCTCTCCCTCTGTCCACTAGGGAATCGTACATTTACATGTGGGTGCTCTGCATAAAGGAATATAAATTTTGATTGCTGAAACCTCACAAGATATCTTGGGGTTTATAGGCTAGATTGCTCTTATAAAGACCATACCTTGAAGCCAAATCACTCTGGCTCTCTGTGATCAGCCAACAATAGCCCCCAGATCAATCCTCACTTGCTCATTATTGTGGTTTTGTGGCATAGCAATTGTTTCTGTTTTGGCCAGGAACCTCAAGAGTCTTCCTCTCAAAGACTGTTTGTTTTGTTTTGTTTTTTACTTTGTAAAAGATGTCATTTTTTGCCTCATTTCTTACCTAGCCTTAATCATTGAATGGGAATTGCCTCAGATCAACAGATCTGGGAAAGACCTTGACTTAAAAAGACCAACATCTCCCATGGCATCCGGAGCCATTTCCAGTCGTTCTGATGTATATCTTACCACTAGACCCAGATGGCTTGAGAGGAGAGGGTGTAATTGGTGACTTTGCACAACTCTGCCCCAGTCAAATACAATACACTTGCACATCATAATATCACTTTCCTGATGTCATTGGTCCTTTCTGAGAATAAAGGACAAACAGCACCACAACCTTTGGCAAGTCGTTAAACCTCTTTGGGGTCTGCTTCCTCACTGCAAAACCAGAATATTGGACTAAATGATTTCTAAAGTCCCTCTCAGTTCTAAATATGATTCTACAACCCAAGTTATAATCCAGTTTTTACTACTAATTAACTATATTACCTTGAGAGAGTCACTTCATCCCACTGGACCTCAGTTTCTGCATGTGCAAAATGTTGAGTTATATGGTAAATTTGTTCTGATAATTTACTCTTTAGGATATTATGATGACAGTATATGACAAGAAAGAAACACTGTCTACTAGGGCAGACACAATCTCCTTTTGTGAAAGTGGTGGGGAGAAAAGGTAGGAGGCATGCTACAATTCTGAAGAGAAATTATCTACAGCCTAGCACAAGAAGCTCTTAAGAATACCTAGATGGATCAAGTTGCTTCAACTGATGCAGAACATGTTTTTTATCCATCAGGCAAAGAAAATAGAGACAGTAGGGTGAAAAGAATTATTTCAAAGTAAAATTGTTATGATATTTTTGGGCTATTTAGTACTCCTGGTCATTGCTAGTTTCCCCTGGTCTTTTCAGTCACACACACACACACACACACACACACACACACACACACACACACACACACACCAAAAACCATTTCAGTGGTATTATAAAGAATACTTGTGAGAAAACATAAAGAACTATAAAAAGCTCTGGAGAATACTGTGACTTAGACCCACAATAAACTTAAAAAGTTTTTAGTGTCTCTGCCTCTTATTTAGGTTACTGTTTTTAATAGTAATAAGTATAATTATCCTTAAATCACCAAAGAATTTGCTAATGACTCAAGAAAGGATATATGTATATATGAGCGAATGGTCCACTTAGTTTTGAAAAGCTATCAATAAAAGGAATGAATTGATAAGATCAAAGTTAGAGAAAGAAAAGATCTCAGAGGCAATCCAGGTGGGTTGCCTCATTTTAAAGAGGAGGAATCTAGAGCTCAGAAAGATTAAGAGACTTTTCCCAGGTCATACAAGTAGGAAGTGTCAAGGGTATCATTTGAACCCAAGTCCTCTAATTTACTAGTAAAATAAATCAATGAAAAAATACCTTCCAGAAACATCTAGTAGCCAAGATTGCAGAGTAAGCAGTAGATCTCTGTAACTTTTCCATATTCACCTCCAAACAACCATAAAATAGAGCCCCCATACAAATCCACAGAACCTGCAAAAATATGGGGTGAAATAATCTTTCAGCCCAAGAAACTTGGAAGATAAACAGTAAGGTCTGCTTCACTTGGTTAAAAGGGGAGTGCTGTCCAGGAGAGGAAGCATCCTAGTAAGCCAGCAGTAAGCCCCACCTTAGCAAATTAGTGGGAGATCCTTTGTCCCAGAGAAGTAAAGTAGGTAAAAGCCAACACCAGGAATCCCCACATGCCTCAGTATAGCTGAGAAATGGGCAGACTCCAGCTCTGGGATCCTGCATATGCTTCAGTGCAGCCCTGAGCAAACTAGCAGCCTTCAGTGGTCATACCTCCTGTGCTTCAGTGTAGCCTCAGGGAAATGCAGAAGCACTACCACTGAATTCAACACATGACAGACACCACCCTAGTTCTCTGGCTCACCAGCAGGTAAGCTGCCTGATCCCTACAGCCTACAGTAGCATCAGTCACTCCCATCCTACTTCCACCCCCTCATTGAAGTACCAGACAAGATAATCCCCCAAGGTTCTCAGAGCAACATCAGAGAAACAGTCAGAGTTCGCAGCCCCAGGAACAAGACGTCTGAGACAACATTCCTTCCACTGCAAGAGGAGAGTTCAAATTTAAAAGAAAGGAAAAAGGCCAAAAAAAAAAAAAAAGATGATCAAAAAACAATTAAAAAAAAGAATTTGATTGTTGAAAGTTACTATGGTGATAGGAAAAATCAAGACACAAACTCAGAAGAGGACAACAATGTCAAAATACCCATTGGCAAAACCACAAACAAAAATGGAAAGTGACCTCAAGTCTAGAAAGAGCTCATGGAAGAACTCAGAAAGAAGCTTGAAAATCACATAGAAGAGGTAGAAGAAAAACTGGGAAAAGAAATGAGAGTGATGCAAGATAATTATGAAAAAAAGAGTCAACAGCTTAGAAAGCAACTCCTTAAAAAGTAAAATTGGTCAAATGGAAAAAGAGGTATAAATGCTAACTGAAGAAAATAATTCCTTAAAAATTAGATTTGGGCAAGTAGAATCTACTGACTCTATGAGACTTCAAGAATCAGTCCAAGAAAATCAAAAGAATGAAAAAAAGTTGAAGGAAAGTCTAGAACTCCTCATTGGAAAAACAACTGAACTACAAAATAGATCCAGGAGAGATAATTTAAGAATTATTAAACTATTTGAAAGCCATGATAAAAAAGGGGCCTGGACACTATCTTTTAAGAAATTATCAAGGAAAACTGCCCTCATATCCTAGAATTAAAGGACAAAATACCCATTGAAAGAATCCACTGATCAACTCCTGAAAGAGATTACAAAATGAAAACTCCAAGGAATATTATAGCCAAAACCAGATCTCAAACTATATTATCAAGCAGTAGTTATCAAAACTATCTGATACTAGCTAAGAAATATAGTGGTAGATCAGTGGAATAGATTAGATACATAAGACATAGTAGTAAATGACCATAGTAACCGAGTGTGATAGGCCCAAAGACCCTAGCCTTTGGGATAAGAACTCACTGTTTGACAAAAATTCCTAGGAAAACTGGAAAACAATAGGGCACAAAACTAGGTATAGACCAACATCTCCTGCCATATACAAAGATAAGGTCAAAATGAGTACATGATTTAGATGTAAAGGGTGACATAAGCAAATTAGAAGAGCAAGGAATAGTCTACCTGTCAGGTCTATGGAGAAGGGTGGTATTCATGACCAAATGAGATCTAGAGAGCATTAAAAAATGTAAAATAGATAATTCCGATTATATTAAATTTAAAAGCTTTTGCACGAAGAAAACCAATGAAGCCAAGATTAGAAGGAAAATAGAAAGCTGGGAAATAATCTTTACAGCATCTCTGAGAAAGGCCTCATTTCTCAAATATGTAGAGAACTAAATCAAATTTATAAGAACACAAGTCATACCTCAATTGATAAATGATCAAAGGATATGAACACACAGTTTTCAGATGAAGAAATCAAAGCTGTCTATAGACATATGAAAAAGTCACTAAATCATCTAAATCATTGTTGATTTGAAAAATGCAAATTAAAATAACTTTGAAGTACCACTTCACACCTAACAAATTGGCTAATATGGCAGAAAAGGAAAATGATAAATGTTGGAGAATGTGTGGGAAAATTGGGATACTAATGCCCTATTGGTGGAGTTGTGAAGTGATCCAATCTAGAGTCATTTGGAACTATGCCCAAAGGACAACCAAACTGTGCATATCCTTTAACCCAGCAATACCACTTCTAGGTCTGTATCCCAATGGGGTCATAAAAGAAAGGAAAAGGACCTACATGTGTAAAAATATTTATATCAGCCTTTTTGATGGTGGTAAAATATTAGAAATTGAAGGGATGCCCATCAATTGGTAAATGACTGAACAAGCTGTAGAATACGAATGGAATGGAATACTATTATGCAATAAAAAATGATGAGCAGGGAAATTTCAGAAAACCTGGAAAGGCTTATATGAATTGTTGAGAAGTGAAATGAACAAAACTAGGAAAACATTGTACACAGTATTAACAGCATTGTGTGGTGATCAAGTATGAATGACTTCAGCTTTTTCAGCAACACAGTGATCCAGGACAAGGTCAAAGGACTCACCAAGGAAAATGATATCCACATGTAGCTAGAGAACTGATAGACTCTGAATGCAATCACAGCACACTTTTTTTTCACTTGCATTATTCTTTTTCATGATTTTTTTTTCCTTTTGACTTGTGTCTTCTTTCACAACTTTGACAAATATCTAAATAGATTTTACATGATAGCACATGTAAACCTATATCAAATTGCCTACCATTTTAGGAAAAGGGGAAGGAAAGGGTGGAGGGAGAAAAATTTGGAGCTCAAAATCTTGTAAAAATTAATGCTGAAAATTGTCTTGACATGTAATTGAAAAAAATGCTATTAATTTTTTAAAAATACCTTTTTACAGGGCATTTGGAAAGATTCTGTTCATGTAGCACTAAAAAGTGAATACTCATCAAAATATGTATAACCACAGTTTTTGTGGTAACAAAGAACTAGGAGCAAAATAGATGGCTTGACACAGTACAGTGCTCATCATCTGATCTCCCTCACTCCATACTCTCCAGAAAGTACAAGTGGTAGTCAAAAATGAAATCCAAGTAGTGACATTCCAGTATGCGTGGTATAGGGACCAGTAGAATTCATAATTCCTGTAGCAACTAGCTAGATAATTTTATATTTCTTGTGTAATCTGAGTTCAAACTTCCATTTAACCTTGTATGTAGCCATAGTTTATAGTGACATTGGACTGAGTTTCTTGTCTTTCTCTGAAATTCCATTGCACTTGCTTGGGCATTTAGCACACTTGAAAAAGACACGTATCTCAATTTTTCAGGCATAGAAAATAGTCCTCTTACATTACCTTGACGGCATAAGCCTGTAGGTTCTATTTTACCCCTTTTGCTAGCACACAAGTTAGTTAGTTTTTTTCCCTTTACCAGGGTCATCTGCATTAAACTTTTATCCTTCCAACCTATCACTTCAGTCAATATGTTTCCAAACCAAATTAGCTTTCCTTTTTTGATTCTGTTGCTCAGCTTCAGGGTTCCCCATTCTACCTGAACTGTTATACTCACTCCACTATGTCCAGGAGTGGGAGTACCCAAGCTCTGCTTGCTGTTTATACTATACCTTCATTAATGGAGCCTGCTCACTACCACTAGTAGTGCCAGTCTCAGGCCTGAGCCAAACTATTTGGAGAACAGATTCAGGTACAGAAATGCCTAGCATCTCAGGAAGATGACCCATTTTTAGCACACTCTCAATTGTCCCTCACTAATGATTCCTCTTTCCAATTTTAAGAGATAATTAAGTGGATTGCCAACAGGCCTCCAATTCCAGGAAACAAAATTAGAAAATATGATAAGGAAGAAGGGGGTTGATCAATGATTAACCTGACAAAAAGTCATCTGGGGAGTTTTCAGACATCTTGCTGAAGGAGGTGCCACTATGTATGACAAACTAGCAATTAGGTGCCTCTATTGGGTTGGTAAGATCTCATACTAGTTCAAGTGTTGACTTGAGAAAGTGATGGAACTCACATCCATCATCAGGTGAAATGACATGTAACTGAGCCACTTTTGCTGGGTGATGCGGTCCAGTTCATCAGGTAGTATTGCCTTTATTCTCTGTCACTACCTGTACCTATCTTCTTGGGGCAATCTAACTTCTGTATTCTCATCATTCTTTTTTTTTTTTATATTTGTTGTTGGTTTTTTTTTAAATTTATTTATTTAACTTTTAACATTCATTTTCACAAAATTTTGGGTTCCAAATTTTCTCCCCATTTGTCCCCTCCCCCCACCCCAAAACACCTAGCATTCTGATTACCCCTATCACCAATCTGCCCTCTCTTCTATCATCCCTCCCTTCCCTTGTCCCCATCTTCTCTTTTGTCCTATAGGGCCAGATAACTTTCTATACCCCATTACCTGTATTTCTTATTTCCTAGTAGCAAGAAGAGTACTTGACAGTTGTTCCTAAAAATTTGAGTTCCAACTTGTCTTCATCCCTCCCTCCCCTCCCATTCCCTTTTGGAAGGCAAGCAATTCAATATAGGCCATATCTGTGTAATTTTGCAAATGATTTCCATGATAGTTGTGCTGTGTAAGACTAACTATATTTCCCTCCACCCTATCCTGCCCCCCATTGCTTCTGTTCTCTCTTTTGATACTGTCCCTCCCCAAGAGTGTTGACTTCTAATTGCTCCCTCCTCCCATTGCCCTCCCTTCCCTCATCCCCCCAACCCTGCTTATCCCCTTCTCCCCCACTTTCCTGTATTGTAAGATAGGTTTTCATACCAAAATGGGTGTGCACTTTATTCCTTCCTTTAGTCGAATGTGATGAGAGTAAACTTCATGTTTTTCTCTCACCTCCCTTCTTATTCCCTCCACTAAAAAGTCTTTTGCCTGCCTCTTTTATGAGAGATAATTTGCCCCATTCCATTTCTCCCTTTCTCCTCCCAATATATTTCTCTCTCACCCCTTAATTTCATTTTTTTAAGATATGATCCCACCCTATTCCATTCACTCTGTGCTTTCTGTCTCTGTGTGTGTGTGTGTGTGTATGTGTATGTGTATGTAATCCCACCAACCACCCAGATACTGAAAAGTTTCAAGAGTTACAAATATTGTCTTTCCATGTAGGAAAATAAACAGTTCAACTTTAGTAAAGTCCCTTATGACTTCTCTTTGCTGTTTACCTTTTCATGCTTCTCTTCATTCTTGTGTTTGAAAGTCAAATTTTCTTCTCAGCTCTGGTCTTTTCATCAAGAATGCTTGAAAGATCTCTTTTTCATTGAAAGACCATTTTTTCCCCTGAAGTATTATACTCAGTTTTGCTGGGTAGGTGATTCTTGATTTTAGTCTTAGTTCCTTTGACTTCTGGAATATCATATTCCACGCCCTTCAATCCCTTAATGTAGAAGCTGCTAGATATTGTGTTATCCTGATTGTATTTCCACAATACTTGAATTGTTTCTTTCTAGCTGCTTGCAATATTTTCTCCTTGACCTGGGAACTCTGGAATTTGGCCACAATGTTCCTAGGAGTTTATCTTTTTGGATCTCTTTCAAGTGGTGATTGGTGGATACCTCGAATATTTATTTTACCCTCTGGTTCTAGAATCTCAGGGCAGTTTTCTTTGATAATTTCATGAAAGATGATGTCTAGGCTCTTTTTTTGATCATGGCTTTCAGGTAGTCCCATAATTTTTATATTGTCTCTCCTGGATCTATTTTCCAGGTCAGTTGTTTTTCCAATGAGATATTTCACATTATCTTCAATTTTTTCATTCTTTTGGTTTTGTTTTGTGATTTCTTAGTTTCTCATAAAGTCATTAGCTTCCATCTGTTCCATTCTAATTTTGAAAGAACTATTTTCTTCAGTGAGCTTTTGAACCTCCTTTTCCATTTGGCTAATTCTGCTTTTGAAAGCATTCTTCTCCTCATTGGCTTTTTGAACCTCTTTCGCCAATTGAGTTAGCCTATTTTTCAAGGTGTTATTTTCTTAAGCATTTTTTGGGTGTCCTTTAGCAAGGTGTTGACCTGCTTTTCATGCTTTTCTTGCATCTCTCTCATTTCTCTTCCCAGTTTTTCCTCCACCTCTCTAACTTGATTTTCAAAATCCTTTTTGAGCTCTTCCATGGCCTGAGCCCATTTAATATTTATTTTGGATGTTTGGGATACAGAAGCCTTGATTTCTATGTCTTTCCCTGATGGTGAGCATTGTTCTTCCTCATCAAAAAGGGTGGGAGGAGATATCTGTTCACCAAGAAAGTAACCTTCTATGGTCTTTTTTTTTTCCTTTTCTGGGCATTTTCCCAGACAGTTACTTGACTTCTGAGTTTCCTCTCCACCCCCACCTCGCCTTCAGATCCTCCCAGCCAGCGCTTGTGGTCTGAGATTCAAATGCTGCTTCCCAGCCTCAGGGCTTTCGGCAGGGGCAGGGCTGCTATTCAGTGTGAGATTAAGTTCAGGTGCTCAGGTCAGGGCTGGACTGCTACATGGGGCTCAGTTCCCTCAGGGGGTTTATGCAGAGACCATCAATAATGGATCTGAGCTCCTGCCTGCTTTGGGAGCCCTTGTCTGCTGCTGCCTCCTCTGCTGCCTCCCAAGGGGGCCTGAGTTATGGGGACACCCCACTCCCCTCTCAACCAGCCAAAGAGACTCTCTTACTGACCTTTGGCACCTATAGGTGGAGGGACCTGCGTGGTCACTGGAGATTCTGTCCCTGAAGCCTGCTCAGATCTGCTCCTCTCGGTGCCTCATGGCCAAGGCAGGGCTAGGCTCTGCTCTGGGTCCGGGGTGCGACAGACCTTTCGTGTCAGTTTTTCAGGGCTCTCTCTCATCATTCTTAATAGAGTTTGAACATCATCTTTTGTGCAAGTCTTTACCCCCAATTCATAGGGTGAGGTACTGCAGGAAAATTTCCCAATATAGTGTCCTTATGTACTTTGCTGCAAAACATTCTTCCCATAGTTATTGTATAATAACCATTCTGGCCTTCACTTGGGAAGCTAAATCCTCAGGCGTATTTCCTGTTGCCATAGGGAGGAAGAGAATAAGCCCTGGCAAGCCAACAAGTCATGGTCATGGTCTCTCACCATGACCAATAGATAGTGTGGGAGAGTCATGTAGCTATAGGATTGGTACAAGGTAAAGGGATGTACAGACTGGGAGAGTCAGGCAGCATAGGTAGAGAAAATGAAAAATTGTGAAAAGTTTGTGAGACTCTAATACTTAATAACTGAACATATTTTTCTCTGTATTTTCTAACTCTTAATGCCTTTGAAGCACAGAATGACATTTTCTAAAGAATGGAATATTGGCTGGTATGCAAAGGCCAATGGTTACATACCTGGTGGGCATGGTAGCCTTCAGTGTGATACCAACAAAGAGTTATGCAGGGAAAGTGGCACAAACAATTCTATCAATGAAATGTATAACTAGGAGTTAGTACAGTAGCTTGGTTGCCCTTCAGGATATTGAAGGGCCTTGACTCTATGATATCTTAAGTATCAGTTGAATAAAACATGAATGTTTATCTTGGAGAAGAAAAGACTAAAGGAGACTTTGAGACTCCTTTGAGAATTTGAATGATTATCATGTGGAAGAGGGACTGGGATTAGACTCTTTCAGTTTGGACTCAGAGGACAGAAACAAGAACAATTGGTAGAAGTTGTAAAGAGATAAATTTAGGTTTTATGTGAATAAATTAGTAAATTTCCTAATAATTAGCCCCAAAGTCTAGTGAAGCTGTCTCAAGGGGTGGTAGGTTCACCCTCCTTGGACATCTTTAAGTAGAACCCAGTTAACTATTGCCTACATTATGATGGGAATTCCTTTGGGTGTAATGACTTGGATGTTCGTTGAAATCTTTTCCAACTCTCAACTTTTGTGATTCTATGATTTTGTTGTAGATTATGTAAGTCAGTTGACATCAGTGTTGTACTCTTTTTCCCATTCTGTCATTATAGATGATCATTAACACAAGACTAATAAGTGATTAGATGACAACTGCATTCTGGGAAATCCTCCAAAAGAGTTTTGCCCCTATCCCTTTAGATATGATTTTCCACCCATATACTTGCTATTTTCCATACCATTCCACCATGCTGTGGGCTGTGCATTATGAATCAGTATGATGATGAGTTGCCTTCCAGGTCCCATCCTTGATGCTTTGTTTTGCCTTTGTTGTTGTTTTTGGTGTTGTCTTTTGTTTTATTTGGTTTTTACTTGTTTGTTTTTTTTACTGTAGTGTAAACTGCTCCAAGTTTAGTCCATTGGGATGATTTAGTTCCTTTTCATCTCATGTCATCAAAAATGCATTTGGAGGAAAGATAATGGTTGTCCATTTCTGAGAAGCCCTACCACATATTAAGCAGAGCTATCTCTGAGACAAAAATATCTTCACTTCTTCCTATTGGCTCATCATGGAGAGCATGATATCAGAGACATAGAGCTAAAAGAGATATGAGAAGCCTCATTTTGCAGATATGGAAACTGAGGCTGGGGCAGGGGTAGGAGGTGGGATGATGGTTACATAACTTCTCCAAGGAATAATTTGAACTCAGGTGGTCTGATCCTAGAAACAGTATTTATTCTGTAAGTCTCAAAGAGGAACTGCTGAGTGTCCAGCTATGAAGGTAGGTGCTTTGGAGATATGGATGATATATAGATGATATATACATGTAGTTTTCTAGTGTCATTGAGATCAAGTCTGTCCAGTTACAAGGATGAAAAGAGTGACATTACCAGACCATAACTGACCACTCAGGTATTATATTTATTGTGTCTAACAATCTTAGTCTCTATCAGGTCCAAGTAACAGGCTAGTAATTAATTCTCCCCCCTGTTTCTGAAAATAGAACTGTGGATACTGGATGCAGATCAACACTGAGTCTGCAATTTATAGTCTTAAGAGGATTGTCCGAGGTACCAAAATTTAAGTGACTTTCTCTGGGTTACATATCTAGCACATGTAAAAGGTAGCATTTGAAGTCAGAGCATCCTAGTTCTAAAGTTATTTTTCCATGGACTACTTCTTTCTGCCTCAAAGGGTATGTAGCATTTAGCAGCTGATGATATAATCACCAGAAATTCAGTGTTACCTTCTTTTTCTTCCTGAAAGATACCTTTTAGAAACTCCAATAGTGTATCCTGATTAATCACTGAGACTGCAATACCATGTGATATGTGTAGGGAGGTGGAGGAAGAGATGAAAGATGGAGACCTTAACCACAATCCTTGTTGGAGGTCTTGTTCCTGGGACAATCCTTGTTTAAATAAGCAGCTTTTCTGCTTTCCCAGAATATTGGCAGCTACATGGTGTGGTTAATATAGGGCTTAGGAAGACTGAAATTCAAATCTGGCTTCAGACACTTATTAGCTGTGTGAACCTTCCTCACATCAGTTTCCTCCTCTGTAAAATGATGATAATATGGTAGTTCAGTAAACTGAGCATTAGGCTTGAAGTCAAGAACTACTGAGTTCAAATTCTGCCTCACATACTACATGACTTTGAGTAAGTCACTTAACTTTTTTATTCCTCAGTTTCCTCATGTGTAAAATGAGGGCAATTAATAATTCCTACCTGTTAGGCTTGTTGTGAAGATCAATGAGATAATATTTAGGTGGCACAGTGGGCAGAGCACTGGGCCTGGAGTCAAGAGAAACTGAGTTCAAATCCAACCTCACATATTTACACATATGACCCTGGGCAAGTCATTTAACTTCTGTCAGCCTCAGTTTCCTCAGCAGTATAATGGAGATAATCATAGCATTTGCTTCCCAAGGTTGCTGTGAGGATTCAGTGAAGTACTTAAGACAGTGCCTGGTACATGTTAAACTCTAAATTAATGGTAGCTATTATTATTATTATCATTCTTAATAATTATTATCTATGGTCACATGACTACGAAAGTCAGAGGCAGGATTCAAACCCAAATCTTCCTGACTTTGATTCTGCAGCTCTGTCTTTTACTTTTTCATTCTTTCTATATCAGACAGATAAAAAGGTTGAATGTCAAAGTGGTGAGCATTTACAACTTTCTCTTTCAGCTTTTTAGGGTGTTCCCACTTCTCTTGTGCCCCTGGAGGAAGTATTGCTTCTTTTGGCTTATAGTTTTAGAAGGCAATGAGAGTTTTATTAGCTTTACCTTCATCTGGCCCATAAGACAACTCTTATACTCAGGATGTGAAAACCAACACAAAGGTTGCGACAATTATCCCAAAGCACCTAATTGTATAATACACTAGGCATGTATGAGATTCCATGAGGATGCAACTTTGGTCACTGGTCTTACCTTAAGGCATATTCTACCCCAATCCATTACTCTCTCAGTTATTAATTTGCTAGTATGTCAGGGGGCTAGGGTGCCAATTTGGAACTTCCAGATCAGTGTAACTTTTGAACCAATGTCTAGGATGCTCCTAAGCTAAGGCCAGAATTAATATGGAGGGAAGAACCAGAACTTCATCCCAGATGGCAACACCCAGATGCTCATAAGTGTCAGACTGACCACTGCAGCTCCCATGCTCCCTCTCATACTCTCTTTTTCTCTCCCTGGGTTGTTGTCACCTTTCCCTCCTTCGATTTCCTAGAGTCCAGTGGACATAAAATCTCTTTCTCAGTTGCCTTCTTCTCAATGCAGGAGCAAGCAGGAAGTCTACCTTCCACAGTCTTCCTCTGCCTCATCTAAACCCTTCCTTTGCTGTGGTACAGAAGAAAGATGGCTACATTTAGTTATAAGAGTTACAAGATCTGAGATCAAATCTGAGCTTTGCTATATATTTGTTGAATGATCTTAAATGATCTTTATTCTTTATATATCTCAGTTACCTCATCTGTAAAATGAGGGGACACTAGATTACATCTAAGGTCCCAAGTTTATAATCCTATGATTCTATGTGGTTTTTCTTTGTCTCACAATCCTTATATTTTCTATCTAAAAGTTATTGAAGTCTGGGTTCCTCTCTCCTTTAGAATTTCCTGAAGATATTATATTTCTTGGCAAGCCTTCCAACATTGGCCACTCTTTCTCTTACAGTCCCTGACACATAAGGGAGGATTTATCATACTGCTTGGTCCCCAATGCCAATAACAAGCCTGGAAATGTAGACTGGAACCAGATTATTAAGGACTTTAAATGTGAAACAAAGGAGTATCCGACTTTATGGAGAACAGAAAGCCACTGGAGTTTATTGAGGGGGAGGAGAGTTAGAGACACAAAGATCACTGAAAAGGTGACTGCCAGTTGTTTAGGTGAGACTAGGAACAGTGGCTCTCAGTTTTCACCAGGTCAGTGACCACAGGAGCAGAAAGGAGAAAAATGTAAGTGATCTAGTGAAGGAAGAATCAGAAATGTTTAGCAATTTATTGAATATGTAAAGTGAGGATTGAAGGATGACTCTAAGGTCCTGAGTCTATATGACTACAAGGCTGTCATTGCCTTCAACAGAAATGGTTGTTGTCCTTCATTCTTGAAGAGGATCAAAATGACATCACCATGATAAAGTGAAGTTTCAGTGTATATGACTGTGACTGATCAGACCAATACACGCTCAGAATGCTCTACCACAGACTGAGCACAGATAGTCCATGTTTTGGGGTGGTTACTCCAAATTTGTACATGTTACATTGCCTTTGTGCTGTTTCACTTCTGCTTTGCTCTTAGAGTACAGCACCTTTTCTGATGTGGGTATGCCATGCTGAGTGGTCTTGTGCCAGTGTCTCCCATGTTGCACAATCAAATCCAAAGTTCTTCAGAGAGACTTTGACAGCGTCCTTGTATTGCTTCTTCTGACTATCATGTGATCTCCTGTCCCATGTGAGTTCTCCATAAATAGTCTTTTTTGGCAAGTATACATTTTGCATTTGAGCAATGTGGCCAGCCCATTGGAGTTGTGCTCTCTGAAGCATAGTTTGAATGCCTGGCAGTTTAGTTCGACTAAGGACCTCAGTGTTTGGTACCTTATTCTGTCAGGTGATTTTCAGAATCTTCCTAAGAGAGTTCAAATGTAAATGATTCAGTTTCCTGGCATGGTGCTGCTTGATTGTCCATGTTTCACAAACATACAACAATGAGGTCAGCACAACAGCTCTGTAGATCTTCAGTTTGGTAGTCAGTCTAATACCTCTTCTCTCCCAAACTTTTCTTCAGAGCCTCCCAAACACTGAGCTAGCTTTGACAATGCATGTGGCAAACTCATTGTCAATGTGTACATCCCTGGAAAGTAGACTACTAAGGTAAGTGAACTTTTCCACAGCATTCAAAACTTCTCCATTTGTTGTAACTGATGGTTCCACATATGGATGGTGTGGTGGTGGCTGATAGAGCACTTGTGTTTTCTAGGTGTTAATTATTAGGACAAAATTAGCACAGACAGCAGAGAATTGATCCATACTTCTTTGCATTTCAGCTTCAGAAGCTGCATTGAGTGCATAATCATCTGCAAACAGAAAATCATGCACCAACATTCCCTGTACTTTGGTCTTGGCTTATAGCCTTTTCAAATTGAAGAACTTACCATCAGTAGGGTAGCTGACTTTGATATTGTGTTCATCCTCATTGAAAGCATTTGACAATGTGGCTGAAAACATCATACGGGAGCAAACACACAGCCCTGTTTTATTCCATTGATGACTCGGAAGGTACGAGAGCATTGTTCACTATCCAGAACCCGGGCAAACATGCCATCATGAAGTTTACATACAATGCTGATGAACTTCTCTGGGCAACCAAATTTTGACATAATTTTCCATGAGCTTTCACAACTAACAGTGTCAAAGGCCTTGGTCACATCTACAAATGTTGTGGACAGACCTCTGTTCTGCTCCTGGCATTTCTCCTGGAGTTGTCAGGCTACAAACACCATATCAACTGTTCCTCAGCCTTTTCTGAAGTCACATTGGCTCTCAGGTAGATGACTATCTTCTAAGTGAAGGATCAGTCTATTAAAGAGGACTCTAGCAAGAATCTTGCCAGCAATGACTAAGAGAGAGACCCCTCTGTGATTGTCTCAAGACAATCTATTTTCTTTAGCTTTATAGAGATGGACAATGGAGGCATCCTTGAACTCCTGGCAGATAATCTCATCTTGCCATATAACCTGGAATATTTCAGTAAACTTTTGTATGAGCAATGGTGCCCCTACCTTGTAAATCTCAGCTGTAATAGAATCAGCACCAAGTGCTTTGCCACATACAAGGAGCCTAATGGCCCTCAAAACCTCTTCTTCAGTTGGAAGTTCAGCTAAGGAGGGATTGACTTCAACCTGAGGTAAATGGTCAATGGCCTCAGCATTGATTGATAATGATCTGTTGAGAACACTATGGAAGTATTCAGCCTATCTCTCTAGGATCATGTCCTTATCACTAATCAATATGACTCCAACAGCACTGAGTAGTTGTGATACACCATAGGGGAGATCAAAAGAGTGGTGGATTTGGAGGAAAAGCAACTCATCCATCAACAAGCATTAATTAAGCACCTTACTATCTTCTGGGCATTGTGCTAAGTGCTAGATATATAGAGATATACAGAGATAAAAGGAATATGTAGAGAGTTGATATAGGTGATGACAGCTGAACTGAGTTTTGAAGGGAACATTTTGGAGGCTGGAGTGAAGAAAAAGGCTGTCTCAAGGATGGGGAACAGCTAGTGAAAATGCATGGAGAGGGGAAATGGAATGCCATATATGGAAAACAGTAGGAAAGCCATTCTGACTAGACCTCTGAGTGACAGAAAAAGTTGGAAAGGCAAATTAGAACCAGGTTATGAAGTGTTTTAAAAGGCAAATGAGAGTTTGCCATAGGTAGATACTAGAGTTCACTGAGTAGGGTCTTCTCTGGTAATACCTGTGCTTTAGGAATAACACTTTTGTTATTTGTTACAAGGGTTTTATTTTTGTTCTTTTTTTTTCATTGGTGGATGAAAGGTGGGAAGGAAAGAAATGCTTGTTAACTGAAAAAAGTTTTACAAATCACTTTAGTAACTGTGGGGTGGGGAGAGGATGAAAAATTGCGACAAATTTGAGGCAAGGAGACCTCTAGCTAAGAAAGAGGTAATGAAAGCCTGGAAAGGGGTGATGGTTATTTGCACAGTATAGTGAATAGAGAGTTAGACTTGGAATGAGATTCAAACTTTACCTCAGATATTTGCTAGCTGTGCGACCAATGACAAGTCATTCGAACCATCAGAGCCTAATTTTCTTACTTGTAAATTGGGGATAAAAATACCACATTTCAGTTTCATAGTGAAGAAAGCTTTCTGCAAACTTTGAAACACCATAGAAACATTATTATTAATGTTAACTCTTTGGATCTGAGAGACAAAAGAGAGGAGAGAGTCAAAGATAACCCCAAAGTTGGGTAACAAAAAAGTGAAATCAGAAAAAAAAAACAGATTTAAGGAAAAAGCAAGTTTGTTTGGGGGCATACTAAGTTTAGGGTACCTTGGCAGACAGCTAGATGGAGATATCCTGAAGGGAGCTGGACATCTAACTCTGGGAGTCACACGAGTTTCTGGAGAACCCAGGTTAACATAACACAAGGTATCAGAAAAGGACATCTATGTGAATGCTGCTCAAATAATATATTTGAAATAATAAGGGGTTGGCTGGTTAAAGTTTCTTCTTCAAAACAGTTGCTCCTTGTACCCAGAATTCCTAAATTCACTAGAACCTAGAGTTACTGCAGTATATCTATGTCTTTGGAGTAGATGCTTCTAATCCTCCCTTTTTTAGTTTAATTTTCAAGGGAAGCCTGGGAGGGACACTTGGCTAGAGTCAGAGCCCTCCCAAGCAGCCTCCGAGCCCCAAATGCTGACTGTCTAGAAGACAGATTCCTCAGCTCTGTCATTTGACCTAAATGTTTATTTTTCAAAATAAAGATTAGTCTCTCGGGATTTCTTTTTAAATCCCTTCAAGTTTTAAGAACTGCTGAATCTATTTAAAACAATCGGGTTAGCCCAGTCTGGCAGAAAAGTTCAATTAAGAATAACTCATATATATAATATTACTATATATATGAATATATATAGCAAGACTCTCAAAATGCTTAACTGACAAAAACACTGTGGCCCTTTTTTTAGTGCAGGTGTTTTTAACCCCATTTTTACGAATGAAGAAACTGAAGTCCAGAGAAAAAAGTGACTGGGCCAGGATCCAAAGTAATGACTTACCTTTATAGCCTAGTTTAAAGTTATTAAGGGTGATACATGTGTGTGTATTATTATATTAGTTTTATCTATATATATATACACATTATTTATATGTGTGTGTGCGTATATATATATATATATATATATATATATATATAATACTAGTTCATTTGGGGCCTCACAACAACTCTGTGAGAGTGTTACTATTAATATTATTATTCTCTTCTCACAGACAAGGAAACTGACACTCAGAGAGGTCAGGTGACTAGACCCTGGTCACAGAGCTCATAACAGTCAGAAATGGGATTTAAGCTTTTGTTTTCCTAACTTCGAGTCCCTCACTCTGTGGCCTAGAAAACAGAATTCTAGAAGAATCAGGAATAAAATTCAGGACTACCTGACTTTAGGCAGGTCCTCGTTCTACTTTACTCTGGTGACTTCTATAATCATTTAATGAGTCTTCCAAAACTTTGCCTTCATCTTCTAATTTAATCCAGATCAGCAAATATGTAAAAGCCTGACCTGTGTAAGGTCTTCTATTGGGTTGTGTAAATACAGAAACGAAAAAAATGAAATGAACAGTCATGTGAATATAGATCATTCTAGCAACTTTTATCTTCCCTCTCCTTGTCTCACCCCTATCTTCCTAATGGTGGATACAAATTTTTTTATTTATTTCACTTGAATGATTGGGAAAAAAAACAATAGCATTTTAACAAAGTCAAAGGTAACCAATCAATAAATATTTATTAAGCTCCTACCGTGTGCCAGGCACTGTGCTAAGCTCTGGGGATACAAAAAGAGGCAAAAAATAGTCCTTGATAATCACTACTATAAGAGAAATTCAATAAAAAAGTAAGTCTTGGTATCCTCCTAATTCCTGTTAGACTGGAAAATATAATCAAAAAAGAAGAAAAAAGGAAAATGATGATTATTGGAAGGGCTATGAGAGATTAGGCACACTAATGACTCATGGTGGAGTTCTTAATTGGTTTGACCATTCTGGAAAACAATTGAAACTACACTCAAGAAGTCACTAAATTTTACATACTCTTTCACCCTGCAATGCCAGTACTTGACCCAACCTCAAAGATATCAAAGAAAGAAGGAAAATACCCCACATATACAAGGAAAAATTATACCAGTGCTTTTGGTTGTAGCAAAGAATTGAAAACCATTGGGGAATGGCTGAGCAAATTATGGTATATGAATATAACCAGTTATTATTGCATTATCAGAAATGACTTGAAGAGAAAGATTGATATGGATCGATGTGTCTGTGAGGTGAGCAGAATCTGGACAATAATTTACGGGATTAGTTAAAACACTAAAAAAAAAACAAGTCTGAAAAATGTAAGTGTTCCAATTAATACAATGACCAAATACTAGTCCAGAGGACCAGGTATAAAGTATACTATCTATTACCCAGCAGAGAAAGAATGAATGAAGTCTTTATTAAGCGTTTACTATATAAAGGCCCTGTGCTAGACGCTGTGAATACAAACAGGAAAAAGGTAAGACAGTTCTGCTTTCAAGGGGCTCACATTTTAATGGGGGTGGGGGTGGGGAATGATATGGAAGATCTTACGGAAAATGTCATCTTCAAGTCAGATGAAAGTTCTCATGGTTCTTAGGGGGAAGTGACGAAACAGATGGCAATGTCTCTTCTTAAATGTCATTTCCCCTGATATTCACGGCAGTTTCTAACATTGAATAATTAGACAGTGACAAAGACTTTGGTGGGTCTTTGCTAGATGCAGCCATGGCACCTATAAGAATAATTGCCAGGCTACAACTTCGCAAGAGTTACTTCTCAGGATGATATCTAAGGGCACTGACCTGGAAGCACTGTGATTGCCAAGTCCCTTAAATTCAGGGCTCTGGGTTGTCGTTATCAGTCTGACAGTGACAGAGTGAGACAGACATTTTCAGAAATGATCAATGTATGGATTTGTTTTGGTTGATGATGTTTATTTCAATCAGTAAACAGTTATTAGTTAAATACCATGTGCCTGGGAGCAGCTAGGTGGCACAGTGGATAGAGTGCAGGTCTGGGGTCAGGAAGACCTAAGTTCAAATCTGGCCTCTGACACTTACTAGCTGGGTGACCTTAGGCAAGTCATCTAACCCTTTTTGCCTCAGTTTTCTCATCTGGAAAATGAGCTGGAGAAGGAAATGGCAAGCCGCTCTAATATCTTTGCCAAGAAAACCCCAAATGGAATCACAGAGTCAGACACAACTGAAATGACTAAGCAACAATATTATGTGTTAAGCACTGTGCTAAGTATAGTGATTGTGATAAGGGAAATCTCAATAGTTTTTTTTTTCTTTCTGTTTTCCCAGTTAGTAAAACTAAAGAAAGGGGATACACACATACATACACACACACACACACACACACAAACATACACGTAATCATTAATTTGCCTACTCCTTGATACATAGACCATAGTATTTGAAAGGTCCCTGGAATTATGTATTTAGATAAATGACAAGTTCAACTTAGCCTGAGAAGGAAGAATTAAAAGAAATGGGTAAAAGTCTAGTAGAATTTTGATATAAGGAAACATGTGTCTAATACTTACATGTGTCCAGAAACAGAATGGGTTATCCCCAGAAGCCAGTGAGTTCCTTTATACTGAGGTCTTCAACAAGTGTTGGATGATTACTTTGACCCATATGGTAGAAGGCATTCATGTTCAAGTCAAGATTAAGCTAGATGGTCCCTGCAGCCTCTTTCAACTCTGGGATACTGTGATTCTAAATGCTTAATATGGAGTGAGATGTTAATTGAGCTGAATTATTTAGTGAGGGTAGGAAAATGAGCAAATAGCTCCACTACCACACTGTGTTAAGCCCCTTGGTTCTGTGTGTGAACTCACTTGAATTAACACCTGTGTACAGACTAGTCTTAAGTAAGCCCCATAGTGCTTCACTGTGGTTTCTAGTATTAAAGCTTCTCAAAGACAAGAGAGAAAATGGGGAACAAAGAAGATGCAGACGTTGATATTCATCTCTTTTTTCCTAAGCATGTTTTTTTTTTGATACTTTTGAGATGCCAAAGAAAATTTTAAAAACCTAGGTAGGAAATCAGAAGTCCAGGATTCTGGACTCTACTATTAATTAAATCGTAGACTGGCTTTAAGGAGGGGGGAAGATCATATAATCTCTCTAGAGTTTTGTCTCCTCTTACAAAGAAGCAATTGGACTGAATCAGGGGATATTGTCTCTGATACCTTCTAGTACTATGAGCTTAAGCAAGTCACAACTTTCCTTAATCAGTCAATTAGAATTTCATCACATGTACTTGGCAACTGTGTGATCCTGGACAAGTAACTTAGCCTCTCTGGGCCTCAGTTGCTTTATCTGTAAAATGAGGAGGCAGGACACAATTACTAACTCTAATGTCCCTTCCAAATCTCATATTCTGTGATTCTAAGCACGTAGGCTAGATTCCTTAAGGATGTTTCTGCCTCAGGCAAGGAGTCATGATGGCCAAGTAGAAGCAGGGATCTGCCTGAGCTCCTCCCCCCAAAAAAACTCCTCAAAAAACCTGTAAAAAGACTCTAAAAAAATTCTAGAGCAGCAGATGTCACAAAAGGGCAGACTGAAGCAAATTTCCAACCCAAGACAATCTGGAAACCCTATAGGAAGGGTCTATTACACCAGGCTGGGGGCAGAGAATAATTTGGCATGGGAGCCAGCATGAACAGAGCCAGAGTAGGCCTTAGGGAACTGAATCGCTAGTGGCTGTTTTCTGGACTTCTCAACCCTCAAATACCAAAGACAGTTGTGAAGGTCAGTGGGAAGGATCTCTCACCTGGCTGAAAGGGAATATGGTCTGGCTTGAGCCCCAGCCCTGGCCTCAGCCCCAGGGTAGTGGTAGCCACTGCTAAATCTGAGGCTGCTTCAGGAGCCCTCCACTTAACAAAGCTTGGCTAGGAAAATGAGCAAATGGTGGGGGAGGGAGAGAAGGAAGGGGAAGAAACAGACTGCAGATTCTTAATTTCTTGGTGAAGATGTATTTTCTTCTGTTATTGGTGATGAGGAAGATCAAAACATAAAATCAGAAGAAGACAACAAAGTCAAAGCTCCTGCATCCAAAGCCTCCAAGTAAAATAGCAATTGGTCTCAGATCATGGAAGAGCTCAAAAAGGATTTTGAAAATCAAGTAAGAGAAGTAGAACAAAAACTGGGAAGAGAAATGAGAGTGATAGAAGAAAATTATGAAAAACGAATCAATTGTTTGCTAAAGAAGGCTCAAAAAATGCTGAAGAAAATAACACTTTAAAAAATAGACTAACACAAATGACAAAAGAGATCCAAAAAGCCAACAAGGAGAAGAATGCCTTAAAAAACAGAATAAGCCAAATGGAAAAAGAAGTCCAAAGGCTCACTGAAGAAAATGATCCTTCAAAATTAGAATGGAGCAAATGGAAGCTAATAACTTTATGAGAAATCAAGAAATTATAAAACAAAACCAAAAGAATGGAAAAAATAGAAGACAATGGGAAGTATCTCATTGGAAAAACAACTAAGCTGGAAAATAGATCTAGAAGAGATAATTTAAAAATATTAGACTACCTGAAAGCCATGATCAAAAAAAGAGCCTAGACATCATCTTTCAAGAAATTACTAAGGAAAACTGCCCTGATATTCTAGAACCAGAGGATAAAATAGAAATGGAAAGAATCCACTGATCACCTCCTGAAAGGGATCCCAAAAAGAAAACTCCTAGGAATATTGTAGCCAAATTCTACAGCTCCCAGGTCAAGGAGAAAATATTACAAACAGCCAGAAAGAAACAATTCAAGTACTGTGGAAACACAATCAGGACAACACAAGATTTAGCAGCTTCTACACTAAGGGATTAGAGGGTTTGGAATATGGTATTCCAGAGGTCAAAGGAGGTAGGATTAAAACTAAGAAGCACCTACCCACCAAAACTGAGTATCATATTTCAGGGGAAAAAATATAACTGCAACAAAATAGAGGACTTACAAGCATTCTTGTTGAAAAGACCAGAGCTAAATAGAAATATATATACAATTTAGATATAATGTAATACAATATAACACATGTATTTATGGAGAGGGAAAGAGAGAGAGAGGGCACAAGCTGAGCTAAATATGAAAAGATAATATCTAAAAAACAAAATTAAGTGTTAAGAGGAATGTACTAGGAGAAAAAGAAAGAGAGAGGTAGAATGTAGTAAATCATTTCACATAAAAAAGGCAAGAAAGAGCTTTTACAATGGAGGAGAAAAAGGGGAAGGTGAGAAGGAGTAAGTGAGCATTCCTTTCATCAGATTTGGCTTCAGGAGGGAATAACATACACACTCAATTGGGTACGGAAGTTTAACTTACCCTACAGGAAAGCAGAGGGTAAAGGGACAAGAGAGGGAGGATAATACAAGGGAGGGCAGATTGGGGAAGGGGTAATTGGAAGCAAACACTTCTCTAGAAGGACAAGTCAAAGGAGAGAATAGAAAAAATGGAAAGTGGGACAGGATAGAGGTAAATACAATTAGTCTTTCACAACATGACTGTTATGGAAGTGTTTTGCATAACTACACATGTGTAATCTACATCAAATTGCTTACCTTCTCCATGAGGATGGATGGGGAGGGGGGAAAGGAGAGAATGTGGAACTCAAAGCTTTAAAAATGAATGTTGAAAATTGTTTTTACATGCAACCAGGAAATATAATATATAGGTAATGGGGTATAGAAATCTATCTTGCCCTACTGGGAAATAGAAGGGAAAGAGGTAAGAGTAGAGGGGGTATGTAATAGAAGAGACAGCAGATTGGAAGAAAGGGTAATCAGAATACCTCCTGTCCTGAGTGGAGGAGAGGGGAGATGGAGAAAAACTGAAATTCAAAGTTTTGTGGAAGTACATGTTGAAAACTGAAAATAAATAAATTACAAAAATAAATGAGATGTCTCAAAAAAAAGAATAATTCTAACTGCTTACTGGACACCTCAAGCTGGGTGTTAAACACTAAAATTTCCTCCCATATTAAATAGTCATGTAACAGCAATGGGCGGCTATTTATTCCTAGCAAATCTTGAGTGTCTTCCACACATAAAAAAGAATCCTACCATTATAGTCCATGATCATGCTAAATGATGTGGCTTGGTCTTCTGAGAGAGCTGGTGACAGTAATATGCATTTGCTAAAGTTTCATTAACTCACTGGAAGGCAAGAGGGAATAAATTTCACCAACTTAAAGTAATTAATTCAATGGAACATAAATGAATGTAAACAACAAAAGTTTGTAACAATAACACCAGTTAACATTTGTATAACACTTACTGTGTACCAGGCACTGTGCTTTACAATTATGATCTCATCCGATCCTTGCAGTAAGCCTGTAAGGTAGGTATTATTAGTATCTTCATTTTGCAGGTAAGGAAATTGAGGCAAACAGAGGGTAAATGATTTGCCCAGGATTACACAACTGGTGTCTATGGCCAGATTCAACTCCAAATCTTCCTGGCTCCAGACCCAGCCCTCTATCCATTGACAATAAAAATATTTCTTTAAAGCAGCATATTCATTTACCGAAGACAGATAGATAGATTTAATATCTAGTATGTATATATACATGTTATTGTTCAGCCATATCAATTAGTATCTTTGGGGGTTTTCTTGGCAAAAATATTGGAGTAATTTGCCATTTCTTTCCCTAGCTCATTTCACAGATGAGAAAACTGAGGGAAACATGGTTAAGGGACTTGCCCAGGGTCACACAGTTAGTAGGTACCTGAGGTCAATTTTGAACTCAGGAAGATGACTTTTCCTGACTCCATGCCTGGCACTCTTGTCTACTGGGCCACCTAGCTGCCTTGTTAATATATAGATGCATGTATATATGCACACATATATGCACAAGTATGTGTGTGCATGTGTGTGTGTGTATGTGTCTGTGTGTGTGCGTGCATAAAGACTGCCTATTAAGCAGAATTATAAGAAATTCTCTCCACATCCAGAGAAAGAACTATGGAATTGGATTGCAGACAGAAACAGACCATTTTCTTTTGTATTATGTTTTGTTTTATGTTTTCTCCCATTCATTTTAATTCTTCTATGCAACATGTATTTAATAGGAATGTAGATGTAGAACCTGTATAAAATTGTATACCATCTCAGAGAGAGAGGAGGGAACAAGGGGGAGGGAGGGGAAAAAAATCTAAGATATATGGAAGTGATTGTCAAACACTGAAAACAAATAAAATAATTTAATTTAAAAAAAAAGAAATTTCCACTAGGTTTGCCCTGGGTAAGTAATTTAGAGGGTTGCTGATAGCACCTTCTTGAGAGTACTCCCTAGTTAGTAGTGACAGTGGCTGACCTCATTTTCCCAGCTACACCCTTTGCATGCTGCCAGTGTTATCCTTTGGTGTGCTCTTTTCCCCCATCTACCAATCAATAAGAATTAATTAATTCACTATGGTCCAGGTACTAGGATAGAAGCTTAAGATATAAAGACAGTAATGAAACAGTCCTTTTTCTCAAGGAGTTTCCATTCTAGCATCCTTTGTACTTCTTTGGTTCCTTCCTTCCTTCCTCCTTTCCTTCCTTCTTTCCTTCTTTCAATGGGCTTGTGTGGCTTGCCACTTCCCCTCAGCAGGCAGCTCTGCGAAGTATCCTAGGATCCTAGGATATACTTTCTCCCTCCCAGACCGCACAGTAGTCAAACTTTTCTTTCCCCCTCGCCTGTATTTGCTTCTGATGAATTTCTTTCTGAGTAACCCCCTGCTCTAGGGAGTGTTATACTATGTGCACTGAGGCATTCTAGTTAATATATCTCAGTGATATCCTTGGTGTTTTGCAATGGCTTGCATTTCCTCATTCTGCTTTGCTTGTATTCAACCAAGAAAGAAAATAATGGAAGTTCTGGGGACTGTGGTACAGAAAGGAGATGAACAGTAAGTGTGATTGTTTTGGCGAACAGGAGGCATAACTGGATAGACTGTTAGACTAATGGATGACTAGATGAGATGAGAGGTTTGATGGAGGAGACAAACAAGAGAAATATAAGAACAACCCTTCTTGTCATCTGTCTCCACAGAAAAGAATAACTCAATAAATATATCTTAGGTTTCATCATAAGTCAATGAGATTTAGGTTTGGGAGGGACTGAAAGGTCGGCTAATCTGTTCATCCCCTCATTTTACAGATAAGTAAACTGACGTTCAGATAGGTTATTGAAGAGTTACTGGGCACGGAAACATTTGAACACATTCAAAGGTTATTTTTTTCCAATGTAGGGTAATGGAATGTAGAATTAGAAGGTACCACATAGATCATATTGTCTAAACATCCCTTCACATAAAGTTTCTTGGGTTCACGGTCACACAGGGAGTAAATTCTAGAATTAAGACTTGAACCCAAAACTGTTTCCAGTAACTAACTGGGAATACCAACTTTAAAAAATGGTTAGAATTGGTTTACTCTTCGCAAAGCCATATCTTATTTGACTTTTGTTTTTTGTTTTTTTCTCCCATAGCACCTGACATAAATGTTTGGCAGTTGGGTTATAAATAAATAGTTGCATTATATTGTGAGGTCATGTGAGTTCTTGATTTCTGTATATTGTATTATGAAATGTAAAAATTTTGGGAAACACTTGTACCCTTGATTCAAATCCACCGGGCCTTTGGGCATGCTCTACAGTGTAAGGTGAGGAGTTTGTTAAGGGAATCCTTGAATAATTTGATGAGTTAATGATGTTAACAGAGAATGCCATATAAACTAGGCTATTATTTCTGGAAGGGGGTATGTCAATCTACTTCACCATGGTACTACTTGTATCCCTGTAACTTACCAGGCCAAAATGCCACTTCCTCACCACCATACTCTTAAATGTGATATCTCCCACTATTGGGATGTTACCTTGAGGACAACCACTGCCTTTTTTTTTGTATTTGTATCACCAAACTCATTCATTCATATGTTGGGATTGTTCATCCAAAGGTTAGGAAAGTTGATTACTGATAGTGAATGTCACATTGTGAAGATATTTAAACATCTCACATAGATAAAAAGTATAAAGCATCCTTGACATTCTTATATATAACTTCAGAAATATTAACTTTTATTTTAGGGTTTTTGACAAGAGATTTATTAGCTTTGTGTTTTGTGTATTTTTCAGCATCAAAATCTCCGTATCACCACTATCATTTTTATCAGTGCTACAAATTTTTCATCTTTTAACCAAAGCACATTATTGGATTATGAAATGATTTTATGTGCTAAAAGCTTTTGGTTTGGAAAACAATGCATCTTAGTAGGAAAGCAATGGACTCAGTGTTAGGGGACGTGGGTATGAACTTAAAATTTAATATTTACTGGTTGTGTGACCTTGGGAAAGTCATTTAATTCATCTGAGTCCCAGTTTTCTCATCTGTCAAAATGGAAGTGATGATAATATTCTCTTGTCTATTGCCCAATTTTGATATGTGGTTAGTTAGACAACCTTATTATAACTTGGAGAAACCAACAAGACATTATGAATTGAGTCCAGAACTAAACCAGAAGAAAATAAGAGATTGTATTACCTTTGGAAAAATGCAAAGGTCTTTTAAGAACCCCAAACTTCTCCCTGAAACACAGGACCCTCTTTTTAATGCCAGTTTTCTGCCAGTATTGTATGCCTTGTGAATCATAGAACACTACAATCTCTGAAGAATTCATGATGAGTATCACTCAAAGGGCAATGATGAGGCATAGGGTGGGTGTAAGCAGGCTGCAACACATTACTAACGAGGAACTAATTACAAATGAGAAATGGCGCAAATGATGTCATCAAAGTAATCTACAATCAAAAAAGGAGATCAACTGGTCTCAAGATGAAAGTGGTAGATATCCAATGGAGAGTCCATGGTTTCCATTGGTATCCTTGAAATGTCCAGGGAAATTGAGGAGGGCCCCAGATCACTGTGTCGAAGGAATTCATAAATTTGTGGGAAAACTTGAACAAGAGTCAAGCAGGGTGAGCAGGCATGGACGGGTACATACGTGCATCATTGGAGTAAATATCTACATTAAAGAGTTACAGTCTGGAATATTTGAGTGCCTATTTCACAGACTTATTATGAGGCTTGGATGAGATAATGTATGTAAAGTATTTTACAAATTTTATTGTGCTATGTAAATGACAGATGTTATTATTATTTGTAATGGAGATATGATAGCCCAGGGAACAGAGTGGTAGGTTTAGAGTCAAGACAATCTGACTTCAAATTCCATCTCTGACACTTACTAAGCTACGTAACCTTGGGCAAATTTTTAAATATCTCTGGACCTCAGATGATTCCCTATGACTTCTCTATTAAGTCACAGAGCCATAGCCTGGTTGGAATATAAGCTAGTACATGTGTATGTGGAGGAAGAGAGAAGGTTCCTAAAAAATGAGTTGCCTGTGATGACATCATATGTCCTTCACAAGTTTAGGCATATTATCTGTGAAATAGGCAGTCATCATCCTTGTATTTTCCACTTGACAGACCATAAATCTGAAATGAGAGTTATTCTCTTCCTTGATTTTGTAGTTAAGATACTTCATGATAAGCTTTGTTCATCTGGAAAAAGACAAGATGAAACAAAAGGAGCAAGTGTCACTTGAAATGCTGCAAACCTGAATAAGAAATGTTCAGTAACCTCTTTTAAAATGGATCGTTGATTTTATTTGGCAAGATTCTCCAAGTGTCTCAAAGAAGTTAAGTATTTTGGGAAACTATTAACTCTTCAGAGGGACCATTGACAGAACATTAGTATCCTACTGCAATGGTTTATTGATGATAAACTAATAGCAAAGTAGATACAATATTAGCCTTAGAGCCAGGATGACCTTTTTTCAAATCCTTGCCTCTGATATTTACTAGGCAATTATGGGAAATTCACTGGACCCTTCTCTGAGTCTCAGTTTCTTCACCTGGAAAATGGAGATAATAATATGCATAGTAAATCCCTCATGGGATTGCTGGGAGGAACAAATGTGAGGAACAGATTGTCTGGGTGCTTGGTTATGTCAAATTTCATGATAAGAAAACTTCATCAAATTTAATTAATGCTTATTAAGCCCTAAATATATTTAAAGCACTGTGTTTAGTGCTAAGAATCCAAAATGAAAAAATGGCATAGCCCCCAACCTCTTGTTCTGGTTTTTTGTTTAGTCATTTTCCAGTCCTGCCCAACTATTTATGACCCTTTTGGGCAGGAGTGGGAGGGAGAAGTGTTTCTTGGCAAAGATTCTGGAGTGGTTTGCCATTTCCTACTCCAGATCACTTTACAGACGAGGAAACTGAGGTAAACAAGCTTAAGTGACTTGCCCAGTATCACACAGCTAGTGAGTGTCTGAGGCTGGATTTGAACTCAGGAACGTAAGTCTTCTTGACTCCAGGTCTGATATTCTATCTACTGTACTACCTGGTAGCTTACAGTCTAATAAAGAAGGTGATATGTACACAAATAACTATAATACACTATAGGATATAATTCACATTCAATTGTGCAAGCATTTCTTAATTCCTCACTATGTACCAGGTGATGTGCTGAGCTCTGGAGATAAAAAGACCAAAAAAAAAAAAAACTCAACCCAGGAAACTGAGGCAAAAAGAAATTAAGTGATTTGAAGTAGCTATTTGATACAAAAGACTGACCACAGGGCCTAGAGTCAAGAAGCCCTGATTTCAAACCAAGTCTCAAGCAGTTATCAGCTGTGTGACCCTGGGCAAGTCACTTCAGCTCTGTTGATCTCAGTTTCCTCAACCATACAATGAGTTGTTGGTTGCTGTGAGGATAAATGAGATAATATTTGTAAAACACTTAGCACAGTGCCTGACATATAAAAGGCAACTTAATAAATGCTTGTTCCCTCCCCTCCTTTTTTGCCCAGGGTCACACATCTACTAAATGACAGAGGTCAAATTTGACCTCAGGAGGTCTTTCCAACTCCAGACCCAGTTCTCTATCTACTGTACCACACAGTTGCCTCTAGCAGGCAGTTATCATTACCCAAGAGTATCAAAGAGGCCTTCATGTAGGAGGGGGCAC